>NC_057427.1:17098966-17456466 GCF_019457755.1 Venturia canescens
AATGAGTGGATACTGGGAATGAGATTCTTGGGTCAGACTCGTTGGGAATATGTTAGAACTTTTCAGTTCTGGAAGGTGCGATACTACAGAGAATGAAATTTCGATTCAGGTATATTTATATGCATTTTTTTGTAGTTTTCTATCAAATTGAATGAGAAACGAAGTCATCATTATGTGATTAATTTCTGTTTTTGTAATTATGTGTAATTATTGATCTATTTCAGTTAAAAAAAAAATATTTCTGGATTTTCGCTGTGAGAATTCCGTCCAAACTCCTTGGTCATTTTTCGTGTTGCTCTTACCAAGACACAACCATTGATTCAAGTGTTTCTCAAGGTAAGTCAGTATCCAAGTTTAACGCTACGAATTAGTCGATGATGGAAATTATTGCAATTATGGTTTGAAACACTTATATATATATATATATTTACGTTTTTTGCAGTTTTCCTCGTTGTTGCTGATAAGAAGTTACGGACTTGTGGCTTGGTTCATCGTGTTTTTCAGAAACGAGTTTGCTTAATGTATTTTGGTAAAAAATATGGTCCATTTTGAAATTTGCTCTGACTCGTTAATTCAGGAGTCAATGGGGTTGGAGAAGAAATTTATGAGGGCGTTGATGGAATTCTTGATAATTTAGAAAATGGCGCTGAATTTGTAACCGCATAACAGACTATTCGAAAGTGTTGATGATTTTTAATCGAACAAAGTAAAATTTAAGTTGGAAATAAAATATGCGCGCGCATGTTTGTTTGGCTGTATAGTACTTAAAACAACTTTAATGTATAATAAAATGATTTTTCAAAAAAACTAATTCTGCGTAAGTTGGATTTTCAATATCGCGTTATCTGGAATTTTTATTAGCCGTAATTTGATATATTTTTCTCTTTCAATGAGGCAGGGAATTTTTTAAAAAATTTCCAAGGTAGGGAAACTAAAAATCTATTTTATTAATTAAAAATTTTTCCGAATACACTGATAGGTAATAATTATAATGCAGGAAATTCTATATTCACTTGTGGACAGACTTATGTCGGTCTTTCTCGTGTTACTACCTTAGACGGACTACATTTAATCAATTTCGATCCCCATTCTGTAAAAGCAGATAAGTTAGCTATAAGGGAATACAATCGTCTCAGACAGAAGTTTCGTACAGATCTTGCCCTCATAAAGTTTGCCAAACAATGGGCTCCCAAAATTCCAGATTTTGTTTGGGCTATATCCAAAAATGTTATGGAGTGTCAATCAGCGCCAAGTGAATGGAAAAATATGAGCTCCTGGTCTATTAACGGATTAACCAATACGGATGGTGTTTCGTGTTATGCTAACTCTATTATACAATGTATTTTCAATTGCAAACCTCTTAGGGAAAAATTTTTCAGAACTTCGGAGGAGAAAGAAAATCCTATACCTCTTTTACTTCGGTCTTATGTGGAAAGAAATAAATCAGTGAGTTCATGCGTTGTAAGAGAATATGTAAGAGAATCGTTTATTCAAAAAAAAACAGCACGACGTTTCTGAATTTTTCATGGGAATCTGCAAAAAATCTGATTTACTTCGAAATGCTGTAGAACATAAATTGATTATTAAAGTTCGATGTAAAGCTTGTCAATATACGACCACAGATGAACAAGCAAATAATATACTAGTTTTGAGCTTTCCGCGTGTTAAAAAAGCTTTTACTTTACAGGAATTAATCGAACATAGTTTGTCTCAGTGGAATCCGATTGAAGGACATCAGTGCAATGCTTGTGGCGGAATGGGAACACTCTTAACAAAAACTTCGCTATCAACTGTTCAAGGCGTTTTGATTCTTCAACTTTTAATATTATCTATAAATGAAAAAACTATGAAACTTTCAAAGATTGATTTTAGTATTAAGGGTATTCCATCCGCTGTAGTTACTGTTTGCGGCGAAAAATATAAAGTCAATAGTGCTATTTTCCATCATGATCGAACAGTATTTGAAGGGCATTATACGAACATGTTAAGATCTGGTACGTCATGGGTTTTTGCTGATGATGCTAAGGTCGAAAAAAGAAGTTGGCCGAGAAACGCCAAGAATAGTTATGTGTATTTCTTGGAACGAACAAAAAAATGAATTAACGATAATAGTTGTGTCGTAACATGTCCTGTGAATTTTTTTCAAGTTCACAGTGCACAAAAAGTAGTCAAATCAAACCGTGAAAACAGCATGAGTGCTGTAAAAAAATTGGAGACAAGTACATTTATGTTTTATGTAACCTCGACTGAGTGAAACCCGACGTGTTACTCGTGTAGTCCAAAAAATAAATGCACGATGATTTTAATGAGCAATTCATTACTAAAGGTTATAAAAATCATTACTAAAGGTTATAAAAAAAAACTATTTCAAACGTAATGAATAAAAAAAATGAATCTGCTAAATCCTGGTAATGTATGAAAAACGTTTGGTGTTCAAATGAACAAAACGTTGTCAAATAAATGCAAGTGACGAGTACATCGGATGACGAATGAAAAAAATTAAAAACATAATGGTATGTAAAAAAAATTATGAAACCAACTGTAAATAATTTCAACAACACAATTAAGAAAAGCTTTCACAAATCGTGAAAAAAACATTATATTTAGAAGAAATACAAATCCGTAATTATATTGTAAAGGAAAAAAAAATTCAAATAGAACGTGAGAAATTCATTCCTACGGGAAGCATCCGGAACTTGAAAAAGTTCTAGTGAATCAAAAAGTTACCAAAAAATCGCATCAAAGGTAAAAGTCATTTGTTACTCTATGGTGACAGATACTTAGAAGAAAATCGATTCTTCTCAGACTTTCAGGATCCCTTGGTATTCACAATATTCGATGTCGATTTCGTGTCGGTACAAATTATGTTTAAATATGTGCTAAAAGTACTTGTCCGGCCCATCACTTTTCATTCAAATTGCTCATTCAAATAAAAATCAGGGCTCTTTTTTAGATCTGATAGATCATATGTATGCCTACAGAGGGAATTGAGAAAATTATCTCCAAGAGATTTTAACTTAATTGCATTCAATTTTTCTGTAATATACAAGAGATATTATTGTGTATTGATGAAAAAATACCCTTCGGACGATAAAAATTGTCAAGCTTCCAAATTAACTCTCCAGTTTATATTGAAATGACGGCAATTTTTACTTCACATTTCCTTCTTCAACCGAATTTTATTTGTTATAGCAACTAACCTATTCTATTACTGAAGATATTCAACTGATAATAAATCACATTTTAATAAATTTTCGAGAGGATTCGTCTGTATAATCTCGTTTTTTTTTATTATCACATACACAATTGCACTTTGTTAAAATCAACATAAAAACATGAGTGAATTGTTGCGAAGGAATAGTTGCCGCCGAGCATATATGAGATGATGTTCGAATTCAAGTGGGCGTGTAACGGCAGCGTTAATACTAGTTCCATAAAAATAATACATTAATTAAGGTCTAGTTTGATTCTTATTTGAATGAGCAATTTGAATGAAAAGTGATGGGCCGGACAAGTACTTTTAGCACGTATTTAAACATAATTTGTACCGACACGAAATCGACATCGAATATTGTGAATACCAAGGGATCCTGAAAGTCTGAGAAGAATCGATTTTCTTCTAAGTATCTGTCACCATAGAGTAACAAATGACTTTTACCTTTGATGCGATTTTTTGGTAACTTTTTGATTCACTAGAACTTTTTCAAGTTCCGGATGCTTCCCGTAGGAATGAATTTCTCACGTTCTATTTGAATTTTTTTTTCCTTTACAATATAATTACGGATTTGTATTTCTTCTAAATATAATGTTTTTTTCACGATTTGTGAAAGCTTTTCTTAATTGTGTTGTTGAAATTATTTACAGTTGGTTTCATAATTTTTTTTACATACCATTATGTTTTTAATTTTTTTCATTCGTCATCCGATGTACTCGTCACTTGCATTTATTTGACAACGTTTTGTTCATTTGAACACCAAACGTTTTTCATACATTACCAGGATTTAGCAGATTCATTTTTTTTATTCATTACGTTTGAAATAGTTTTTTTTTATAACCTTTAGTAATGATTTTTATAACCTTTAGTAATGAATTGCTCATTAAAATCATCGTGCATTTATTTTTTGGACTACACGAGTAACACGTTGGGTTTCACTCAGTCGAGGTTACATAAAACATAAATGTACTTGTCTCCAATTTTCGAATATTATCTCAAATTAGACTACAGTATTCGTACGGGTAATTTCGATTTGTTCTTACACATTTTGCAAAAAATAACGAATGTTTTTTTTACAATGAACCACCAGAATTACGCACGATACATGTCTATCTATTGTGATAAGCTGACAAACATCGAAATGACACATCCCGGATTGCTCGACGATTGTAGAAAGAGTTTCTTGGGCATCAGAAGAACATCGAAACCTTTCTCGAGAATCCCGACCGATTTGACATTGGAACAGACAATTAATGCCGATGCCGCTTCTACAGCTTCCGGAATCGTTAATATCACAAACTCATTCTCCGCCAGACAAAAATGGTCAATAACACACTCATTGCGTACGAGAGTTATATCAAAAGTTTTGGAGTTTTGCGATCTAAAGTTGCCAGATGATATTACGAAGGAGTTGAAAAAGTCGACAATCACTAAATCTGCTAAGAACTTGGAAGTGTTGCTGAAATCAATGAAGGAGTTCACGAACCCTTTTGGATTGGAATTATCAGAAGACCATCTTTATAATGTCTCTAAAGGTCAATCGGTGAACAACGATGTGTACGAATTTTTGGCGTCGGTTGAAATCGTGGGTGAAAAACAACGTTCGAACTTCATTCGTGAGAATCAAGAAATACCAGATAGGTTTGACAAACCCTTAAATAGAAACAAAATAATCAATTTTGAATGCAAAAATACGCAGAAAGTGAAAATTGCTGGAAAAACAAAGGAAATTAAGATTCAGAGAGATGTTTTTGGTCGTCTACTGTATGCGTCCTTAAAAAATAAAATTGACATTGAAATAGCACTGAGTTATCCTCTTGCTCCAATGTCGTTTTCGTTTTGTCATACCGATGGAACAATTTGCAAAACCACAAAATCTGTGATCATTAACGAATTAGTGAAACATCAGGCTGAAGTCGTAGATCCTCCGGAAGCGGACATTCACTTAATTGATGGTTTCTATTTCTTACATACGTTGAAGAACCTTCCAGAAAGTTATGATAAAATCTCGCAACACATACTGAAAATAATTACATACAATCGAAAAGAAGTGCACATCATATTTGACAAGTACAAAACACCTAGCATTAAAGACTATGAGCACGACCTGAGAGGTGAAGACAACGTGCAGTATGACGTGCGTAAAGAAAATAAACGCCCCGCTGAGTTCTCAAAATTGTTGAGAAGTAGAAATTTTAAAGAAAAATTTGTCGAATTTCTGATAGAAGATTGGGAAAGAAACAAAATGGCCCTTTTAATCAAAGGTAAAACTATCAAGTTGAACTACGACAAATGTTATGTTTATGAGGTGTCTGAAGAAAACAAAATAAAAAAAGTGATCGACAACAACCTCACGTGTTATCACGAGGAAGCAGACACAAAAATCATATTCCACATTTGTCAGTTCAATAGAGATTATCGCGTGCAGGTTCACTGTACAGATTCAGACATACCCGTGATAATGTTGGCAAATTACAAATACTTAAAAGAAAATGTCCAGATAATTGTTGATTTAAGCACAGAAAAAAAAAAATTGTACTTGAACATCAACGAAATTTATGCCAAGCTTGGAGACCAATTATCGCGGTCGCTTGCTATTTGCCACATTTTCACGGGGAATGACTACAACCCTGCGTTTTACCGTAAAGGGAAAAAAAGACCTTTCGATATTAAAAAAAAAAATCAGAAATTCCAAGATGCATTTTTACAACTGCACAGCGAGCGTGACGAGTTGACACAATCCAGCGAAATATTCCGGGTTTTGGAAGAGTACGTGTGCCGATTGTACACGTTAAAAACGAAAAATGATGTTAACAAAGGACGATACGAGTTATTTGAAAGAGGATATAAATGCAGCAGTCCAAATGAGAAACTTGTAAAAAAAAAAGTCGTCGGATACGATCCCTCAGTTCTGCCACCAACCAAACAAGAGCTACTACAGCAGATGAAACGGACATCGTACATCAGCGGTATATGGTGTAATGCACACATGCGCAGTCCCACCGATAAAAATCCGGAGGATTGCGGATGGGCATTGATTGATGCCCATCCATCATTGTTATCATTGTTATTGGTTTGATGGCCCCCACAGTCCATCTCTTGGAGAACTGACTCAAGGTACTCTTTATTGCTTTTCTTACGTACCGATTATTAAACTGCAATTTTTGAATTTTCTTAAATATTTTGTTACAGAATCTGATGACATTTCCTGTGACGAAGATGAAGATGATGTACGAGGTACAAGTGACGAATCATCAACATCGGAATCTGACGACGATTGAATTGAAATTAATTTATAATTTAATTTTATAATTGTATTTGTTTAATTTTATATTGGCAAATCAAGTTCAAACAACTCAATTCGCCTAATTTCAAAAAATGTAATGATCATGCTTGCGAATACATGTGTCCCCAATTACCGAAACTACAGCTACGAATTAATTATGTATATTTTTAACATTATTGTAGGACTAGCGATACATACCCATTTTTTGGTAGGACACTATTCGATTTACACTAAAAATGCACTAACTGATGCTGTGGTTTTTTTGTCCTCCGGTTATTAATGAAAAAAGGGTTACCGTGGAATTGACAAGTTCCAAGCGTCGGACTAAAAAATCGTACCACTAAATTTGTAGGACTATGTGGCCATTCTATTATAAAAATATTTATAAAGCTGCATACAACAGCTAGTTATGAATCATTTTTATGGCCTCGTTATTTCAACATGTTCGGAGTGGAGGACGCTCAAAAAAAAACCATCCATTTTGTAGGACAATTGTTTTTCCGAATTCATAATATAATTATCTTAAAATTTCAATGAAAAACTTTCTGTTAGTAAGACAATTTCGACACCCCACCAAACCGAGATGTTTTGCAGCTGCGCATTAAATTAGCTACCTCTATCGAGAATTTTCACAGAGGAAAATCTTGGGCGTCTCGTCGAACGGAACCGTCTCACGAAATTTTAGCCTGTTATTAAGGGTGAATGATACAAAAGTCGAAATAATTAGAAATTGATCAAATTTGGTGATAATGTTCTTTAACATCAAGTGCGAAAACAGAAATTTTTCCAAAATTTTCTTCTGTTTAGTTATCAAGTAATTACGCATTAAAGCAGATTTCTTATGCCCGGAATGTATACCTATATATATGGAAACGCTATGCTTATACACGTGAACTTTAGTGATCAATTACTCGATAACTGTACAGAAGAAAAATCTTAAAAAATTTGTATTGTCAAATTTGGCACTAAAGAATATGTTCACCAAATTTTATAAAATTCTGATTATTTTGAATTTTTTTATGTTTTTAGCATGGTTTAGCATGGCAACATTGTATCGCCTGTGCAATATATCCTTAATCACTGGAAAAAACAGGCGGTGGCTCCTGGACTATAAAAAAAACTTTAAAAAAATACAGAACAATTCGAAAAAAATTTCACAAATCTTGAAAAAACATTATGTTTAAAAAAAAACTATTCTGTATCTATTTTTTTAAATGTCAAAAGTATCAAATAACAAGTAAAAAATAAAAAACCGAAAAATCGCGCTTGAAATCATTTTAGAAACCGATGCCTCATTCTTCTTATTTGATATTCGAACAGCTAAATCAATTTAAAAAAATTCCATCTAATTTACGTGCAGCATTAAAATTTATGATATCAATCGAAGGACAATTAATTTTTAATCAATTGAAAAAAGTTACCATTTGAGTTACGTGCAGCACTAAAATTTATGATATCAATCGAAGGACAAGTAATTTATGAGTAACTCCAAATTTTGACATTATTAAATTGATCTAAGAAGCTTTTAAATCCAAAAAAATCACATGCAAGCTAGTCATTTCTTACTCTATGGAGGCAGAGGCTTATAAGAAAATCGATTCTTTTCAGACTTTCAGGAGCTGCTGATATTATTCACAATATACAACGTCGATTGGATTGATACAAATTATGTTTAAATATGAGTTAAAAGTACTTGTCCGGCCCATCAATTTCCATTAAAATTGTTTTTTCAAATAAAAATCAGGGCTTTTCTAGAACTGATGGAGCGCAAATATTCATGCAGAGGGGATTTAGAGAGTTATCTTCAAGTAATTTTCCCTTAATTACACTAATTTAATAAGAATCGAAACGAATTGTCCTGTAATATACAAGGGATGTTATTGTGCACCGATAAATAAAAAACATTTTGCATATTAAATATGTTCAAACTTCCAAAATAACTCCCCAGTTTGTATTACAATGACGGCAATTTTTACTTCTCACTTTTTCCAGCGAACGAATTTCATTCGGCATAACGAACCTATACTATTATGAAGAACATTAAACTAATAATAAATGGCATTTCGATAAATTTTTAATCGGATGCTGCCGTACAATTTCGTTTGTTTATGATTGATTTTTATTTGAATGAATAGTGATGGGCCGGACAAGTACTTTTAACTCATATTTAAACATAATTTGTATCAATCCAATCGACGTTGTATATTGTGTATATGTATAATAATATCAGCAGCTCCTGAAAGTCTGAAAAGAATCGATTTTCTTATAAGCCTCTGCCTCCATAGAGTAAGAAATGACTAGCTTGCATGTGATTTTTTTGGATTTAAAAGCTTCTTAGATCAATTTAATAATGTCAAAATTTGGAGTTACTCATAAATTACTTGTCCTTCGATTGATATCATAAATTTTAGTGCTGCACGTAACTCAAATGGTAACTTTTTTCAATTGATTAAAAATTAATTGTCCTTCGATTGATATCATAAATTTTAATGCTGCACGTAAATTAGATGGAATTTTTTTAAATTGATTTAGCTGTTCGAATATCAAATAAGAAGAATGAGGCATCGGTTTCTAAAATGATTTCAAGCGTGATTTTTCGGTTTTTTATTTTTTACTTGTTATTTGATACTTTTGACACTTAAAAAAATAGATACAGAATAGTTTTTTTTTAAACATAATGTTTTTTCAAGATTTGTGAAATTTTTTTCGAATTGTTCTGTATTTTTTTAAAGTTTTTTTTTATGGATTTTCTATTGTCCATTTAAATAACACGGGGAAGACGTTACTAGCTGCTTTTGAATTTTATTCCTCGGCAATGGATGAGGGTACGACAACGCCCAAGGTGGTTTTTTGTAGGGATTTGAACGCTCTATAAAAAAAGTCTCTTGGCATTTTACGCTAAACTTACACCTACAAAAGTTATTCCGTCGAGTGAATCGTTATATTAACAAAAAAAGTTCCAAGGAGTAGGTTTAGCGTAAAACGCCAAGAGACTTTTTTTATAGAGCGTTCAATTCCCTACAAAAAACCACCTTGGGCGTTGTCGTACCCTCACCCGTTGCCGAGGAATAAAATTCAAAAGCAGCTAGTAACGTTTTCCTTGTGTTATTTAAATGGACAATAGAAAATCGCGATGAGCGACCTCTAAAAAATTTTTTTAAGGGCTCAAATTTTGTCAGGCATCTTTTTTCACCTCACTGCAATAATTGAAACCCGGGCTTTGAAGAAATAAAAATAGTCGATTTTTTTTAACCACCCTAGTGTGTATGTGTATATATGTAAATACCTGAAACAACTTGGATGTATAATGAAAGAATTTTTATTTTCAAAAAAACTGATTCGGCTTGAGAGGGTCACCCCGTGTGGCAGGCGCATTTTTGGGAGTTTTTTGTGATATTTTTGCGGCGAGAAAAAACATAGACATGAAATTTAAAAAAATTGTTTATTGGTATTTAAACTTTATGACAGAATTTTTTAACTCTGATGTCTCGGATTAATTCTGTGTAAAATTAGTCCACAGGGTCTTATATGTTTCTCCATGATCTCCACGATTTCCGGGGGTTCCGTTTATCTGCGATTAAAAAACCGACGAGCGTTTTGATTTGTAAAGCAGTGGCTATCGTCTGAGCTAAAATCATACAGAAATATTAAAAATTAAAGGATTATCGAGCTATGCAACATTTTGAAAAATTGAAATCGAGTATTTCAAAACAGAAAAATCCTTCAATTTCTAATATTTCTGTATGATTTTAATTCAGGTGATAACCGCTGCTTTACTAATCAATACGCTCCTTGGTTTTTTGATCTCAGATAAACCGATCCCCCAGAATCGTGGAGACTATGAAGAAACATGTTCTTGTGGAGTAGCTTTACACCGAATCTACCAGAGATATCAGATTTAAAAAATCCTATCATAGAGTTGAAATACCATTGAACAAACCCTTCAAATTTCAAAAGGCTATATTTGTTTTCCTTGCCGCTATAAAATCGTGAAAAAACCCCACAAAATCCGGCTGCCACACGGGGTGACCACCTTATGTTGGATTTAATTATTCCAATCTATCAATATCACGTCTGAAAAAAGATTCGAATGCCTTAGTCGTTGAAATCCTGTCGTAATTTAACGACATTGAAATTTATAATTCGTTGCGATTTTTTGAGTTTTCAAATAAATTAGCCGTGATTTGATTAAACAATGTTTGTTCCCTTTTTTCAATATTTCTTTCAACGAGACGGGGAATAATTTTAATTAAAAATTTATTCAATAAATGTCTTATCGCAAGTACATTCTGATGAGTGATAATCATTACACTTGAACGGTAGTCTCAGTGAATAAACCCTACATATGTTACTCATGTAGTGTGCATTCCTTGGAACGAACAAAAAATGAATTAACAATAACAGAATATTATCTATATTGTGCCCTAACATGAAGAATTTTCCAATATTCTGTACAATTTTTTCAAGTTCACAGTGCACAAAAAGTAGTCAAATCAAATCATAAGTAACAGCACGAATGCTGTGGAAAAATTGGAGACAAGTACATTTATGTTTTATGCCACCTGGACAGTAGTTCAGTGAAACCCCATGTGACACTCGTGTAGTTCAAAACACAAATGCACGATGATTTATAAGAAGTTGTTCGATCTATTCTCTCGAAACTTGCTTCAAATGGGCAATTCATTACTGAAGGTTATAAAAAAAAAAACCATTCAAAACGTAATGAATAAAAAAAAAATGAATCTTCTAAATCTTGGTAATGTATGAAAAACGTTTGATTCAAAGGAACAAAACGTTGTCAAATAAATGCAAAAGTGACGAGTACATCGGATGACGAATGAAAAAAATTCGAAACATAATGGTATGTAAAAAAAATTACGAAACCAACTGTAAATAATTTCAACAAAACAATTAAGAAAAGCTTTCACGAATCATGAAAAAACATTATATTCAAAAAAATACAAATCCATAAATATATTGTAAAGGAAAAAAAAATTCAAATAGAACGTGAGAAATTCATTCCTACGGGAAGCATCCGGAACTTGAGAAAGTTCTAGTTAATCAAAAAAGTTACCATCTGAGTTATGTGCAGCACTAAAATTTATAACATCAATCGAAGAATGAGTATTTTATTAGTATATAATACAGAATTTTTCACAATATGAAATTGTTCTGAGAAGCGTTCAAATCCAAAAAAAATCAGGATCCCCTGGGATTCACAATATTCCACGTCGATTTCGTATCGGTACAAATGATGGTCAAGGCTGTTGAAGCGCTAGCCGAGATCCAAGATTTCGTTTTGAAAAAAAATCTATAGTATTGGTTGGACTGTTCGGAATGTTCACGATTTTCTTTTAATTTTTTCATCACAAAACACCTTAGAATAAAATTGTTCAATCTATGTAGTTTAACATGCGGCTAGATGGGAAAGACAATTACACTATGAGTTTTGGTATTATTTTTATAATTTAACGCCAAGATAAACTACTTCTATCAACGTTTGAACGTAAACTAAATTTTCATGAACGATTAAAAAAAGAAAATCACGTCTTGCCCACCGGAAAATATATATTTTTAATGTTTAATCTTTAAGGTTCAGTGAAATATGAAGAATTTTGGGTAGCGAATGAATGGATGTGGCAACACTGCGTCGACTAGGTAACCATAACCTGAAAATATTCAGTGCCGCGAATTTTAACCTCCACGCTTTGAAATGTCAGCGCAATGGTCGCTGATGTACTTTAAACATATCAGATGCTTCCTTATTTTGCCTGCCTTATAATACATGCGTATGTATTTTATAGGCTGAGAGCGGATGGTAAGGTTTTTGGATTTATATTTTATATATCAACAATATAATAACTTACAACATTTTCATTTCACATTGCGATAAATTTCATATCTTTATTTTTTATATTCATTTCGAAATTCAACAATTTTATATATATTTTTTATTAGACCGTTTTACCTCACATCGTACAATTATAATATAATGATATAATTAAGTTACGGAACCGTTTATTGAAGTAGGCATTTCAGGGACACTTTTTCAACACTGTTATTAAGTTTTGCAGAATGCGTTTATTTTTGGTTACCCGAGGTCGACCGTTCACATCAACCCCCAATAGCATTATCACCACGTTTTCACCACCATCGAGGAGTGATTTTTTCAGATTTTCGATGGTTATACCAGCTTTAATTTCCTGTGTGATTATTGATTTAACAGTCACGGCATTGGATCGGAGATTTTCTTCAGTGACACCTACAATTTTCACAATATTCTCTAACGTAATCACGTTGACCATACTACTGTGAGCACCGGCTGATGATCCGATTGCAATGAAATCCTCAGCCAAAGCTGTTTGACTGAAAGATCCTTTACTTTTTACTCTATCTGGTAATAATTTTTTTAAAAGAGGCAGCGTATCATAAAATCCGCAGACTACAGAGAGAAAATTGTCCATCAATTCCAAAATTTGTACTTGTTTGATGAGTAAAGGAGCATCGAATCGTCCCCCGTTGTGGGCAATGAGTATTACCGGTCCAGGTGACAAGAAATCTATAAACGATTTTATTGTCAAAGTCCGCGATTTCGTAGCCATCTTCACGCCATTTCGATACAGCACTCCTTCTTCAACGCTTAAACCTGAAGAATTTTTTAAAATCAAGTCATTATTTGCTAGAAACGTTATTGTAGCAAAAAATCATTAGTGAAAAACGTCATTAGTATATTATACTTATAACGAGAGATGCAGTGGGAGCAAAACCGAGTGTAGGCACTAAATATGCATCAAATTCTTTATCACCAATCTTGGCGGAAAACTTGGCAATTTCGCATGATTTCGAAAGCCCCGTTATTTCCACATCAAAAAATACGTAACGACTGTCGCTTGGAATCGACTCGTTCAGTTGAGTGAAATCATTACACAGGTCCACAAAATTAAAAAAGTGGTCTGTGCTGGGTTTACGACTAAAATTTTCCGTAGTATTTTTTCCTGCTGAACACGAATCTCAAGTCAAAATTGGGGGTCAGACTGCAAAATATCGAGAAAAACTAAAAAAAACTGATAAAAATCACGATCCGATAGTTATTTCTATATGTTATTATCATTTGCAGTTTCAGCTTGTCTCTCTCTGTAGTATCCATCCATAGTTCCCAAATATGTTTATTTACTATTTATTCTGTCTTATTTACACTCCCGTCCAAATGTTTGGGCTCACCCGTCGAAATTTCTACACACCCTTAATTGATAGCTCAGTAAAAAAATAACGAAATCAAATTTAACAAAGGTGATTTTAAGGAGGACAAATTACGCTTCAATTCGCCACGCCGTAATATTTTTTATGATTTTTTTTAGCCGGTACGCGCTTTAGGACAACGCTGTTTTTCGACAAATTTTTGGCCTTCTTAAAAAGGCTGCCTATCTGGTGGAAATTTTTTCCTCTACTTTTCTCCATGATAGCTTTGAAGAGGATAGAAAAAGCTTCAATTTTTTTTTTAATGCCGTACGATTTTTTTTAGCAAAGTTATCGTAATTTTAGCTAACAACGAGGAATTTCAAACATTGTTGTGTATCTCAAAAACTTTGGGTGTTCAGAAGAAATGTCAAAAGAGTAAAAAGTTGTGTCATTTTATAATAAACTCGCTGTAATTATTTTAGATTTTTTGGTTGGAATTTTTTTTTTCGATCTTTCTGGTCGGGTTCCGACTGACAGTAGCGATTTATCTCGAGAACGATGGCGTTTTCAATAAAATTTCAAGAGAGAAGATAGTTTCAGATTGTAATTTTAAACTGATTGACATTTTTCAAATTTTTTTGTTGATGTTTTTTAGATTAAGCGAGGTGCTTCTTTCAGAGTTTATCGCAATCACCATGTTATGTCGACAAAAAAAATAGTTCATCAAATCGCTTACCTTGTTTACACCTGTTTCTCATAGAAAAAGCCGCCTCTGGCTTTGAGGACTGTATTGACGAGTCATGGCGCGACAAGGTTATTTTGCAGTCTGACCCCCAATTTTGACTTCAGATTCGTGTTCAGCAGAAAAAAATTCTCCGGAAAATTTTAGTCGTACACCCAGCACAGACCACTTTTTTAATTTTGTGGACCTGTGTTATTATTATCATCGAATGAATGAAATCCGCTTCCAAATAAGTACGTGATTCCTTCTTTATTTTTGGAAACGACATTTTTTGAATGACGTAAGCGGTGTAGTTGCCGACGACGACGCTTCTTCTCAACGGTTGTAGCAGCAAGGCCTCGTCTGATTCGCATTTTGTCCTTCTTTTCTCGATGAGTTTTTGTATATTTACCCGGTGACAGGGAAAGCTTCGTATTGGTTTCTACCACGTAAGAAGTTCCGTGATTTTTTTGGCACACCGCTGAAGCCACACGAAAATCATTCGACTCTGATCCACCATAATGACATCGTTTAGTGGTTTTGCTGAGAGATATGTTGTGGAATGACTCGTTTGCTTGGGTCGAACCACAGGGAGCAAGACGTTTTGAGTTAGCTGCAAACTTTGTCAAAGTCGCAGTGAGGGAAGCTCTCATGTTCACATCGGTCAAACCTTTTCCGTCTGGCAGAATCTTGTGCTTGTATTTTTCGAGATTGTCAACGAATCCGCACCAAGAACGACAGCAATTGGAATGGTCATCGAAGGCGTGTGGAACTATATTTAAAATCTCTCTTCTTACAGCTTCCTCGTTGCCCTTATTCTTTATTAGTACGCAGCCAAAGCGATACTTTATGTATTCAATCACTTTTCCGGGGATCTTCAACGCCCACATATTTTTGCTGAGAGTGCAGACTGCATGGTTTTTGTCTGACTCTTTTTCAACTGGATGGTCTGATTCGCATCGAACTTGGGCGATGGTCGATGAATCATCATCACCGATGAGAGTACCAATAACGACTCACTCTTCTACGAACATTGGGTTTTTGGTCAATATTTCCACAGCAATCGCACCTTCCATAGATTTCGAACTCCCTGTGTGATTTAGTCGACAATCGTGATCACTTGGTTTATGTTCTTTTTCACAGCGAATGCATCGCTTATTTTTCGTCCCGTAAGCGAGCACTTTGCCGTTTTTAGATCCTACTGCAATGTCATGTCCTGAAATACGTAGAAATAGCATATTCATTTTCTACTTATTGATAATGAGACGAAATATTTTTTTGTAAAAATAAGTCCTACCAGTTAAACTGTTATAAGATCGTCCAGATCCCTTCTTCTGCCACCCCGTATCGCAGGAGACTTTTAATGGTACTACATCTTGCTCGGACTGATATGATGGCTGCTGATCACCTAATTTAAGAAATTGGTAAAAATAACAAGATCAAACGCTTTACAGATTATTTTTATAGAATGAAACAGAAAATTCACCAAATAAAAAATCAGTAAATGAAAACAGAAAAGGTTAAACAAACACCAATTGGAATAAATTGTAGCTGTCAAATCAAAAGACACTATCATAATCAGTTATGAAAATGATTGGAAAAATTTGTCAAAAAAATATATAAAGATACAGCTTTGGATTTATAGCTGCTTCCCTCTTTAATGTGTTCATCATTGAGTCCCTAGAAATAATTACAAAAAGCCACAAAATTGGAAATAACACGAATTTTGTAATCCAAACCCAATTATCTAACGGTACTACTATTCAACATGCAATTAGTGATGATCGTAATGATTATGTTATTATTTAGTTAGTTTTCAAACTAAGATTTACATTTTAGTCATTATTTTATCTACTCATTATCTACACTGTACTAGTCATTGATGTCCATTGTTCTCAGAGGAGCAGTGTTGATCTGTTATGTCCAGAGGGGATGAACAATGGGTAAAGCAAAAATTGAGCTAGAGACAAATTACGGAGTAAAATCACAAGGAATTTATACTGCCACCAACCTGCAGTGAAGCTGCAGGATTTTTTTCTCGAATATTTATGATCGCTGGTACTACTTTGAATATACTTTGAAATAATGGATGGTAGCTGTGGAAACACGAATTAGTGCTGAAAATAAGGAAATTGCCTATGTGGTCCCATACGGGCCCCGGAAAAGATTGACGGGATCGCTGAAGCGTTTGAGTAAATGGCTAAAACACAAGTTGTTGGAACATAAAATGATTTATTACACGAAGATTGATATTAAGAACGGAAATTTGGTTTTTGAACGAAAATAGATTTACACTTGAAGACTTACGTTACGGCCGACGGAAACAATCCTTCCGTCGTCACTCTAGCAGAACCGCGCTACAATCGACGCGTGGTCTCACTCACACTCACACTACAAAAGGAAAAGATTTAGAGAGTTTGGAAATGATTGCTTTATACTAGAGACTCGACAAGAGAACGTCTGTGAGGCAAGGGGCAGTGTGTTGCTCACTTCGCGTTTGTTATCGGAGGTTAGGCTTACGGGTCCTCTATGCAGTTTCACCGATCTTTCAGGATCTAGAGTCGCGGTAGCGACTCTGAGACAAGTACATTTATGTATGACGAGTCGCTTCCAGAGAGTCTTTACCGGAGCGAGAGTGTTTTTCAGCTGTTTTCGATAACACTCAAAATTTATTTCTTTAATAACTGAATAATTACAGTATTCCAAAGAATCCTGCAAGATGACGTATTTTTTATTTTTTTTTATCTTTCGATCGCGACCTCTACGAACTCTGTAGCTTAACGCATTGAAAAGATATTAATTATTTATTTTTTAATTTCATCAAAAAATGTTGCATTTTTTCGCACACATTTTTGATGTTTATTTGTTTTTTCTTTAGTGACAAATCTGGTGCCATAATACATTTTATATATCTATATATTTTTTTCTGGTGTCATAATACAAATTGTATACCTATATATTTCCATGAATCTGTTCATGCTTCAAAAATTTGGAAAGTGACAGTTCCCCGTTGTATTCAAAATTTAAGCTGTCAATTTCACGAAATGTTATCGAATCATTCAGAGATTAAAGGATACCACATGTTCGTTTTACCAAGAAATCTGAGTCACGTATTGTGGCCGAATCTTTTTTTTAATGTTCTTTTAGTCGGTGTGATGCTATCGTTTAATGTTCTTTTAGTAGGTATGATGCTATCGAGTAAATCGTTGGATTGGGCTTTTTTTTACTCGTGTTTATCGTTGATGATAAGCATTGGAGTGAATTTAAGTGAAGAATGCGCCAAATGTACATTCGTACATTCTTTATTTTTTGTATGAGCAAAACTTGCAGGAAAAAAATAATTACGCGCGTCATCGTACGAGGTTAGAATGATGTGTCGGTGCATACGCAGTAGAGAAACGATCTCGACCCCTTTTCACCAAGGGCACAAGCAAAATCCATCTCTCGTAGGTGGCTTGATAGTTTTCGATTTCTAGGTCGACGGCTCCATGGTTTTCGATGTCTAGATAGATTTCTCCCAGGTTTTCGAAGTCTAGGTCGACAGCTCCATGGTTTTCGATGTCTAGATAGATTTCTCCCAGATTTTCGAAGTCTAGGTATATTTCTCCATGGTTTTCGATGTCTAAGTATATTTCTCCACGATTCTCAATGTCTAGGTCGACGGCTCCAAGAATTTCGATGTCTAGGTCGATGGGTCCGTAGTTTCCGATGTCTAGGTATATTTCCTCATGGTTTTCGATGTCCAGGTATATTTGTCCATAGTCTTCGATGTCTACGTATATTTCTCCATAGTTTTCGATGTCTAGGTATATTTCTTCATGGTTTTCGATGTCTAGGTATGATTCATGATAGTCGTTGCCATTCACATCGACGGCTTCATAGATTTCGACCCTAGGTATATTTCTTAACGGCTTTTGATGTGTAGGTCGACAGCTCTATGGTTTTCGATGTCTAGGTCGAAGGCTCCATGGTTTTTTATATCTAGGTCGACGGTTCCATGGTTTTTGATGTCCAGATCGACGGCTCCATAGTTTTCGATATCTAGGTCGACGACTGCAAGGTTTTCGAGATTTAAGTCGGCGCCTCCATAGTTTTCGATGTCCAAATATATTTCTTCATGGTTTTCAATGTCTAGGTATATTTTTTTCCACTGTTTCCGTTATCCAGGTCGTCGGCGCTATAGTTTTTAATGTCTAGGTATACTTCTCCATGTTTTTCGATGCCTAGGCATATTTCTCCATGGTTTTTCATGTCCAGGTATAGTTCTCCATAGTTTTCGCTATCCCGGTCGACAGTTCCATAATTTTCCATGTCTAGCTATGTTTCTCTACGGTTTGCGATGTCTAGGTTGATGGATCCATGGTTTTCAAAGTTTGGGTCGATAGCTCTATAGTTTTCGATGTCCAGGTCGACGGCTCCACAGTTTTTGATGTCTAGGTATTTTCCCCGTAGCTTTCGATGTCGAGGTCGATGACTCAATGGTTTGCGATGTCTGGATATATTTCATCATGGTTATCGATATCCTGATCGAAGACTCCATGGTCTTCAATAACAGGGGAGATTTCAAGAACCCAGAATATCGTGAATAAATATCACCGGACACTGATAAACATGAAACTGTCAATCTAGATACTGGAACCTAATGAAACATGATACGAGATGAAAAAGATAATGAAACATGGAAACGTCCTCTCAAACATCGAAAAACAATGACAATAACAGTGTTAACATGGTAATCATTGAGAGATTGTTCTCGACCCCATAAACTACAGCGACCTAAATATCGAAAACTATGGAGCCGTTGACCTCGCCATCGAAAGCCGTAGAGAAATATACCTAGACATCAAAAACTCTTGAGAAATATACCTGGACATCGAAAACTATGGAGCCATCCCCCTGTACTCCTGTTTATTCTTATTGAACTGCTTCAAGATTGGTGGGCTTGAAGACGCTGTTGCAATAAAAGTAGCGCTGCAGCGCTACAAGAAAACTATTCACACGCTTAATCGCACGGAATGCACCCTAGTTCGGAATAAATTTTCAAATAAAATGTATTGTGTATGATATAAATATTGAATCCAAACGGAAATGTGTAGAATTGAATTGAATATTATAGATGGGTATATTTGTTGAATATATCTATTTTTACAATAATTCAATTTAACACATTACATTTTTGATTCTTTATTCAATTCTCATGGAAAACATTTTATTTAATAACAAATGAAGAATTTATATTCGTCTACGATATTTGTTTGATTATATACTCAGATTTCAATTCCCTACACATTCCATTTTCGTTTCATTTGTTATATCATATGGAAAACATTTTATTCAATAATTCACGAGAAATTGGTTTTTAAATATCCTTTTACATTTTAAAGGAGATTTAAATAAATAAATAAATCCATGCCTCTGCATCTTTGTCATGGCGACAATTTTCATCAGCTCTCCAAAATTGAATATTATCAGATTTGTAGATGATCATTATCATTTTCATTATGCTATTTTATCAAAAATTGGATAGATTCCATTGAAAAATATAAATAAAATAACCCAAGATAGGAGTGACGAATAAGATCAAGGACTACAAAAATATCTACCGAAGAAGCAAACCCATTGTATGGAAAAACACTAAGAAAGTTTAATTCTAGTCAAGGGCTCGACGCATTGAGAAAATTTCTGGTGGTCTGAAAAGAAAATGATGATAGAGATCTTGCGATTGTAATTGCATACGTACAAGCTGGTGACAATGGTTTTGAAATTCTCAGACTTTTGGATACTTCTATAAAAAAATATTAATAATGCCTGTGCTGTGTGTTCTGCCGTGTAGTTTATGGTTGTCAAGTAAGCAGAAAAATGTTCATTATTGACTTGAATTTAAAGAGAACTTTTAAAAGTCTTACGACTATTGGATGGAATCAAATCATTTGAAATGTCATTTATGATTAAAAGATTTTCTGATAAACGTTTTTCCAAAGTAAAACAGTAATTGCATGTTTTCGATTGCAGAATCTTGTAACAATACGAGCCGCTACCGCGTCCCTTGATCCCCAGTGCTGATAAATGTGGAAGAGGCTTGTCGCAGCTTCACTATTTCTCATTCGTCATTTATTCATGGTATGCTATCGAGTCAGAGCAATGTCAGATGGTTCCGCTTGGTGGTATTTTTCATTTCACACAGAAGTTTTGGAGACTTTGTCGTAACGAACCAAGCTCATGGATTCCCAAAGTATTAGAACTTGTTACGTACACTTTATACTCGCTTTTCTTGTGGAAGGTCATTCCTCGGTCATTCGAGCTTTACTCGACGGACAGGGAATTATTTCTTGTATTTTCCTCGAGTTGACATATTATTTTCACACCACCGTTCATTTCGTCCTCGACACCGCGAAATCTTGGGTTTTTGAAAATTCAGCCATAGCAAAACTAATGCGTGTTTTTTTTTTTCGTTTCCGGTCTTGCAGAGTCTTGTTTCGCGGTACAATAATAGGAAGGGACCCGGAAATTTGCCTGGTTCAAAAGCAAAACAGGAAAACGAACCGGCAAACATTTTGTTAATCCGAAAGAAGGAGTGATAAAAACGTTGTATTCATCATTTTTAATCATTACCTTTTGATAAAACATCCTAAAACAGAATATAAACTGCACAACTGATAAACTCGTTTAGCGTCATGTTCAATTTTAATTAAAATTCTACAGTCAATTGATTTCTGAAGTAATATTCAAGTTTCAATTCGATTTTTTGACGTCGATAGATTTTGCAGTGGAAAGGGTGCACAATTTCCTAATAATACTTTTAACTTCAAACCGATACGGAGTGATTTTCTACGATCGCAATATTGGTACATCTGTTCGGAAGAACAAAATCAATTGGTCAACATGGTTTTACAAAGTCTCGGGTGCCTCATGGAAATATTCCAAGCTTTTGGACCTCATAATAAAAATTCTCATCGCTTGTCCAGATTGTGTGAAATCTCAACTGATTCATACCAAGACATTCCTTGAGCCAGGGGCTTCAAATATATAAGTGGATACTGACAATGAGATTCATGGGTCACTTGTGAGAATCGAAAAATCCGAAATATTGTCTGAAACCTTGTTTATCAGAACTTTCGAAAAACACGAGAAACATTCTAGATTTAGGTCAACAAAATTTTGCTCAACGACCATTTTTCGTAATTTTCACCTATTTTCACGGTATTTTGGAATTCGGCTTCAGCATGTCAAAATAAATATATAGAGAGAGATGGGTGTAGGTGAATATATAAACTGCTTTATTGGGTGATCAGATGTTTCAATTTTATGATCATTATTTCAATTTTTCAATGTATCCCATAAAATTTCAGATTTCGAGTACACAAAAAGTCGTCAAATAAACCTGCAACACAGCACGAATGCTGTAAAAAAACTAGAGACAAGTACATTTATGCCCTCTGGGAAGTCATCTGTAAAATCATGGAAATCAATGGTCGTAAGACTTTAAATCCAAGAAACAAAACGTTGTTAAATAAATGCAGAAGTTGCCGAGTACATCGCACTACGAACAAAAGAATTACAAAAGAAGAAAAATAGGACACAACAAATTACAACCACAAAGAATACAAAGACAAAACATTACAAAAACAAATTGCGACTAAAATAAATTAAGATCATAAAAATTTTAAATAAATTACCCACGGAAAAAAATTATATACCAAAAAATTGAAACAAAAAAAATTTGGCCGTTGTACTTGGCGTTTTACTCGACTTTCGAATTTGTGAGTATAAGATACAGGTAAATTAGATAATATTAGCTAGAAAAAAAACGCCAAGT
Organism: Venturia canescens; assembly: GCF_019457755.1. Lineage (NCBI taxonomy): Eukaryota > Metazoa > Arthropoda > Insecta > Hymenoptera > Ichneumonidae > Venturia > Venturia canescens. Next base: position 17,121,183 of record NC_057427.1, read on the forward strand.
ACAACGGCCAAATTTTTTTTGTTTCAATTTTTTGGTATATAATTTTTTTCCGTGGGTAATTTATTTAAAATTTTTATGATCTTAATTTATTTTAGTCGCAATTTGTTTTTGTAATGTTTTGTCTTTGTATTCTTTGTGGTTGTAATTTGTTGTGTCCTATTTTTCTTCTTTTGTAATTCTTTTGTTCGTAGTGCGATGTACTCGGCAACTTCTGCATTTATTTAACAACGTTTTGTTTCTTGGATTTAAAGTCTTACGACCATTGATTTCCATGATTTTACAGATGACTTCCCAGAGGGCATAAATGTATTTACTAAACCGCCGCGAGTTGCTAACCTACGGAGTTATCCACGTGGACGACCGAGTGTCAGTGAAGATCAAACGGAACTAATGTACAAAAATCCTCGCCATGGCGACGAGAGCTCGAAAGCGATCGTCGTGATGGGGTTTTCAGCATCTCAGCACTTTAGTCGTCCCCATGGATATGTTCCTCGGAACTCGCGATCAGGCGATGCTGATCGGGCGGATTCCGAGGGCTTCCGGCCCGCGGCAACACGAGGCAACGCACAGAGGTCGCACTCAAGGACGCTCCGTTGTCAAGTCGCGCAGTTGTCGGAGAAGGCCGACGTCACAAACCGCGTATATTGAAATCACACACGGGACGTGACAATCTCATGGTCCTGGCTGTACTGATGTGCCAAAATGTATCCTGGATTTACTACTCACAAATGATACTACAGGTAGTTGAATATACCAATGAATTCTACGAAACCTAAAAAAAAAAAAAATTAATGATCATTTGTTGTATGCCGGTATTGTCAATCAAATACGATATTATCTGTTGGAGCAATTATATTTGAAAAATTTTCCGGTCACTACACTAATACTGTTCCATGAGAGATTCAAAAGAAAACGCTCCTTGTTTGACTTCTTCATGGAATAACATCAAAAAACGGGTTTATCATTTATATATTGTGACGTAACATCTTCCTGAACGACCCGAATCGACTCGAACGCGAACATAGCCACGAAAAACATCGCGACGTGGCGCGATGTTATGACCGAGCGCGTACAACGACCGGTGAGACGCGTCACTGCTGGCCGGCGGCGGCCGTACTGGAAAGCAATACAAAGGCCCGATACAAGCGGCGGAGCGCGACACTAGCGGCGCCGCGTATTAAAAACTCGAACTATCATATTTTTTGTTTTATTAATAAAAACGAAACGCGATTTCGTCAAATTATGTAAATAGGCTCAAAAGATGCGGAAAATTATAACGAATCGAAGAAAAATAAGGAAAGATTATTCCTTCAATAAAATTTGTGTAAATTTAAATAAAACGAGACGCGTATTTACGACGCATGCGCGGGAATAAGGGCTATAGGAACCCGAACGTGACTTTTTTCGATTCGAATAAAATCAATTCAAATAATGTTGAATGAAATAGCGAAGCCAAATGGATCAGAAAATTAAATGATAACAATTCTTATTAAATTTTTATCATTTCAATAAAACAGAAAGCTGAAAAACATAAAAAGCGGTAGTCCGCGCATCGCACGTTAATCCGCTCCACCAACAGTAGGTCGCGAATCATGGCAGCAAGCCAATAGCGAGGCCCGTTACAAAATAATGCGCAGAACCGGTCCGAAAACCGAAAATTCGTCGTTTGATAATTTTATGGTGGGGAAACGGGTATAAAAAGCGCTGCGCGACTCATTCGAGAGGCAGTTCTTTCTCAAAATTCTGACTCGGAACAAAAAGGGTGACCTCAACTATTCTCCCTGATACTAGCAACCCTAACCTATAAAACCTATCCTATTTTCTTTGGATGCCTGGGATATTGGTGAGACTCGGCGACGTATCGATCCCGTAGTCCAGGATCCACACCTAACCTATAAAAATTTTCCGAATTGTTGTTGCACGGGACATTAGAGGGGTTCGGCGACGTTCTCATCCCGTGGTCCGTGGACAATCAATTACCTAACCTCGCGAATGCTCAGGATATTGGTGAGACTCGGCGATGTATCGATCCCGTAGTCTGGGGTCCGCATTCTAAACCTAACCTACATTTTTTTTGTTCTTCTTTAACGTTGCCAGAATCAGGGATGATTTTGTTTGTAAATTAATTTGTAAATCTGTAAATTCTGTAAATTCTCTTTTTAAATTCAAAATTGAAATTAATCGAGTTCGAATCAAACAAAACCGAGATTCCTGTAAATTTTGTAAATCTTGTAAATTTTAAATAATTCAAAAGGCCGCGGTACAAATTTGAGGTTATATTGCGTCAAATTAATAAATTTCTTTTATTGTATAAAATCGAAACACTTTTGAATTATCGAAACTACTATTTTTAAAAGCGAGCGAAAAACGCGTAAATTAAAAATTGATCCATTCGAAAACGGTGAGCGCAATCGAATTTCCCCTAATTGGCGAACACAATCACAATAATAAATAAAAAAAACCAACGATCCTGTAAAATCAATCAAAATTGAATAAATCGGAATTGTTAAATTCTTCAAAATCGAAATTCCGCGTTCTCACGTTTTTTTCATATCTGCTCCTTTTAAAATTAAGGTGGCTCGAACCGACGCGTGGCGGCGTTCAGGCCAGGTCGGCAAAAGCGTTACGTTACAATATATGAAAAGTTTTTGCACAGCCGTTGTACAGAACGATTTTTCCAGACAATGAGTAATATAAATTTAAAAAAATTTCCATTAATAATAGAATTGTCTTACAACGTGGTGGTTTGAGTCAGTTTCCTTTCAAGTTTAACTGCTTCCCTACACGTTTCGTGTGCCAGTTCCTCCAAGGCTTTATCAACATGACGTTGATTCCGTTTGACTAACGTGCTACTAACTATGGGGATATTCAACGTTGAAAAAATACTGTTCATACTCACATAAAAGATGCTAGCTAACCCGATTATTTTTTCGTCCTCAATATATCGAAACGAAAGCGGAGCATCACACGTCGAACACCACATATCTTCAGCTAACCTCTTTATTTCCACTATACGACGACCGTCAGCAATTAAATCGTTTGCACGCTCACTTATAATTTTTCTTCTCTTATTTGCGATCACAATATTTTCTTTCCATTGTAGTTTCTTTTTGGTTGTAAACTTTCCGGATTTATCACGTGGACGGTCGTCCAGCACCGACATGTTTGTTTACGTTGAGAATTCAATATGCTGTACGCACTCCAAATCGGAAGCAAGCAGTGCTGCCAACCTCAAAATTTGCGATGTTGTCTTGTCTTGGCAGTATTTAATATTAATAAAAAGACACAATAAATAATTCCGTGACACGAATAGTAATAGATATTATTATAAATGACTCTCTGAAGATCATTTTAAATTACATAAAATGTTCACTGGAACAGTTGTTTCCACAATAACATTCGTGAATATTAGACTTTTTAAAGTTGGTGACGAAAAAAAAATTCTTTTTCGTTTAATGAAAATATTAAAAACAATAAATTCACACATAAACTATATACGTATTTTTTAGAGCAATATCATCTAAAGCATCCATTTGTACCTCATAATCAATTTTGCGGGACTTTGGAAAAAATTATTTCGTAAACCGTTATTTGATTCAACTGGACCGCTTCATCATCCTTAAATATGTGCTAAAAGTACTTGTCCGGCTCATCGCTTTTCATTCAAATAAAAATCAAACTAGACGTTAATTCATGCGTTATTTTTATGAAACTAGCATTAACGCTGGCGTTACACGCCCACTTGAATTTGGACATCATCCCACATATGCTCGGCGGCAACTATCTCTTCGCAACAATTAAGACAACGAATAAACAGAACCATTGCAACGGAAAAAAGCTTTACATTTCGATATTTCAAAATTTTTTTCTTTAAGAAAGGGGGAATAGTAATTCACTAGGGAATCACTTTTCATCGAATTTCAAGACACTTTTTCATTCATTCACAATAATATATCTTGTATATTACAGAAAAATTCGTTTCCATTTTTTCTATAATGAATTCAATTAAGTTAAAATCTCTAGGAGGTCATTTTCTCAATTCCCTCTGTATGTATACATGTGATCCATCAGATCTAGAAGAGTCCTGATTTTTATTTGAATGAAAAGTGATGGGCCGGACAAGTACTTTTAGCACATATTTAACCATCATTTGTACCGATACGAAATCGACATCGAATATTGTGAATACCAGAGGATCCTGATTTTTTTTGGATTTGAACGCTTCTCAGAACAATTTCATATTGTGAAAAATTCTGTATTATATACTAATAAAATACTCATTCTTCGATTGATCTTATAAATTTTAGTGCTGCACATAACTCAGATGGTAACTTTTTTGATTAACTAGAACTTTCTCAAGTTCCGGATGCTTCCCGTAGGAATGAATTTCTCACGTTCTATTTGAATTTTTTTTTTCCTTTACAATATATTTATGGATTTGTATTTTTTTGAATATAATGTTTTTTCATGATTCGTGAAAGCTTTTCTTAATTGTTTTGTTGAAATTATTTATAGTTGGTTTCGTAATTTTTTTTACACACCATTATGTTTCGAATTTTTTTCGTTCGTCATCCGATGTACTCGTCACTTTTGCATTTATTTGACAACGTTTTGTTCCTTTGAATCAAACGTTTTTCATACATTACCAAGATTTAGAAGATTCATTTTTTTTATTCATTACGTTTGGAATGGTTTTTTTTTTATAACCTTCAGTAATGAATTGCCCATTTGAAGCAAGTTTCGAGAGAATAGATCGAACAACTTCTTATAAATCATCGTGCCTTTGTGTTTTGAACTACACGAGTGTCACATGGGGTTTTACTTCCCCTTAAAGTAGCCTAACAAAAAGTTGTTAAATGAATGAATCCGATGAATAAAAAGCCTCAATAATCAAATACATTAAACTTATTAACCTTGAATGAATATTTTTTAAATTAACTGAAGGTACATTTTTTTGTGTTCTACACAAAAAATCCGATAAAAATAAAAGTTAAAAACAATTATAAAAAAAATTTGATTGAAAAATAACAATTTGATCGAAGGAAAAAAAAATTGACTGAGAAAAAATTGAAAAGAAAAAAATTGACCGAAGTACTTGGCGAGTTTGTAGTTTTTTTCATTTTGCAATTTTTTTTCTTTTCAATTTTTTCTCAGTCAAATTTTTTTTCAATTTAATTTTTTGTTTCAATTATTCTTTTTCCTTCAATCAAATTTTTTTTTATAATTGTTTTTAACTTTTATTTTTATCGGATTTTTTTGTGTAGAACACAACAAATCACAAAAAAAAACAAAAAAATGTACTTTCAACTAATTTAAAAAATATTCATTCAAGGTTAATAAGTTTAATGTATTTGATTATTGATTCTTTTTATTCATCGGTTTCATTCATTTAACAACTTTTTGTGGGGCTACTTTCGGGGAATTATTTAATAACTTTTTGGGAGGCTACTTTCGGGGATGTATTTGGCCATTGATGCTTTTCATAGGTTTCATTTATTTAACAACTTTTTGTGAGGCTACTTTCGGGGGAAGTAAATGTACTTGTCTCACTTTTTTTACAGCATTTTTGCTGTTTTTTGACGGGGATTTGTCGACTTTTTGTATGGAATTCATAGCTCATGTATTAAACATGTCAATTTATTATGTAAGTACTCGGATGATACCAAGCGATCGGCATTTTTCCCCGTATTATAGCAAAGTATGGCAATATTAAGTTGTGTGAGTACTCGGATGATGCAAAACGATCAGTATTTTTCCCCGTGTTATAGCAAAGTATGACAATATGTAGTCTAAAATAATTTGCTCATGAAATAGTTGCTTGGTAAAAAATCTTATTTTTAGTTTGTTTAAAAAAAAAACGTAACTATTTTTAGCATTCCTCGGCCAACTTCTTTTTTCAATTTTAGCATCATCTGCCAAAATCCATGAAGAAGTACCTGTTCTCAACATACTTGTATAAAACGAAAACGGTTTGACCGTGATTTTTTATAACTTACCTTGAAGACTGGTCCATTGAGTAAAATTGGGGACAGTTCGAAATTTTGTCCAAACTTATCTAGCGGATAGTAGTCAATCCAAAAAATTGTCGAATAAGCTAGCAGATGGTAGTTAATCGTGTACTCCATTAACATCTTTGGGAGTGAAATTTTTCTTTAATATTCGCACTTATACAGCTGTTCCAAATTCTGAAGTTTCAAAAAAATCTCGATGCCTAATAATGTCAAAACCGTCAATATTAACTCAAAAAACATAACAAGAAATCCCGATCTTTCTTAAATGAATATATCCATACTAACGAACAAGAACCGAAAACAAATTAATCACCCGCGATCTTTATAACCTTATATATTCAAGCACAGCTGTCTCTGTTTTGTATATGTATGAAGTATGGTATAGGTTGTCACATCAATAAGCACAATCTCTCATATTACCAGAATTTCTAGATACAACTAGTGTCACTAGACAGCAACTGTTGAACGTCAGAAAATGTGTGCGAAAAATGCCACCTTTTTTCAACGATATTGAAAAATGAAATTGATATGGTCCTTATACGCATTAAGCTACAGAGTTCTAATTACTCACGATCGAAAGAGAAAAAATAAATAAAGAATATGTGTACCAATAACATCTTTGAAAACGCTGTAATTTATTAAATATCGGTGACACAATTTTCGAAAACCGTTCAAAAACACTCTACTTGCGGTAAAGACTCTATTAGCGACTCGTCTTCATCTTACTATAGATTTGTAAATGTACTTGTCTCAAGTCGCTATCGCGACTCTAGAACTATTTTTCACCACACATGCACCGAAAATGTATATTATATCATATATTAATTATAAGAAAATATTTATTATAATATTTTATTATTAATTAATATTAATAAATAAAATATATATTATATAAATGAGTAGATCCATTGAATTTCGCCCAATTTCTCGGGAGGGGTCTTTCGATTTTTCTCAAACTTGGGTACTTCGAAGTACCTCAAAAACTATCCCCAAATATCAAATTTCAAGTCTCTAAGTGCTCAAGGTCACGAGAACGAGCCTTATAGATATCAAAAAATGACTATTTTTTGCCTCTTTTTAAGATGATCGTTCACAAAAACTTTACGTTCAAGTCAAATAATACTGGTTCCATTTCCTTTAGTATACCATCTAGATTATAGAAAAACGGGGTCCAGTCATCCAGATCAAGAGGCCTTTCATTGTGATCACGTTAAATGAATTAAAAATTTCAATAAAATGACCTTTTTCAAATTGATGCTACAGGCTTATTTCTAGCTTAATTAACTTCTAATATGGCTCATTTTTTTCGTTTTTCACACCTTTCAAGCGAGTCATGAGGAAAATTTGGATCACGTGAAGAAAGCCTAGAGAAATATCATTCCAAAGTTGGTCTTTTTCGAAATTTCACGAAAAAAACGCTAACATTGACCGTGCACCACGGATTTCTATCAACTCCGATGTTTACAAAAATTTAGGCGAAAGTAGTACTTTATATCCAGAACGACCCGCTTCGAGGAATTTTTTGGTCCGAACTTCCATCACTCTCCACAGCCTGCCGAAGATCACACAACTCCGAGTGCTCTGATATTGAAAAATGTATGATGTAGTGTTTCTGATTTTTTTTTGAGGCTGTTTTACGGAGTTTTCAGTACAGTTGTAATCAATCGAAATAAACAAAACGTTGTCAAATAAATGCAAAAGTGACGAGTATATCGGATGACAAATGAAAAAAATTCAAAACATAATGGTATGTAAAAAAAATTACGAAACCAACTGTAAATATTTTCAACTAAACAATTAAGAAAAGCTTTTACAAACCATGAAAAAACATTATATTTAAAAAAATACAAATCCGAAAATATATTGCAAAGGAAAAAAAAAATTCAAATAGAACGTGAGAAATTCATTCCTACGGAAAGCATCCGAAACTTGAGAAAGTTCTAGTTAATCAAAAAAGTTACCATCTGAGTTATGTGCAGCACTAATATTTATAACATCAATCGGAGAATGAGTATTTTATTAGTATATAATCGACAATTTTTCAAATGCAAAAAAAAAATTGGGGTCCCCTGGTATTCACAATATTCGACGTTAATTTCGTATCGGTACAAATGATGTTTAAATATGTGCTAAAAGTACTTGTCCGGCCCATCACTTTTCATTCAAATTGCTCATTCAAATAAAAATCAGGACTCTTCTAGATCTGATGGATCACATGTATACATACAGAGGGAATTGAGAAAGTGACCTCCTAGAGATTTTAACTTAATTGAATTCATTATAGAAAAAATGGAAACGAATTTTTCTGTAATATACAAGATATATTATTGTGAATGAATGAAAAAGTGTCTTGAAATTCGATGAATTAGTGAATTACTATTCCCCCTTTCTTAAAGAAAAAAATTTCGAAATATCGAAATGTAAAGCTTTTTTCCGTTGCAATGGTTTTGTTTATTCGTTGTCTTAACGTATGAATTTATTCCTGTTCACTCTGAAAATACAAGATTTCGATAAGTAAATTAAAAAAGGCGGACTTTTTTCTGGCTTTACATTGCTTTGATTCGAAGGGAAATTTAGAAGAAAATGTATCATTTTTAAAAATAACGATATTTTAACGACTTTATCGAAGCCCTCAGTGATTCTATTCAACTCTTTGCAGTTTATATATTATAATTTAGTAGAAAAATTCGAAGCAAATTTCAGTTTATATTTCTTTTTAGTCGTTTTGCCCTCAAACTCTGGCTCATTGAAAGTAAAAGTTATTAGATTCGTCGCTGAAGTTGCTTCACGGACCTATCTCTACAAATCGCATATTGTATGTGTACGCTTGAATAATTTGAGCTTTTCGTCGAGTTTCGTAAATAAGAAGTCCGTTAAAATCTTGTGGTATCAATCGAATAATGCATTGATTGGATCATTCTAACTCCACCATTTTATTATTCCCAACACTTTAAACCATCTGACAAAAATGTATCATCCCGAAATTTTGCCAAGAAAATTGGAGTTTATTATCGGACAATTGATACTCATTGATAAACTAACATTTTCATGAATGAATCATGGAAACCGCACATTCCAAAACCATATAATCGTATGAATCGATTTTGTCTGTTAACGGGTAGACCCTAGATACAATATCTACGAAAATGTACAATTTATAACTATAACAAGGAAGGTCACCTTACTGTACCCCCACAACCTGGGTCGGAAAAATTGAATTTTGTAGTTCACATCAAAGTATAAAGCCTCACAAAAGATTTCCTGCCCCCTCGCATATACAAGGGGTGAAATTAATTTCTAGAAACCGGTGGTTTTCTCATTGTTCACTTATATCTTCAAAACTACATTAGATACGGCAAAAGTTTAAATTGCAAATTTATTTATTTTTCAGTGGTTTGCAATAATATGTAATCGAAATTTGTATAGATATTTTTATTCATTTTATTTTTATTAAAATAACGTGTTATTTTGTACATTTCTCTTGACCTTACCGTTGAATAAGTTTTTATTTTACCTGAAAATAAAACAAGATTAGACAATTTGTCAAACAAAAAATGTTTACATGTACAAATACGTTTAGTATATTCAGGTATGACATTCTGTCTATGCCATAAAATACTCATAAATTATTTACTGCTAGTTTGATTTTGTGCATTCATTGTAGTACGAGCGAATCAGATGATTTTTTTCATTTTCTATAACACCTTATTCAATGTATATATCTTCATTTCATTTACTCGAAGCTCTGTATTATAGTTATTAAGATGTCTATAGTACTCATGACAAGCAAAATAGAAAACCCTCCCATGCACTTATCAGTTTTTTCACCTTCGTAATATGGAATGTATTAATTTCAATAATGATGCTCCTCAAAGAAATGTTTGAGACACAAAAGTCTTTTGCATCACGAACATGTTATAACAGCTAAATTACCACAAATATCGTATCGTGATTCCGAATTATCTCCAAAACTAAACGTCATAGGATATTTTAAGAAACCCATCTCATAGTTTGATGAAAACATGTTATCAGTAGTAATCTATAAAAATTTTTGGGTTTAAAAAAATTAACTCTTCTTAATGAGCACTTGAACCAGAAAAAAACCAGTGTAGATTGATATGATTGAATTTTGAATTTGAATAATTAGGTTTAAGATGATGGATCACACGATGACAGACTCCACCCTTCCCTCTCATGTCGGTATTGCAGAACTCGAAAGGAGCTACTGCAGACTACCGACAGATGTCACAACGCAAGTCTTCCATCGGGTTTCAACGTTACGCACTAAGCGAATACAAAGAAATCGATGGATGAGCAGTAAAGATCGATTGCTGGATTTTTCACTTAAAAAAGCGACAAAATAGAATAAAAAATTCATATTGTTTATCCGGGAGAACGATTGTCGTTCCGTAGATCTCCAACGAGGCTTTTCATGGGTGGATTGTGCAACGTGAATTGAACACTCCAGCAGTAAAAACTACTGGGTTTTCGCTTGAAAAAGCGGTAGAAACTCATAAATAATTCATATTGTTTATCCAGGAGAACGTTAGTTCTTTCCAAATGTCTCCAACGATTCTAATCGATGAGTAGTTCTATGTGAATTGAACTCTCCAGCAGTGAAAACCGCTGGATTCTCACTTGAAAAAGCGGTGGTCACCGATAAGCAATCACAATGAAAAATAAAAAAATATTTACCAAGATTATTTTGAATTTCGCATCTTCGTCCGCTTTTTTTCACACGTTACCTTTTTCTCGGTTCACACGCTCGCACTGACGATTAATTTGTCCGAGGTGCACGAAATACACCAAATTCCAGGGCTGTGACGTGTCCATCGACGTACATTTTGTCATCGAGCACATTCCTTTGCATATTTTTTGTTTTATTCCATAGCATTACACTTTTTCTATCAAATCATAGCACAAGGAGACTTTCCGTCAAATCCATGACTTATATTAAACGTCACTTTCTTCTTCGTTTGCCTCTTCGTTTGTCTTTTCAAAAACTTATGGTCGCACACATTTCGATAAACTAATTTCGATTATTTTTTCCAATAAATTTTTAAAAGCTTTTTTTCCTTTAATTTCATGATTGATTTTGATGCAACAAAGCTCAAAATGTATGTTTTTTTTATTGCCGTTTAGGTGACATTCGCCAAATTGCATTTTGATAGATATTTACCGAGTTATTCTATAATTACTCGGATGGTAATACGAAATCCAAAAATAATTGAAATTTTTAAAAACCCTCATGTCAGCCCAATGGTTCCACATACTATATTCACAGTTCAAATTTCAACACCATCAGTTGAACGGTGAGAAATCAGCTTTTGAAATTTCAATGCGTGTTACCGACTGATGCATTACCTTAAAAACCTCGCATAAAGACAGACTTGTACTACGGTGCCGCCTACTTTTATCACTATCTGTAACGGATTGCAATACAAGCTCGCCGCTCGCTTGATAGTGCCGGTAACTAGCGTTTGTTCTATTGCATCTTTTGTTGCTTCTCGGACTGGTAACGGTATAGGGTATGAGTGCTTGATCTGTGGGTGTTTATGTATGAATTTTACACGTGCTCGTAGCCCTTTACAAACCTAGGCTTGTCAGAGAAAAGCATTTGGAATTTATTTATTAATTCGTCGAAAGCTTATTTTTCCAAACTCAATAGCGATATTAGTTTACATGCGACCGCCCGATAATGCTCCGGAAATCCCCCATGGTCACAACTGTCGTCTTTATATTCTTCCCATTTCAAGAAACTTCAAAAGTTTCTTTCTTGAATCATCAATAAGTTTTCTAGATTTGCAATCGGTTCACTTCTGTTAGAAATCTTTTCATTTTCCATATTGATATCCCGAGCTTTAATAATATATGAGGCATTCCACGCCATTTCACCTAGGCCGTGACCCCAATCATTTTTAATTTTCCTCAGTTTTTTTTTATAAAATAGTACCCCATGAAAGGAGTATCCACAGTAATTTTTAGATTTTTATCTCTTCTGTGTTGAGGGTTATAATTTTCGAAAAAATATGGATTTGGGAAATTTTGAAAACCTGATAATTCCTAAACCAATTGAGATATCAACAAATATCACCATATCATTCTTTTTGTTTTGAAGAGCACTTTCACTTAAACATTTTTAATTAACGACGTCAACGTTTTTTTTTTGTTTCTAAAGTACAAATCATATTTTTTAAAGGTGAATGCCATTTTTTATTTTTTCCAAAAAATTCTTTGAAATATATTTTTTTTTAAATTGATTTTACGATTTTTGAGACTAGTCTTATCGTTGGCTTATTTTTCCTTATACGTTTTTTCGAATTATTCATATTTTTTCTTAGAGGAATTTCATTATTCTAAGCCCGATAGTTTTATCACGTTTTTTAACATTTCTGAAAATTGAAATCAAGTGATTCAAAGCGCAGAAATCCTGCAATTTTTAATATGTAAAAGACTTCCATAAAAAAGAATTATGAAATCTACTGTGAATAATTTCAACACAACAATTCGAAAAAAAATCACAAATCCTGAACGAACATATTTAAAAAAATACTAATCTGTAATTATTTTTTGAAGTGTCAAAAAAATCAAATAAAACGTGAGAAATATAAAACCGAAAAATTGCAATTGAGAATATTTAGGAAACCGATACCCCATTGTTCTTATCTTATTCTATCAACTGAATCAATTAAAAAAAAAAATCCATCTAAGTTATGTGTATCATTAAAATTTATGATATCAATTCTAGACCAAGTATTTAATGACAATTCGGAACATTCATTCTTACGGGAAACATCAGAAACTTGAGAAAATTCTAATGAATTTAAAAGTTACTATTTGAGTTACCTGCAGCACTAAAATTTGTGATATCAATCGGAGGACAAGGATTTTATTAGTCATTCCAAATTTTAACATTTTGAAAGTATTCTAAAAAGCGTTTAAATCCAAAAAAAATCACATCAAAGGGAAAGTTATTTCTTATTTTGACATTTGTTAATCTATTGAAACATCTATAAATGTTTTAATTAAAGGCAGAGCGTAGCGCCAGCATTAATGCTAGTTCCATCAAATTGACACCTCATTCAATGTCTTGTTCAATTTTTATTTGAATGAAAAGTGATGAGCCGGACAAATACTTTTAACACATTTTTAAACATAATTTGTACCGACCCAATCGACATTGAACGTTGTAAATAATATCAGAGAATCTTTAAAGTTTGAGAAGAATCGATTTTCTTATAAGTCTCTGTCAACATAGAGTAACAAATGACTTTACTTTTATTGTGATTTTTTTTTGGATTTAAACGTTTCTTAGAATAATTTCATTCAGCGTACTTGAATTGATATTATTGATGGACGAAAAATTGCAGAAATTTCGATATAGTGAGATCAATGGTGTGATTAGCTTACCCCGCGTAAGCGTTGCTCAGCATCAACATCAAACAGAAAGTTTCAATGTACTGGGGTAACAATATATATTTAACTTTCTGTAAAACGTATGCGATGCTTTGAACCAAATCATATCGAGTTTTAAATTTCCCCATAGACTCAAAGAAATCGAACTCAAGGAAAATGGTGTGATTGACTTCTTTCATGGCAAAACTCAAAGTTGGCGAAGAAACTTGATGACTCACACTTCTATTTCATCGCACTTTAAAAACTTTTCCTGCATGCTCAACCCTGAAAAGAATCCCTGAAAAAGGACTACCTCAATATTTACACACGTATACTGAACGTGCTACGTCTGATGTTCTGGATATAAACCCTGTTTTTGCGAGCGTAGGAGTTACGAGTTACCCACGTAACAGCAGGAGATCGCTGGTTTTTGCCAAATCGACAATCAAGCGCATGAAAATAAATACATTTAACACAACAGACATCACAACTCGAAAATTTCTGCACGTAACTTTAAGTAAATTTGAAAGACGCTCACCACCGAATTTTTCATGTTAGAACATATCAAGGATTTCATTATGGTTATAATGAATCTGTTTATTATGGTTAGCAATCGACCAGTTAAACAATATTAAATTTGTCCTATTTTATTCATTTTGTTTGAGAAATCGAATATATTTATCAAAAAAACAATGAAACTCTGTTGAGACTTCATTTCGCTATTTTCATTTCGACGTTTCAGATAATCGATCATCATTTCATGATATATTATTGAAGCGAATATTAAAACAATACGGATTTTCTACCGACACTTTAAGTTTTGCACTAAACGAACATTAAAAATAATATTCTCTTTTCATACGTCATTGAATTTTGCATGAGGTAGTGTTTTGGCGCGTAAGTTTCAAAGTCACTACATAACTTCAGCTCATTGTTTTGAGAATTGATTTTTTCCCCATATACTCACGATCAATCGAAACGTTAATCTTCATAATAGATCGATAATATACTGAAGAAATAAGGGCTACATTTGTAAAATTCTTCAAACAAACTGTAACCACACCTAACCGTTACGGTGGAGGAACGCGATGCTACTGATGTGTCTAAAGCTCAGAAACTGGCAAGCCAACTTACCCCCGCCGAGTGATAAGCTTCGAAATGGAGAGGGGATGAAACAACGGAGAGAATAACGGCCTAAACTTTTTCCTTCAACCGTTATGTCCCAATCGTTGCGGCGTATTTTTACAACCAATTGTACAATTATTTCCACGACCAGCACCAGCAGAAACATTTATTTTTCTTCATTTTGCAAACGTAGCACTATTATTTTCGTGTTAAAAGATTGAACAAAATTAGTTGACCTGACATATGGCTAACCGAATCAGCTAGGTAGCTTCGAAAATAGATCGTGTTATGTATGTGATTTTCTTGATGTCCAAAAAAATTACGGAAAAATATGTCAGAATGCGAAAAAATAAAATAAAATGTCAAATCGTATTAATCAGTAGAAAAACTATGAAAATCAGCAATCGTTATTTTGAATTTTTTTTATAAAATCTACAGATGAATGCATAAAGAAAGGTTTTGTGTCCACGAAAAAATATTGGGTAAGGGAGACCAGTCGAAGATGCTCCAAGAACAAGGAAGAAGCTCCGAAGGTTTGCAGGTTTTACCAAGGTCTCTTCGGGGAAAATATAAATTTTTTATTATAATGGCTATGGAGGGTAGCGAAAAAAGCGTAGTTTCAGATTTTGCTGTTATTTTTTTTAGGTCTATGAAACGTTTACCAGCTAAGTAGCTAAAGTTCGATAATATATTTTTGTATACAGAGAGTAGCGAAAAATTGAGATACCAATTGAGGAATTGATCATTATGGAACATGAGAATAATGTGAATTTATTTAACGAAACATTGCTTTTTTGCAATTGCATGAGCAATATTTATATTAGATTACTCATAAGCAAATAAGAAAAAAACAGGAATTTATTCAGTGAAATTGTGCTGTATTGATACCATAAAAAAGTATGAAATTATATTTGGTTTCCAAAATTATAGAGCTCAATTTGTACATTCAGTTTGAAATTGTGCCCATATATTAATGTTTTTTTTTTTTTCAATTGTACACGATGTAAAGGAGACCGGGACAAATAGGCTGTCAGGGTAAGATAACCAATCCATTATAAAATTAATAGTTAGAAGAGGGATTTTTTCGAAAAATTATGATAACATTTTTTTTCTTTTCAAATGTATCAGTTAAATAATGTACCTGATGCCTGTAAGGTCTGAAAAATGGAATAATGAACTATAAATTGTCCGTTTCTTATCATAATATCGAATTATTTACTGGTATAAACAAAAAAGATGATGACCATTTTTCGAAAAGTTACCCTTCAGAGTACTCGACTGAAATGTTTTCGCTAATTCTAATTTCTTTGATCTGAACTGGCATTGCTAATAACTTCAATCTATTCATCAACCATGATAGTGATTGGGGAGTAAAAAGCGTTGAGTATTCAACTTCTAGTTACTTCAGTCATCTCATCCCGACACTGGGATTGGTTAACGCAAAAAGGAATTCTTGAAGGGTTCGATTGTATAATCTCCTCAATATTTGAAAAAAGACGTGTATAATATTTTGAGGCAATTGACAAATGCCTTCATTCACTCAGATCAAAATTTGTCTATATATAATGTTATCTCTTGAAAAAGTGAGTTGCAACCAGCGCGAGTCTCTCCGACTATGAACGGTTTACGGATATACAAGTCGAGGTGTTAGTATGCATGACCATGAGTGCATTGCCATCTCTAATATTTGCAAAACCCTTGTCGTTGGCCGCATTGTAGTAAGAATACTCCTGAGACAGAGACTTATATGAACCGCCCAACAACGTATCAGTTTACCCCCGTCCTATTCCTTTCCACGATTTTCAGAGGATACTTTTGTCAATTTCCCAATGTGATCTATGCTTCTAAGATTCACTTTATATCAATTCTAGCGCTTTGAATCCGTATCCTCGAGAGTATTCGAGTTACAAATCATTATGGTAAACTATAGAAAAAGAATGTTCATTTAAATTCGAACCCGCAGCACGAAAATCTATTATAATTTACAACGCAAAAAAAAATAAAAAAGACTTTATTGAATCATGCGAAGCACGAAAGGAAATACAATAACGATGCCAAAATTTATCCAATATTTCAATAAGCCCTCTGTCAAATTCTGATCGAAGCACATCCCTTTAATGAGAGATGATTATACTGTAAATCGGACATAATAATCCTTGAAATGTAATTCGGATTAAACATTCACGTATATAATAGGAAGTTATGAGAACGAAAGTAAGCTGGATTCGCTGCTTGTAAAATCCCGTAAACACAGGAATGAAAATGTGCAATCGATTGTGTTTGAGGGTCAACAAGGAGTTTTCTTTTATCGACGATCGAAGTTTTTATCAGCATACGGTGAAGTAATATTTTCATGCTCAATACAATATAAATATCGTACGAACAGAAGCTTTTACTCTTTATCGATAATGGAAAAATCAGATAACTTCCCCTTCTTGTACAGTCAAGTGTGAAAGAAATCCGCACTCCTAAAATGGGGATGGATGATAATAAAGAATTTAAAAAATATATATATATATCATCAAGTGATCGTGTGATCGTTCATGGTAAAATATTCAATTCGGACATTGAGGATTTTAGGAAGTTCCGATACTCACTCAAAATCTCGACCTACATTTATAGATAAAATCTGCATGTGTATTATCGCAAGTCAACAAGGCACTTTTCAATTAATCACGATGACTCGACCGTTTCAGATAAAGTGACGTGATGAATGTGGAAAAATCATTTAAAAATAGAATAATAGATTCGAAGGTCGATTAAGGTCATACATGAGAGAACTCAAAAAATATAAACAAATTGTCATTTGCGGGGACTTCAAATCGGTGTTATTTTCATTAAAATTTGGAGAATATAAATATTGCGTCAATGTAAAATGAAACCCAGACAGTTACATTGACATTTCGAAAATGAACCGATTATATTGGAACTTCATTTTCTATCATAACTAATGTATACAGGGAAAGTAATTTGATATGAAAAAAAAATTACAAAAAGGTTCCACGAACTCGTTCCATTGAACTATCATCACCGAATATGTCACAAAGCAAAAAAGTTGAAAAATCCTTTAACGTTAGTGCCTATTTGTTTGAGTTGATACTCAATCCTTTATGTAACGTGAAATAATTCAATGTCCAGAGCGTTTTTAAAAAAGTATCACACACGGCGCTATTCACTTTATGCAGAAGCAACCATTAACTTTTCGTTGTACCTCACTTGATATAATATTGGCTGTGTCTAATCGCTTGGAGTAAAATATTTTTCCGTGAAAATACTACGAAAAAACCGATTCTTGTCACTGTTGGAACTCATTTTTTCCTTAAATATACGAAAGCATGTTCTGAGCGATCGTATTGAAAGTGTCACAAGTCAATACTTTACGAGTCGCTAATTCGTAAGCGGGGTCATTTCTTTACTGATTCCATTTGCACCAACCAGTGCATCAACATTTATTTCCGTTATTTTGCACATGAGAAATCATCTTAGATAGACTTTTTTTTAATTTTCTTGAACCCTCAAATGTCAGCCATTGAACATTTATTTACTCGGCAACAATTAAAAATTTTAAAAAAGTAGACTCAAGGAATTCAGCATAAATCCATGTCGATAATTCTATGTTATGAAACGCATAGCGTCTAGTAGCACGTTGTTTTTAAAATTTCATATTCTATTGCAAATGCTAAAATACAAGTGAACAGGCTTTTGCACAATATAAGCGATAATAGCTTCATAATCCTCCGTCAACATTATCCGTAACCACTCCAATCGGAAATCGAAATACGGATAAATAATGTGATCATTTTTTAAAAACATGATTTCCACACATCCCGGACGTAGTACTCTTTCCTGGAAGTCAAACTGTGATTCGTTAATATTTCAACATCGTTGATTCTCTCGTTGAATACTCGGATCGGAATCAACAACGTTGGGAAAATTTATTATAAATATGATAAATCAGGAAGAGATTCTATTGCAAGAGGACCAAAAATTGAATAGATTACAGCGATGGGTATAACATTGGTAGATAGTTTCAGCATACTGCAGGGTCAGCTTCAAGCAAAACCAAGCTTGAACGAAGGAACTATACCGCTATATAGCTGACGTATCGAACGTTCAGTGGGAGACAGCTTTTTTGATTTACCAAAGGTGTATTGATTCGAGGGTATCTTAGATTTTCCAGAGTTTCATTCTAAGGTGGTACAATAGGGTGGTCTTAACAGAAGTATTTTCGAATTTTTTTGCTCCCAGGGACTCAGATGCTTCCGAATTGATAAAAAATAATTCCCTAAAAATTTGAGCTATTAATATTAGCTCTAAAATAGTCTCCATTTAAATCTAAGATTCTTATAGAAATTACCTGAGACAAATTTATTTCGTTCTTCAGTATTTTATAATTCTGGGACAAATAAATTGAAAATTTGTTATGAATTGTAGCTGAGTCTATTGCTTTAACAGTTATTTGAGTTCTAAATTTAATTTTTTTATAATTATCAAAATCATCAAGGATATTTATCAAATAAACACTTGTGTTATAAAATATATTACATATTAGTAAGTAATTTTTCTATATTTATAATCAATATCTGAGGGGTTCTCTGTCGAACCGGCCACTTTTTTTTCAACCATCTCAGATATAACCCATACCTGGTTATATCAAAGTACTACAAAAAAGCACTCTATGTGAATTATTTCAGATTTTTAAATTTTCATAATTTCAGAAAATACCGTTTTTTTTCAAATAAATACACCACAGAAACTTGAAGTACCTAAAAAAAAAGTTTTCACATAAAAGTTGTAGTTTCGTGCGACGCTTTCAAGCGGATGACTCAAAATAATTTTTACATTCTGGTAACGATGATTTTTTACGGAAAAAAAGAGGAATTATTTTTTTATATGGAAACAGCTTTTTTTTGCTGAAAAAATTACAGAATTTTCCAATATGTTCGAAGATATTGCAAAAAAATGGCCAGAGTGGCACAGATCGAAGTTCTAGGGTAAGAAAAATGAAATCACACAAATTTATTTTTTTATACCAGTACCTCGACCCGTACCACTCTGGAATTTTTTTTGCGAGCTCGTCACACATACTGAAAGACTCTGTAATTTTTTTAGTCAAAAAGACTGGCTGTTTTTGAATAAAAAAAGTTAATTTTTGTAATTTCATTTTTTTTACCCTAGAACCTCGATCCGTGCCAGTCTGGCAATTGTTTTGCGATATAATCATACATATTGGAAAACTCTGTAATTTTTTCAGCCAGAAAAAAATGGCTCTTTCTGAATAAAAAAATAATTCTCCCGTCTTTCGATAAAAAATCATCGGTACAAGAATGTAAAAATTATTTCGAGTCGTCCGCTCGAAAGCTAACACGAAACTACAACTTAGATGTAAAAAATTTTTTTTTCAGTTACTTCAAGTTTCTGAGATATATTCATTTGAAAAAGAAACGGTATTTTCTAAAATTATGAATTTAAAAATCTGAAAAAATTCACATAGAGTACCTTTTAGTAGTACTTTGATATAACAATTTATGAGGTAGATCTAAGATGGTCGAAAAAAAAGTGGCCGGTTTGACAGAGAATTCCTCATATGTGAATACAATTTCGTTTTTGGAATTGGTTTACCTGCATCTTACACTTACGAATTCGAAAGTCGAGTAAGAAACGTCTCAGTGAAAATGAACGAAGTGAAACAAAAAAAACCTATATTTTATCCGCTGCTACTGTTAGTAAATACTTGTTGATATAGAGCGCCGACGAAAGCAAAACGGAGCGATAAATATGGAGGTGAAGGAGGATTCGTGATGAGAAAAAAATATTGGAGGATTCGTGATGAGAAAAAAATATTGGTCATAGCATGTTCAACTTTTGCGTGGTTTTTATTTGCTAATAAAATGTTCACGATGGACTGAAAAATAAACCTGTATTGCTTTTCCGATTGCAGCCCTTTGTCCATCAAAGTATCGATCGACTTTTTTCAGCTTCCGGCTGCATGGATAGAGATTAAGCGTTTGCCTTTGATAGAGATTAACGGTTTGTATACTTGCGCCTTCCTAAACTGGAGAGTGCTTTCGAAAGCTCAATTAAATTTCCATAGAACTTCTGTACAGATTTGTGGACTTTTCAAATTATACAGATTAAAATATTGGTTTTAGTTTCGATCACCGTAGTTTACGTAATTTGAGCTGCGACTGACAAAACTGATATGTACGCTAATAAACGCGATTACAGGAGAAACAACATGGGCTATGGTTCGTAATTGATATCAAGTTCTAGACAAATGTCAATGTCGCTGGTAACCTTGACATCTCGGATGTGACTCACTTTCGAAGAAACTTGACATTTGTCCAATTTTTAATTTTAATAGAATTGAGTCCGGTATTGAGTCAAATGGTCGAAAAAGAGACATTATTTATTTTGATATACCATTCGTTGGTGTAGTACCAAAATGCCTATGCTGTAAGAGAACAACTTTCCGGCATAATATACAATTTTGAGTGGAGATATACCGCTGCACGTCTTGCCTTGTCTTTTTAATATTTGGTGTCGGCGTCAAAACGCTGCTGCTCCTTTAGATATACTATTTCGCTCGTTGAAAAAGCGAATATAAAATCTTAATGGAGTTCTATAATCGTCGTCAAAAGCGAGTAGAAAAAAATATCTTAAATCTTTATTATGGTTCCTTGAATAATGCTTCCATTTTGGCATACGAAATTCAGTGTCTGTTGTGCCAAATGCTTGAGAAGTATGTGCCAAAGTTTTTTCAGCAGTCTCGAAACAATTTTACCAAATTGACATTATGACATACGTTTGGAAAGAAATTTTTTGAATGTACTTTTGCTGCTGGTGGATATTTGCATAATGATTTTAACACGGTTTCATTGCATTATTATTTTATTAATGGTTATTATTGAACCTCCGTCAGCGGGCGGGAGCTTCTCGCACGAATGTTAAAATCGACCAAAACCATGTTTGATATGCATTCGATTTATTAAACGATCGAACTGTCTGCGGAATGTTGTTTGCAGCTATTTTTCCTCTTACAGCTATATGACTTATATCTGGAGACCCTAAGGGTAGGTAATGGTAGTGTCAGTTAATTTTGAAAGGAAAGAGAGAAAGAAAGAGAAATAAAACGAACAGGAAGAATGGTAAAAATGATGGGGAGGTGGTTCAACTTAACCTACTGCGGCTGCGTACCAAGAGAAGCAACTCTCCTTGAACCTTGGTATTTCAGTTGGTGGCGCGCTTTCGTTCGATCGAGTTAGAAAACCGATATATTTCCAAACTTTGAAAAAGGACCTCTATTAATTTTATCACTCGTTTTTATCTGAGGAACTGACGAGTATTGAAAGTAGATTTCTCTACGATCAATTTTCCGATATCATTGTGACAAAACTGAAAATAAATAAATAAAAAAATTGATTTATTTTACAGTAAATACATGTTTAAGTCAGTTGTCATAATAAGCAATGAAAAGGTATAAATCAAACTTTTGTTAAACATTTTTTTTATATACAAAATTCGGGGTAAAAATCTATTATTTAGTGTTGGTTTTACGAAAAATCGCAAAGGATGACCAGGATCGGTATATACAAATTTTCATTCAAGTGCACTAATCAAACTACTGATAATTCGACAAAATCATCAAATCACTGATTCGCAATGTCCATATAGTTTACTTCCATGTTCGGTATTCTGTTTAAACATATGATTTATTGATAATATATAACATCAAATTATATGATAGAAAACAAAACTGTTGTTTCCGATTTGGATCGTTCAATTGTAAAGATTCGAATATCAATTTATGGACCGCGTTTAAGCAAATTTATCTTGTTGCTTGTTGCAAGCACAGTTGTCGGAGTTCCGTTCATGCGATGACTAATCGTC
This sequence comes from Venturia canescens, assembly GCF_019457755.1. Lineage (NCBI taxonomy): Eukaryota > Metazoa > Arthropoda > Insecta > Hymenoptera > Ichneumonidae > Venturia > Venturia canescens. The sequence goes on from NC_057427.1 coordinate 17,143,604, forward strand.
AAAGTTCATTTTTTACAAAAAGTTTCATTCGCTGCGAATTTTTGAAAATCATCATAATAATAACTGTTACATCGTTCTGAAAATATTCTCTGAGAAATTAACAGAAAAGGCTCTCGTTTTCCAACGAGTTTCAACAGCACAACCTACAAAAAAATTCCATTTTTCCATGGAAATAATAAGATTTTAAAGAGGAACATTCCGGTAACCTTTCCAAAATAATGTTTCAAGAATCAACCGTTAAAAAAAACGTATGCGGTTATAATAAAAACAAATAAGAAATTACCTTCAACGCTCACTCTCGTGTTTATCAAAATAATTAGATGTATAGGTAAGCAAAAATTTCAATCAGCCCTCCATCAAATGGAATATAATCAAGTCATCCAATGTTAGTCATGGGTGATGAAGAAGTAAAAAAAAATAATTTCTTCGAAATATTGATTGGTTTAAAGAACGTAGTTAGTATAGCATCAAGGCTGATGTGATTTGTAACAACACAGGAAACGACGATGATGTCAACATCATTTAACAAGGTAATCAATAAAATCATTCTATCATTCGTTAAAAAAATGGATCAATTTTTATTTTGTATAGCTGCTCCATAAATTATACTAGTTTATGCACATCTGGTATTGGAAATCGCAGTTGTATAATGCACGATGAAACTTATTCTGCAAGTCAGTTAATTTTAAACGTTAATCTTGAAACGTCTAAACTCCATCGCAACTGGACCGAAACTGCTAAGTTTTGAAAACCAGATGCTGATATGAAATGATCATATAAACTCTCTTCTTAAATATCCTCTGCTTTCTTCAGTCAAGTTTGATGGATATTTTATTTTGAGTTTGTTTCCATCGTTTTTGTATGTAAACCTGTTCGTTCATTTTTATTCCGTTTTAATTAAAAATACAAAAAAAAATATAAACGATATTCGGGATAAAAATGCTTTATTGTGCTCTTCGCAATATAAGCTACTCCCAAATATGAAAGGAATTCCTTTTTCTCTTCAAGAGCAAGTCTCGAACATCGGTGATGCTGAAAGCTGTGAATAGTTCTCTGAGCTTGGCAAAAAAAGGCATTAGATTGACGATGGAACCCACATAAATGGCTTTCGTTTCTCGGGTCTCGCTAAACTAAACCTCTAGCGCCTCATATAGCCGACAACCGATGTTTCGCATCGTTCTAATATTCGCTCTCGGGAACGATAGAATGAATATGGACACAACGGTGTCTGGTAACAGGGCTAGTACTTTATAATCGAGCTTTTGAAAATAGTACGAAAGTGGAAAGCACGCACAACGATTATCTCCATCGAATCCGAGATGGGACACAACCGGGAATTAGTGAGATTGAGCTTCTACTGTCTTTAATTATAGATGAGAGAAAGCAGCAAGATGAAACCGCTTGTCATCGTGGCACGTACTTCGAGTGCCAACAATAGTGGTTGCCATACATGAGTATCACATCAAAATAGGGTACTATAGTTGAAAGTAGTCTAGAAATTGTTGATATGTTGGAAGAAATGTTGGAAGGACTCATTTAAAAAGCCCAAAAGTTATCAGCGGTCTTAAAAACTTGCGACTTTCATTTGGAAAATAGATTTTTGCATTTCTTATCGAAGAGCAAACGAAAAAAATATGCACCCAGTAATTTTGTAATGTATGACTATGAACATAACGATAACAAAAATAATGATTGTCATTGCGGTTATCATAATCCATCAGACAAAACTCATCTAATTCTATTCAGAGGTATCGCTAACATGCACCTTCGTACAGTGCAAATAAATCGAATGACGAGTCAAGTTCCGCATGGATCGAAGTCAGAAGCGACGAAGCAAAAGAATGATTGAGACGAAAATTTTGGTATATAGAGGTGGAGTGGATGGAGGAGAAGTAGGAGAGGAAACGCCTTGAGGGTACTGTTAACACTTTCCAGCTCAATCTGGACCGAAAACCTTGCAGCTGTCAACAGAATTACGAAGGTAAACAATGACGAATGATGGAATCGAAAAATTCTTCAACTTCGTCCGAAACATATATTTGATTTAGAATAATTTAAGTATCTTGAGGATTCATAGAAAAGTATTGAAAAAATAATAATAATTTAAGAACGTGTATATGAAACGATACCATAAGATGTTGATAATAGTTTTTGAAAGTTCGAAAATACATTCAAAAGTAGATACGACAATCATGATAAACTTGATTATATTGTTTCCGTGATGAGAGAAAGAATAAACTTATTCAATCAGAACGTACAAACAATACGAAAGTGTAATAATGTCAAGACAAGCCGGTCGACTTAATGCACAAAACGTCAATTTTAGACACAAAATTTCAAGTTTACAGTTTTAATTGAGGAACCAAAGAAAAATTCTTCAAAATCTCACATAGGAGGTTTTCGAAGTAGCTCTTTCAGAATCTGGCATTTATTTTGTAAAATAAAATTAAAATCTTTATTATTTTTGCGTTTTTATTCAAAAAGTCAAGAATTTTTGATGTTTTTGTTCCTTTCAAGTCGATTTTCGTCCTTGTTTATGCACGTGAATAACCATATTATTACTATCAAAGGTGTCCTTAATATTGACCTTTCCGAAACACCGGTTATGAACTCTTTTCGCTCGCTTAGTTTTTCCAAAATGGTTGTTTTTACAGTATGAATGCTGTAAAAAAAGTAGAGGCAAGTAAGCGGAAGGAAAGTGGAATATCAACATGATGGTAGATTTTTACTAGATACTAAGAGATATAAAGAGAAAATGGAAAAAGGTATTAGACAAACCCGAAAAAAGAATGCATTACAAAAGAAGGACGGTGCGTGATTAATGAAGTTCCTTTCTCGCCTCATTTGTGTCGCTATTGCATCTCACTCTCGTGTATACAGAATATCCCATAGGAATGTGTGAAAACTAATGAATCACTATTTGTTAGGTAATGAAAGGACTGAGAAAATTTAAATGTTTTGCTTCCTCATAGAGGAAGCTATGTGATAATGAAAAATTTTTTTTTTTCCAGTTTTCAATGTCAATGTGCTCAAAATGTCCCAAAACATCGAAAAATCATATCTAGAGAAAATGTCCGGATGTGTGTGTATGTGCGTGCATGCTTGCGTGTATGTGTGCGTGTGTGTGCACGCGCGCACACAAAAAAATTTATGTTCGTAAAAGAAGGTACAGAAAATACATTATTATTCTTTGTATACAAAAAAAAATGCTGAAAATTAAAATTTGTAAATTGCTTCCTCTAGATGGTCAAGATGCACGGTGTTTAAGATGCACGATGCTCAAAACTTCCTCTATGAGGAAGCCAAAATGCAAAATATAGCACCTCATAGAGTAAGCTTTGAGCATCGTGTATCTTGAGCACCGTGCATTTTGACCATCTTAAGGAAGCAATTTGCAAATTATAATTTTCAGCATTTTTTTAATAAAGAAAGTCGTCATTTTTATTTCACGTCTATATTATTATATATAGTAAAGAACTATTAGTACAAATTATTAATTTAAAAATACAGTGAAGAATGCAAAGGTATTAATATATATTTTCGAAATGAGAACCATTTGACTTGGCACAAATATCTAAACGCTTCCTAAAATTATCAAAAACACGTTGTAATAGTTCATCTGAAATCCCATTGACGATCTTCTTAATTTATTTAATTAAATCATGTATTGTTTTGGGTTATTCTTCATCGATCGTCTTCTCCGTAGTTACCGAGGCTGAAGGGCCTGGTTAATTTTTCCTACGATCCTGCAGAGATCCGTATTCTATAAAATTATCAATTACTCCGTAAAAAAGAAAAATATTGCCGTGAAAATTTACGGAAACTTCAAGAAAAAGATTATTTATCGAATGTTATAGAAAAATCAATATAAAAAAAATGATTCTTACCTTCTAAGAGTTTCGCTCGTGATGCATGGTCAAAGTTAGCGATTTTTCATAAAATTTCGAAAAAGACCAACTTTGGCATGATATTTCTCTAGGCTTCTTCACGCAATCTAAATTTTCGGCATGACTCGCTTGAAAGGTATAAAAAATGAAAAAAATGAGCCGTATTAGAAGTCAATTAAGCTAGAAAGAAGCGTGTAGCATCAATTTGAAAAAGGTCATTTTATTGAAATTTTTAATTCATTTAACGTGATCACAATGAAAGGCCTCTTGATCTGGACGACTGGACCCCGTTTTTCTATAATCTAGATGGTATACTAAAGGAAATGGAACCAGTATCATTTGACTTGAACGTAAAGTTTTTGTGAACCATCATCTTAAAAAGAGGCAAAAAATGGTCATTTTTGATATTTATAAGGCTCGTTCTCGTGACCTTGAGCACTTAGAGACTTGAAATTTGATATTTGGGGATAGTTTTTAAGGTACTTCGAAGTACCTAAGTTTGAGAAAAATCGAAAGACCCCTCCCGACAAATTGGGCGAAATCCAATGGATCTACTTATATATATATATTGTAACGTAACGCTCTTGCCGACCTGGCCTGAACGCCGCCACGCGTCGGTTCGAGCTACCTTAATTTTAAAAGGAGCAGGTATGAAAGAAACGCGAGAACGCGGAATTTTGATTTTGAAAAATTTAACAATTCCGATTTATTCAATTTTGATTGATTTCACAGGATAAATTCGTTTTTGATTTGTTGTCGTGAAATATTCGCGATCGCGCTCGCTGATTGGGAGAAATTTTGTTTCACTCGCCGTTTCGAATTTGAACAATTTTTAATTTACGCATTTTTCGCTTATAAAAAAGAAGAAAGTTTCGAAAATTCAAAAGTGTTTTGATTTTATACAATAAAAGAAATTATTATAGGTTTGACGCGATATAACCTCTAATTCGTACCGCGGCCTTTTTAATTATTTAAAATTTACAAGATTTACAAACTTTACAGAAATTTCGGGTTTGTTTGACTCGGACTCGATTTATTTCAACCTTGAATTTAAAAAGAGAATTTTACAGAATTTACAAATTTACAAGAAAAATCATCCCTGATTATAGCAAGCAAAAAGAAATAAAAATTGGTTAAGTTAAGGAACAAACCCCAGGCTCTGGGATTGAAACGTCACCGAATCGCTCCGAGATCCCGTGCAACGGAAATTTGGAAAGTTTAGAGGTTAGGTGCGGACCCTGGACTCTGGGATTGAAACGTCGCCGAATCGCTCCGAGATTCCAGGCATCCAGGAAAAATTTAGGATAATAGGTTAGGTTGCTTGCCAAAATCAGAATGTTTGAGGTCAGCCTTTTTGTTCCGAGTCAGAATTTTGAGGAAGGACTGCCTCCCGAATGAGTCGCGCAGCGCTTCTTATACCCGTGTCCCCACCATAAAATTATCAAACGCCGAATTTTCGGTTTTCGGATCGGTTCTGCGCATCCATTTCTAACGCCTTCTCTGATTGGCCCGTTGCCATGATTCACGCTCGCCCGTTGGTCGAGCGGGCTAACATACGATGCGCGGACTACTGCTTTTTATGAATTTCAGCTTATTGCGATTTTCAACAACAAAAACTTCAATTTGATCCGTTATTATTTAATTTTCTTCATTTTTTAACATTGTTAGTTGTTTTAATATGATTCGAATAATTACAATTGCTAAAAGTCACGTACGCGTCCTATAGCCCATCAACGCTCCACCCGCGCATGCGTCATAAACACGCGTCTTGTTTTATTTGAATTGATACCAATTTTTTAAAAGAAATTATCTTTTTATTATTTTCCTTCGATCCGTTATAATTTTCCGCTTCATTTGAGTCTAGTTACAATATTTTATGAAATCGCGTTGAATTTTAATTAACAAAACAAAAAAATATAATAGTTCAAGTTTTTAATACGCGGCGCCGCTAGTGTCGCGCTCCGCCGCTTGTATCGGGCCTTTGTATTGCCCTCCAGTATGGCCGCCGCCGGCCAGCAGTGACGCGGCTCCCCGGTCGTTGTACGCGCTCGGTCAAAACATTGCGCCGCGTCGCGATGTTTTTGGAGGTTAGGTTGGGGTTCGAGTGTTACGTCACAATATATATATATATATTGTAACGGTACGGTTTTGTTTAGAGCACGCCGTTATGCGTGAGTTCGAGCTTTTTATTTAAATAACGAGCGGGCATGAAACAAAAACGTTCAACGAAATTATAGATTAAAAATAACAAACAATCTATTCAATTTGGAATGTTTTACGGATCAAATTACAAAAAAAAAATGAATTTTGATTGAAATCGTGTTCCGTTTTATTTCATTTCGCATGAAATTTATTTTCATTTCCGGTATTTTTTTTCGATAATAAAATTTTTTATGTCGATCGGAATTGAAATTTCGCAATACTTTAATTTTTCGATACTTTTCGCAATGGTAATAATTATTTCTCTCGCCAACGCTTATTAATGTACTCTAATTGACTTTATTTGGAATAATTTAATAGTTGAGCTGTGATTTTGTAAATTCACTTTTTTGACTCGATATTATACAAATTAATTGTTCGAGTGGATTTTTATTTTTTATCTTACTCTTTTGACTAGATATAATTCAAATTAATTGTTTTTAGTGAGTAAATTCGCTTTTTGATAAATTTTTATTAGCTCAATTTAAATTGAAAAATAATTTGACTCGGTTTAATTTTGGATCGACTTCATCTTGCCAATTAAATAAATAAGATCTGATAAATTTTTAATCTCTCGTCTCGAAAATAAAGAAACTCGCTCAGATTTTAATAATTTTTCAACGAATTTGATCACCACTTAGAAAACAATGATTTGTTGATTGAAAAGACTCCACTCAGAGATCTTGAGACAGAACGAAATCGAACTGTCCCCGGCCCCTCTGGCGTGAAAAGGTAGGAGTCCTACCCACGAATCTTGTGACCGAACGAAATCGAACGGCCACGGCCCTCTTGGATAGGATAAGGATCGGAAATCTATCAGGAATCTTGAGACAGAACGAAATCGAACAGCCACAGCCCTCTTGGATAGGATAAGGGTTGAAAATCTATCAGGAATCTTGAGACAGAACGAAATCGAAATGCCCCGGCCCTCCTGGATAGATCGGATACTCAGCTAAGAATCTTGAGCTCAAACGAAGCCGAATGAGCCCGGCCCTCTTGGCGTGAGGAGGAAAGGTGTTATTTTGTTGGATTCTGAGTGGGATTGTAGTGATGTTATTTTGCTTTTTGTTTTTGTGAGCGAATTTTGGATGAGCGGAAAATTTATATTTCTTTATTTTCGTATGAATTAGGTTAGTCTAACGTGGGGAGCTTCGAGACGAGACTGGCTACCGGAGCCTCTGCGCTCGACTTTTTATACCCGTTGAAACAAAGGAAATAACTATATTTCGTGTTTCGTTCGAGATGATTAACTTGTAGTGCGCCTTCTCTCGTACGATGTCACCACTAGTTTTAGAGATAAAGGAAAAACTTTCCCTTCACTCTTACCTATCGAGATGCTTTATTGTTTATAAACCTATCGAAGAAAAAATTAATTATCAAATAGTTATAATAATTTAAGATATGGATAAATCGTCAAAAAAGAAGAGATCTCGCAGTTATGAAGAAAAGGAACAGCGATTGATCAAAAAATTGAAGAGGATTCAGAAAAAGCGGACACGAAGAGAGCCTCCCGTGACTTCGAGTAGCGAGTCGGTGGGGTCAAATGTTGAGGAAGAACTTATAGTTCAACCTGGGAAGAATCAGTTTCCAAGTAAGTAAAAAATAAAAATAAAGACGATTGAGCTGACACATGAGGTCAGACATAGTCGAACATAAAATGGGTTGAGTTCGCACGAGAGATGAAACATAGCCTAATAATCACGCAGATTGAGTTCGTACAAGAGGCGAAACGAAAATCGAGCGGAAAGCATGTTGTAATGCGTAGTCATGACAACACTAAAACAAGTTTGAGTGAATATAGTAGTGTGAATGCACACTAGAATATTTGGATGTTTTCACAGGTGATGAAAATAATCAAAATGAAATATCAGGAATTGGAGAAGATGAAAATATCGAAAACGAATCTGAAATAGAGAAGGAAATTTTAGAAGTATTAGGAAAAGATCCTTCGGTATCACAGGCAAAGGAATATCCGATCCATTCGCAAATAGCTAACCGCTGGTGTTTGGTTATCTGAAGGATTACCAAAAGACGAAAAGAATAAAATATTAGCAAAGTACTCCAAGAAAGGAATCTGTCAACTAGAGGCTCCGGAATTAAATCCGGAGGTTAGTGCGTCAATGAACGAATCCGCCCTCAAACGTGACAGACATTTTTTGTCACTACAGAACACCCTTGGTTCTGCGATTGCTGCTCTTGGAGCTGGTACTTCTCGTCTGCTATCACAGAAAGAAGAAATTTCTGAAAGCGTAAAAATTTTAGAATACTTTTCAGATACGGGAAAAATTCTAACAGATTTCCATCATTTTCTTTCTCTGGCTCGAAAATCATTCATATCTCCCGGGCTACCAAAACAAACGAGAGATATATTGGAAAACGCAAAAACAGATTCGTTTTTATATGAAGCAAAACTTTCAGAAAGAATTAAAGAAGGCAACTTAATCGAAAAATTGGGACAAAACCTGAGAGTTCAAGAAAACAAGAAACCAATTATTCGGAATACATGTACTTTAAACCGGAAGGGCCCACTCACGAGACCAATGCAGGGTGGGCATCGCAAGACACAAATGAAATATCTGTTTCAAACGAAGAACAGCTTTTACAACAAAACAGCCATATCCAGCAGGAATCGAAGTCCAACGAAAGCGCACAACTCATACCAAGTTTACCGTCATCGTCGATAGAAGAGGTATTTTTTTCAGCGGGAAAATTACGATATCATATAGATAATTGGAAACTGATTACAAAAGATAAAATCGTTAAAAAGTTCATTGCGGATAGAGTTGAAGGTGTTGTAGTTGTACCATATTGGCCAATGCAATCATGGTTTCCGTTATTCATTTCGCTGCTCAGGAAGCCTCCGATTATTTTTAAACCGAGTCATGAATTATTGTTATCCCCTTGCAGAGAGAGGTCTCACCCCCTAGCACGGACGCTTTCGCTGGAGGCCGTGCAATTGTCAGGCAAGCTTTTTTGAAAAAGAGATTGACAGAAGAAGCAGCCGAAATAATGATAAAGTCACTCGCGGAATCGACTATGAGACAATACGAATCATCACTTAAACAGTGGTGGAAATTCACGAAAGAAAATAACTATAGCATGTTCTACACAAATAAGTTTAAAATAATCGAGTTTTTAACAAAACGTTTTAAAGAAGGAGCAGAATATGGAACATTAAATTCCGAGAGAGCTGCAATTGCATTAATAACATCAGAAAACTTCTCAGGAGACGTAATGTTAAGTCGTTTTATGCGTGGCATTTTAAAGCAAAAACCAACAAAGGCAAAATATTCACCGACCTGGGATATAGATGCAGTTCTAGATTATATTGAGAATATGTCATCTGAAGATACCACAAATTTAAAAGATCTCTCAGAAAAAACTGTTTTATTATTGCTCTTGACAACAGGACATCGGCTACAAACAATGGCGTTAATTGACATACGTAATATTAAAGAAGCAAAAACGGGCACTGAAATAAAAATTCCAGAGCTGATAAAAACATAAAAATCTGGAAAATGTCAACCCAATTTCGTATTACAATTTTTTGAAAAAAGAAAAAATATATGTGTAGCAAGAGCAGTATTACAGTATATAGGTCGTGCAAAAATTATTAGAGAAGAACATATTAATTTGTTTATATCGACGTCACAGACTTTATCTCACTGGGTAAAGTCTATTCTCAAAAAAGCAGGGATAGCCACGAACATTTATTCAGCCTATAATGCAAAACATGCGACCATCTCAAGAGCAATAAGTAAGGGTATTAACATTGATACAATCAAACGCGTAGCTGGATGGTCAGAAAAATCAAAAACCTTCGCTTAATTTTATAACCGGCCAATAGAAAATAAAAATGGAGCATTCGCGTAGTCAGTTTTGAGTTTGTGTAAATATTACGCCAATTGAATTTTATGAAAAATAAAAAATTGTTCCTTTCCCATATCTTAGGCTCTAAAAGTCTACATATAATCATCGAGAACGAGACGTTATAGTATAATTGCACGATCAAACGAGCCCACCGAAGGCGGGCGAAGTTCGATCGGGATTATACGTATAATCACGTGCAATTAGTGATGCAAAATTAAAGGAGGGTATATATGATGGACTACAAACTCGTAGTTTATTTGGAGACGAAAATTTTATTTAAAAAAATGAACGATACTGAGAAGGCAGCTTGGAAAAGTTTCAAAAACATTTCTCAGAACTTTCTGGGAAATAAGAAAAATGAGAACTACTAAAATTTAGTTAAAGAGTTGTTGGAAAATTTTAGATACTTGGGGTGCTTGATGAATCTCAAACTACATTTTCTACACTTCCACCTCGACTACTTACCTGAAAACCTTGGAGATCTAAGTGAAGAACAAGAGTGGAATATCAATATGGTGGCAGATTTTTGCTGGATGCAAAAGAGAGAAAGTGGATGAGAAAATAGAAAGATTTTTCTCTTCTCATATTACTTGCAGAAAATGAAAAAAAATCAATTGAGTAGAATTCAAGCCAAAGAACAATCATGTCTGCGATAGTATTGTATTCAAGTTTTTTATATAATTTTCTCCAGTTTCTAGTTTATTGAAGACAGAATATATAGATCTTTTTTTGTGTTGTAATGGGACAACCTTACCCCCTGGCACGATTTCTGGTTTGACAAAAATCTGTCAGAGGGCTACGGACGGAGCGCTCTCGCGTCAGCGGAGCACCTCCCGTACGACAATAAGGCTCCCAACCTTTCCTTCATCCTCCTCCTTATTCCTACCAAAATTGTATAAAAACAAAGTAATAACGGAGCCTATAATTCCTCGATAACGAGAAGATTGTTTCTCGCAGTACGCTTTAGCGAGGCTAAGCCCGATTGCGTAGCGAGGAAGCAATACAGAACACTAGATGCTCCTATACCGGACGAAAGTATCCGTTCTTGAAGATCGAGTTCGAGCCAAGATCCTCGAATTGCAAGATGGGGAAATCAGAAGGTTTTACCCGCTCCTGGCAAAAATCCGCCGGTCAGTGCACGAACCTGCACAATGACACCTCTCCTACGTGAGAGAAGAGGATCTAAAAAATCCTAAGTTCCGATATTTGGGATTTGACAACCTCCCGAATATCGAAACGTTTCAGTGTACAGTTTAAGTTGAATGATGCATGTTTAAAAGATTTAAAAACTATTTTTTGCCGTTCTTTTGCTATTTTTGGATATTTTTCACGATCTTCAGTGGAAGTATGCATGATCGGGACTACTAGCCACCGGATTCGGATTGAGTTACTCGAAATTCGTAAAGAACAATTTTAGTCGGTTTTTTTCATGGAAGCAAAATTTTGGAGACGTACGAGTTAAATAGACGCCCGGTTTCGGTTTCAGCGTATCAAAATACAAAAAGAACGTATTCGATCTAGATCAACAAATCTCTTTCCATACCCATCATAGCGATTTTGACCCATTTTTAACGATTTTTGGAGTTTACTCAAATTCAGATTCAGATTCAGATTCAGAGCAACAAATTACAGAAAAAACACCCCCGATTAAGGTCAACGACAACTTTTATCATTTTTTGATTTTTTGGAATTTACTCAAAATTTTGGAGTTATATTGCCCAATCTGACCTCGGATTCGGATTCAGCGGGCCGACATACGTAGAGATCGATGGGTCCGGTTCTGGGTACTGACCACTTTTTTTCGTGTGACCGCATTATCATTGCAACGATATGGAGTTGTTTACTTAAATAAATAAAAATTGAGATTAATTATAATTTGCATGGATCGATATAAAAAATTGTATGCATCATGTATGGTATTCTTTTCCGACTTCAGGAATTTTTCGATGTGATAACTTGTTAAGTACGGAAATAATTTTGAAAAAAAAACCCTCAGCATTAATTCCAACGTTCATTCGTCGTATCCATTAAATTTTTTTATGTTGAATGATTGTTACTATTCTGCTCTAAGAGTTACGGTTCATCAAGGTAATCAGCAAAAAGTCGTCTCAATACTTCGGAGAATCCCTGAATCAACCAAATCGTCAAGAATTCAACAAAATTCCAAATTTCTGTACAATGATTTCTTCGAATCGTCTAACAAATACTTGGCTAAATGATTTGGTAGTTAAAGGTCTGACAAATATTTTTCTTCCAAGAGGAGAAAATTCCGGTAGGATTTTTTCCCATACCTGAATACAGGAAGCACTCGTCCACCTTCGTTTTATGAACAGTTATTAATTTTTTTAGATACTGTACTTCTTTGAGCAAGATCTCTTGATGTATGAGGTGTCTCGAGAGTGGCGCCTCGAATCACTTCTTTTTCTAAACTATTTATGCCAATATATGTCTATATATGATTAATGCAACGTTCGGATTATTGTAGGTCAAACATTGATATACTAAATCCGTGATCTTGCGACTATTTATTAGTGGTAAAAGAGATGAGCTACACGTGCTTACTAAATATTCATTGCATTATGCCATCGGAAGCGAAATAAAGAAAGACACATATCCTCTGGAATTCAAGAGCACAAGAGCATGAATTTAGTAACCGAAGTCAGGGAGTTTCGTGTTTTGACGGCAACAAGGGTACTGATAAGGCTCGTTTTTTTTTCTTTCATTTTTGCTCTCTCTCTTCCTCTACTCCATCAACTTGACTTGAGCTACAGTGCCTTAGACCTTTCCGACAACGAAGATTCATCATAATTTCTAATTTTCCTGGACGCCGGCAACAGGCGATAAGAAAAATGGAATACGAAGGAAAAAAGAAGGCAACCAGCTAAATGAAGACTTCAAACCACCTCGAAAGTACATGAGAACATTTTTTGATTTTCTTTTTTACAGAAGCATGAAAAATTCGACTCGTTGGATTCATCAATTCTTTGTCTCTATAAGGTTTTCAAATCGACCAATTATTCGAACTTTATTTCCCCGTGAGATAGAATGGTGGATCAATTTTGTGAACAATGTATTTTTTAAGCGATGGTATGTTTTTTCAACATGTCACAAAAAAGTATCATAAAATGGTACATTCCGTCTATGTATGATAAATACGCTTTTGCGTATATAAGATCAATTTCTTGTCTATTCCACTTTCATTGTATTAAAATCTTTTCAACGAAACATTCATTTTAGTTTGGTATTATCCATGATTACTAAATAACATTGGTACTCCGGTATTAATCCAATTTTGTAAATATAGTGAATATTCAGTTGTTACATATCCTTTTTAATTCCTATATCTTTAATATAATGTTTTTTTCATGATTTGTAAAGTTTTTTTCTTAATTGTTATGTAGAAGTTATTTACAGGCATTTTCGTAATTTTTTTTATGGAATTTTTTTCACACTTTTTGTAATATTATCAGGAAACAAGGGACCATCAATGTACTTGTCCCAATATTTTTTTCCCTAGGGTTTCTATATTTATCACTCATAATAATTATTATTTTGTCAAATTGATAAAGCATAATATTTTATATTATCCAAATAATAATTTTTTAAATTCATAAACTAATTGTGGCTAGATAAGAAAAAAAGAAACAACCAGTTGAGCTCAGAATCGAATCCCGAAACTACATACATGTAAAACTGACACTCTACGACCTTAGCCATCGGTCCACATGGGCATGAGACGTACTTTTGAGGATGTCAGCTTCTTTCTGCTTCCATATTTACAAATTCATAGGTTGGCAATTCTTGCTTGCTCTCAGGCTGAAAAATAATAATAATTTTTCATTGCCAATGTCATCCTTGACTGACGCTATCCTAATCTACGTCATCCTAAATCTTAAACTAAGCGTTATACATGTGTAATTCTCCCTTTCAGTACTGCATAAGTAGAAATGTCTGCGAAGTCACAGCATCATGCCAGACGCTGCTTCGTAAAATTTTATATAAACGAAAAAACCAAGGTAACGATCGCTCCAATGAATGACTAACAGCAAATGAACTTATATTCATGAATGCACATTAGTGAATGGAGACGTAATAACGTGTGTTATCCTCTTGAATGAAATAAAAAATATCATTATGAATTTGCTTACTTAAAAAAATAAAAAATAATTCCCATCGGAGTATATTGAGCGATTCGTTGCTTTAAACGAATTGAATTTCAACACTATGGAAGTCCTCTAGCTCACATTTTGCTGTTTAGGACGAAAGGTTCACTTGATTTCATCACTAATATAAAAAAAAAGAATTCAGAAAATAAAAACTATTCAGACATTAATGAATTTTATGAGCATGACGTTCTAATCTCAGAACACCATTATATGCAAATATTCTTCTGATGCTTAAATATTGACTTTTGTCATTTCAGATCATACCCGAGTTCTGACTGCTTCTAAATAATATCATTTGTTTAATAAAGATAAAATATACTACAAATTTTTTTATACTACATTGAAATATTTCAATATTCGGGAGATGGTCAATTTCCCAAATATAGGAACTTAGAATTTTTTAGATCCTCTTCTCTCACGTAGGAAAGGTGTCAGTGTGTCTACGCAAGCATTGTTTTTTTTTAATAAACCGTCATCATTTCATTGGAAATTGATGTTCACTATATGACCAATCAACTCAAGCATAAACTATAGTGATTTTCGATTCAACGTTTCCTTTCTTGCATTTCAATCAATTCTACACGTTCTTATTCTGGTTGTTTGAAAGTCTGTTCCGTTTCGAATCCCTACCCTAAATTTTATTAGATGAACTGAATATCGAAAAATGCATATTTTTTTGCTTATGTGGGTTGTTCTCCTGAGCTTCTTTATTAGAACAAAAATGTGACCTGAAAATAGGACCCTGAAAATTAAAAAAATTCTATAGATTTGAAAAGAGACAAGAAGATAGAAATAATCAACTGTTTAAAAGAGCCAATAACTTGACGATTGAACATTAAATAAAAACTTCCATCATCTGATTTTCATAACAAGGTATGAATAATTAATTGGTGACTACGACCGGAGTCTGGTAACGGACAGAGATAACACAGGGAATAATGGTTCATAGAAACACGAAAGACACCTGAAAAAAAAATACAAAATAAAACATATTCGGATTAAAGTTTCGATTATCCGTACCACGAGAATGGGGAAGATTCAATCATCTCTATTTTTTTTATCGTCTCTGTCGATGATATGGGCTATATGATTTTCGGTCGTACTCGAGCACTCGGCACACTTTCCTCTTATCAAACTTCCTCACAGTAGTACACTCTCTGGCACTCTTGACTCGTTAACCCGAACGATTGGTCAATGGGTCGAGGCTGATTTGATTTTTTTTTCAATAGAATGGATTTAATGGAGCCGACGTGCTGTCGCATGCCATTCGCGCGAAACTTTTTAGCTCCCTCACTTTTTCCACCCACGCCCCATCGGTTTTATCGGTTTTACTTCAATTTTTAATTTTTCCGATTGCCAGACTTTTCGAAAACCTCTCTCTCTCTCACACACACGCGCGCACACACACACACACACACACACACACACACACACACACACACACACACACACACACACACACACACACACACACACACACACACACACACACACACACACACACACACGCACACGCACGCACGCACGCACACACACACACACACGCACACACTTTTGAATTTTTGAGGAACAGGTGCCTCTATAGAAAGAATGGAATAATTATACGTACACTCTTCATTTTGCTACAATAACGTATATATTTACAAAACAAATCGTTTATTTTATCACCCTGTAGTACATTTTATTCACCGCCCAATATTTCTATTTGTTGTCATTCGCAAGATATTAGAGTTTTTCCTCTGTTTTCGTTTTCCTCTCTTTCGCAATGACTTTATCTATGGAAAATCCTCGTTTCGTATGAAAAACTTGGAGCCACTACGGCCGTCCTATATCGTGATCACAATCAGGCACACTTTAATACCCGCCATCGCAAGAGCCAAAAGGAAAATCGAATAAAGTGCCACTCTCGATGAGTTCGTCTGTTCTGGCCATCTATACTCCGTATACACTAGGGTGTGTCGAAAAAAATCGATATATTTTTTTCGGGCTCCACAAGCATTTTTCTTCTTGTCATGCCAAACGATGAAGCTAGCCAAAAGGACAGCTCAAAATAAAATTATTTCGGCCGGCCCACCGCATACTTCAATTTTCCATAAAAATAGCACATGAAAAAAAAACTTCGGTGAACATTGTTCCATATCATCTTTAAAAAAAAATGCACAGATATTCTACTTACGTATTTTTGTAGAGAATTGAATTCCCTACAAAAAAGTCTTTAAAGTCATTGGCCTAGAGCCAATCGTTCAACGATTACAGCAGTTTGAAGTTTCTGTGAAATGGCAGGTGTGCCAATCTTTTCACTTTTTGGTTCCAGCTGTAATATATGAAGGAGGATACATGAAACAATTATAAGTTCTGTTCATTTCCAAGTGCCCTGTTTTTTGACATAATAAATTTTATGAATCGGTGGAACTTTTTTCTGGCTATATCAAAATGTAGATGTATAAATCGCAGCGGATACTTGCAAACTTTGAAAATTCTGTGTATCCACATGCGTGTCAGGTATTGGCACTTCCTGTTTTTGATTATGGAATATGGATATATACAAATAATAAAAATTATAGAAAAATTATAGAATTTGGATATGGATTATAAATAATAGACAATAAAAAAAAAAATGATAAATGTTACAAAAAGTCAGCGATAACCTATTTATGAATGACATAAGAAGTTACGTTTACAAAATGCAATGCTCATATTAAAAAATAAGCAATTCTATTGATCTTGACGCACTTCATACTTTTTCTTTTGTCCGGTTGAACCTCGGTGGTTAGATGCAGAGTTTAAAGATTTTGTACATCAACGTAGGTGCGTCAACTTTCTATCTGTATGATAATACGAATAGAAAAGAATGCTTCAAAAAGTCATGAGAAGCATATTTTTTAATGAAATAAAAATTGCAAGCATTAGAATTCAATATAAATATTACAAAATTGCGAATTCTGATGAACTTGGTGAGCATTATATATATTTTTTCTCTCTCCTTCTGTCAAATTTTAAGGAAAATCAATCAAAAAATTCGTTCCACTGAAAAATCTTCATATCTTTTTTATTCACAATAATTTCATCAAAAAAATTGAAAACACAATTTATAAACGAGGGGGGAAAATTCCACAACGATGCAAAATATTCATAAACATTTCGGAAACTGATTTTAATCCCACAAAATTGTGGACACATTCGAAATCGTTGTAAAATTGAGGCGATCATTCCAAACATTCGAAGAATATCAAACTGGTATGAACTGCACAAAACTTAATGAAAATCAGAGAAATTATTATTTTTAAACATCACAGTAGAAACATTGGAAAACTTTCGAAAGGCTTATTTTAAAAAATTTTGTGTCGCTTCAGAACTACCAAAGAAAAAAGATTTGATATCAAGTCGCAAAAATCCTCTCTTGGAGAAAAACGTTTGGACAATTGGCATTGATGATCGTCCGTTTTCACAATATACCATAAAAAATGTAAATAAAAATTCACAGACCTCACATTGAAAATGATTTCAAATCGTGAAAAAATATTCAAATCCATTACAATTCTACAACATTAGTATAATATTATCCACTAATACACCGACTATACGGTATTTTCAACGTTAATGAGAATTTTGAATCGAATTTCAAACATTGGACACAGAAAAAAAACATCCATGGTTTAAATTGTTAACTATATTTATTTGTCATATTACGGCTTTCGACTTCTTATTTAAAAAAAATGACAAAAAGATTATTTACGAAGATTTTATTTATTCCAGCATATATGGCAGAATATTCCTCGATAGATCGACTAATGTTTCAATTTCGCATTCCACACTCTGTTGATTTTTGTTCTTGAGTTCATCAATAGAAAGTTACATGAGATAAAAGAGAATTTTTCACTATTACGACTTTTTCTTGTCTACTAATAGCCAATATTTTTTCTCTATTTTGCAAAACAAATAGGTAAGGAGGTATAAGAATATATCGATATGACGAGTACGTATGTGAACAAACCCAAACAAACCCAAGTATAAGTGAATAATTATAAGATCAAACGAACTTACCGAGTGAAGTTCGATCTTAATTATATGAAGTGTCTCGTTCGAGATGATTAACTTGTAGTACGCCTTCTCTCGTACGATGTCACCACTAGTTTTAGAGATAAAGGAAAAACTTTCTCTTCATTCTTACCTATCGAGATGCTTCATATTTTTCAAAGCGCATCAACAATGTGTGATGATTATTGGGTAATAAATATGGGATTAAAAATTAATTTTTTGAGTGAGATGTAATCATCTCGAACGAGACACTTCATATAATTAAGATCGAACTTCACTCGGTAAGTTTGATCTTATAATTATATTTCGTGTTTCGTTCGAGATGATTAACTTGTAGATGTTAAGAGTAATTACATTTTTGATGAAATAACACATTTAACTTTATATATTATTGTTTACTACTGTTTACAGTTATAACTTACAAACTTATTCCAATACAACGGAAACAAAATTTGATCTATCCTCAGTCATTTGGTTTATTATAAAAAATCGCAAACACCTTGGATGTTCCCGATCAACCTGCAGTATTTCGAATAATGTTTAAATCTAAACCTTTTTTATATGCTGTAGAAGTTGCCACATGGCGAGTACTATGTGCTGAAAAATGAATGGTATCAATACCACTTTGAGCAAGCGTCTTTTTAATCCATCTACTTATTGTCTGTGAAGACACTGCTTTAAAAGGTTTTTTAAAAGCTATGAATAATTCTTTCATGTCCTGTCTGATAGATTCAGTTCTTTTCAAATATTCTTTCAATGTTCCTGCAACGCACAAATCTTTTCGTTTTTTTGAAATATGGTAAAATAAGCAATGGTTAATGATATTCTGGTCTAGATGTTTTTATAAGTTCAGGAATTTTTATTTTTGCACCCTCTGAATGAAAACTAATGTTATCCCTTATTATTAGAGAAAACGTCTGCACTCTGTGACCCGTAGCCAACGCCATTAAAGTAATTAGTTTGTATGTTAGATTTTCTAAATCTAATTCCGATACTGGTTCTAATGAACTCAAATATTTTATGACAAGGTCTACATTCCACAGTTCTTGATATTTTGCTCTTGGTGGACGTAATCGAAAAATTCCTTTGAAAAAACGTCTCAATAGTTAATTCTTTGAAATTTCTTGATGAACTATTAAGGAAATCGCCGATCGTGGTGAATTTAAAGTACCATATGAATCACCTTTTTTGAATTTCATGGGTAAATAATCCATGTTATCTTCAATACTTGGATAGAAACATATGCTCTTTTGTTCACAGTGGGTGAGGTATGGACCTACAAGGAGAAATCTTGAACTTCGTTCAAGAATGAGTGGTTCTGTGATCAATATAGACATAAACATTGGAAACCATGGTTGTGTTGGCCAATATGGTGCAACTACAATGCCTATTGCCCTATCAACGAGAATTTTTTGTAAAACTCTCAGGATTAGTGCAAATGGTGGAAACGCGTAAAAATGAAAATTTGACCAATTCAGTGTGAAAGCGTCTATAGCAAACACTTCTGGATCAACATGCCATGAACTGTATACCTCACATTTTTTATTTAACCGTGAAGCAAACAGATCTATATCAGGAACCCCATATTTATGAACAATTCTTTGAAACATTTTGGGTGCTAATTCCCATTCTGTATCAATGTTGGTTATTCTTGAAAGTACATCAGCTTTCTTATTTTCGCTCTAGAAGGTATGTATGAAGCGAAAAGCCAAATATTTCTTTTTTCACACCATTTCCACATTTCTGCTGATAATTGATTGAATTTTTCAAGCTGTATGCCTCCCATACGATTGATGTATGACACAGCTGTTGAATTATCTTTTCGTAAAAGTATTTCGCAATTTCTGCACTGAGAAGCAAAACATTTTAGTCCGAACCATAGAGCAAGAAGTTCCAAATAATTTATATGGTATTTTCGTTCATTAATTGACCAAAACCCCCTCGCTTCACGTCCGTCACAATATGCTCCCCAGCCTGTTAGTGAAGAATCCGAAAATATTTCTTTTTCGAATTGAAATTTCCGAATAGGATTACTACTAATCGGTAATTTTCTGATCCGCCATTCGAAATCCCCTTTCAAATACGTCGGAATATTCATGTAGCAATCATAATTAACTCTTGACGTTATTAATGCGTGATATTTAACCTTTTCCAAATTTTTTGTATGCATCCAGCCATATGCTATCGCTGGACAGGCAACCACTAGTGATCCAATGATTTTGGCAAATTCTCGAATTTGGATTTTTGATGTTTTCGCAATATCTTTAACTAATTTTAAATTCTTTTCCCATTTCTTTTCTGTTAATTCTAATTGATATTTTTCAGAATTAATGATGAATTCAAGATATTTGCACGAAGTACTTGGTTCTTTCTGACTTTTACTCACGTTAATTATAAATCCTAACGATTCTAGCAACTGCGTCGTTTCATTAAAATTCTTTAAACATATTTCCTTGGTCTTTCCCAAAATCAAAAAATCGTTCAAATATGTCGTGGATACATGACCTCGTGCTCTTAACCAACCATTAATTGGTTTAATTACTTTTGTGAAACCGTATGGAGAAGACGCTAGATCAAATGGCAAACAGGTAAATTGAAACAGCTTTCCTTGAAAAGAGAATCGCAGATATTTTCTGCTGTCCATATGAATAGATATGAGAAAATATGCATCCTGTAAATCGATACTGCACATATAACAATTTGGTGTGAGCAACTTAACCGCCGTTCTAATATCTTCAATTTTGAAATGATGGAGTTCTACAAATTCATTAAACTTTTTTAAGTTTTTAAAAATAAATTGTTTTTTCCCATTAGGCTTATCGACCAAAAAATATTTCGATAAAAATTGATCACTTTCTGGTAAGTATTCTTCGATTGCGCCCTTAATAATCAATTCGTTGATTGCCATTCTTATATCCTCTTTTTCTTGTTTTGATCTTTTGATTTCAATAGGAACATATGATAGATAAACATTTCCCTTTAATAGTATTCTATACCCTTCAATGTAACTTAAGCGTCGGTAGAATTAAAGCAAAAGACGGAAATGCATACGGTTTTTCTCATTTGGCCACGATACTGTGAACGCATCGACTCTGAATACATTTGAATTCGGGTATCTCGAGCAAAATTTTTTTACTTTTTTGTTCGCATCTGTGGCAAATAAATCAATACTGAATGGCCCAAAATTATTATTTATCTTTTCAAACACTTTTCGTGATATTTCCCATTCTGTATCTATATTTGTGAGTCGAGAGGCAGTATCGGCATAAACATTTTATTTTGATGCTACATAAGAAGTGTGTAACCAAATTTTTCGTTCCTCGGACCATGCCCAGATCTGACGGGCAAGTTCCCTTAAATTTTGAAACTGTACGCCCCCAAATTTATTTACATACGCTAGTGCCGTGGTATTATCCAATCTAAGTAGGATTTCACAATCATGTAATTGATTTGCGAAGGTTTTAAAGGCTAGAAAAGCAGCTAAGAGTTCTAGATAGTTGATGTGATGTCTTTTCTCTTTATCATTCGACCATCCATTTATCGATTGTTCATTACAATATGCTTCCCAACCCGTCAGAGAAGCATCTGAAAAAATCTCCAGTTTATAGTCACACATTCTTATAGGATTGATCCCAATTTGACTATTTATTTTCTACCATTCTAAGTCGTCTTTCAATTTTTTGCTCATGATCATACGAGCTTCGTAATTCTGATTGTTGATTATTAACTTGAGAAATTTCTCCCGTTCGATTCTTTTACAATAAACAGTCCCGTATGCAACCGCAGGACACGCTGAGTTTAAAACTCCCAAGAAGTGGGAAAAATTTCTAATTTTACGTTCTGTTTCAGCCGTAAAACTTTTAAGTAGTTTTTTAATTTGCTCTTTTTTCTTATCAGTCAGCTCCAACGTGTAATCAATTGAATTGATTATGAATCCCAAAAATTTACGTCTTTGTGATGAAATTAATGGACTTTTTTTATAGTTTATGACAAAGCCCAATTTTTCTAATAATTATTTAGATTCTAATAGGTTTTCCATACTGTAACGGTACGGTTTCGAGTAGAGCACGCCGTTACGCGTGAGTTTGAGCTCTTATATAAAATAAAGAGCGGGCATGAAAGAAAAATAAAAAAATGAAATTAGATTGAAAATAACAAATGATTTATTGAATTTTGAATGTTCCTTGAATCACATTACAAAACTAAATGATTTTTGTTTGCCATCGTGTTTTACTTTATTTTATTTCGCATGAAAAATTTGTAATATAGCACGTTTTTAATTTCTGGTATTTTTTCGTTATAATAATAATTTTCGCAATAATAATAAATTCCGCAATGAATTTACGCTCGCATTAATTTGAATAATAATAATTAATAATTTCGCTGAATAATAATCGATTTAATGAACCTCTCGCCAACGCTTGTGAGACTGATTTTTATGATTAATGATTTGTTTCTTGTGTTTTATGATTAATGATGTTGATTAATGATAACTTGACCAGGAAAAAAATTCTATAGAAATAATAAACGAAAAATTGTTAAGTTCAAAAAAATCCAACAAAAATAAAAAACAATTGAAAAAAATTCTGTAAAGAAAAATAAAAAATTTTCAAAAAAATTCATAAATATTGAACAAATTGAAAAATGTACTATCCAAGTTACATGCAGTCTAAAAATGTATGATATCAATTGGAGGACAAGTTTTTATTGATAATTTGGAATATTTATCGAACAAATCGGAAACTTTCATTGAAAAATTGACGTTTTACGCATAGGAGCCACTAATCATTCATGATAATTATTTTCAAGAAAAAAGTTCTTGAAAAAAAAGTCATAACGGAAGTTACGTGCAGTACTAAAATGTATTATATCAATTCGAGGCCAAGTATTTATCATTTATTCGAAATATTATCTCCGGCGACAAATGAGCGTTGAGAATCCTCGTCGGGCTCAGAACGTTTTATCAAAATTACTAAAAAATTAATGGAAATAAAAAATCGCAGAATCTTTCTTTCGAATAATAAGAACGATGTCAAACCATTTCTTTTTAACCAGACCATATAAAAATCGTTAAAAATTCACATGAAAGTCATTCGTTACTTCAACAAGGTACAGACTTTAAAGAATCGATTCCCCTCCGACTTTCAGGATCCTCTGGTATTATTCACAACATTCAACTTCGATTGGATCGGTACAAATTATGTTCAAATACGTCTTAAACGTACTTGTCCGGCCCATCACTTTTTATTCAAATTGCTCATTCGAAAAAAAATCAGGGCTGTTCTATAATCCCAAATATAATAAAATGGATAGAAATAAAAATAATATCTCCAAGTAATTTGAACTTGATTGTTCTCAGGTTCGTATAGCAATATCCACTTCTCATTTCCTTCAGGGAACACATACCATTCGGTAAGAACCAATGGAAATGAGAAATAATCAGGCACATTACAAGAAATTTTCGAACCTATTCAGCCGTGCAATGTTTTTTTTCGATAGTCACGTACACATTTTGATAAATATCACTAGTCGAGTACGACACGTGGATTCCTGGAATTTGGAGAAAAATGATTTTGTTGTGAATTATGACTCCATACAATATAAATAGATTAATCAACTTCATCTTCCATTTTCGTTTCATTTTGACAAGAGCGATTTCAAGGAAAATTATTTTCTCTGGAATTACTGTTCCTTAATATTAACACATGCATTAACTTCGTTTTTGATTTTTTTTCGAATGAGCAATTTGAATAAAAAGTGATGGGCCGGACAAGTACGTTTAAGACGTATTTGAACATAATTTGTACCGATCCAATCGAAGTTGAATGTTGTGAATAATACCAGAGGATCCTGAAAGTCGGAGGGGAATCGATTCTTTAAAGTCTGTACCTTGTTGAAGTAACGAATGACTTTCATGTGAATTTTTAACGATTTTTATATGGTCTGGTTAAAAAGAAATGGTTTGACATCGTTCTTATTATTCGAAAGAAAGATTCTGCGATTTTTTATTTCCATTAATTTTTTAGTAATTTTGATAAAACGTTCTGAGCCCGACGAGGATTCTCAACGCTCATTTGTCGCCGGAGATAATATTTCGAATAAATGATAAATACTTGGCCTCGAATTGATATAATACATTTTAGTACTGCACGTAACTTCCGTTATGACTTTTTTTTCAAGAACTTTTTTCTTGAAAATAATTATCATGAATGATTAGTGGCTCCTATGCGTAAAACGTCAATTTTTCAATGAAAGTTTCCGATTTGTTCGATAAATATTCCAAATTATCAATAAAAACTTGTCCTCCAATTGATATCATACATTTTTAGACTGCATGTAACTTGGATAGTACATTTTTCAATTTGTTCAATATTTATGAATTTTTTTGAAAATTTTTTATTTTTCTTTACAGAATTTTTTTCAATTGTTTTTTATTTTTGTTGGATTTTTTTGAACTTAACAATTTTTCGTTTATTATTTCTATAGAATTTTTTTCCTGGTTCTGAATCTTTTTTCTATATCATCAAACAAGGGACCATCAATGGACTTGTCCCAACCTTTTTTTCCCTAGGGGAAGTTTATGGTTTGATATCACGCCTTTTTTCTCAAAAGTTCCTCATTTATCTTATGGTGGCTATAGGATTTTAGTTTAAATTTCTACGAATTATTTGCTTAGTACATTTTTATAGATTCCATTCTCATACGAACATTTTTTATGGGATAATCTTTTTTATGAAATTATCAGCAAATAAGGGACCATCAATGTACTTTTCCCAACCTTTTTTTCCCTGGGTATGATGTTCGGCTTATAAAGTTGGTTTCCACCATAAAAGACCAATTTTTCGTAAAAATTGTCGTGAAAATATTTTGTCACAAGTCCGTCCTTGAACTTCGACGATTTTTTCCTTATACTCTAATATGTTATGCCTATTAGGAACCTAACAATATGCAGGAATCCGGGATGAGCCCCGAGAAACGAATTTCGGTTTATAATGTTGGTTTCCACGTAAAAGACCAATTTTTCTTCAAAATTGTACTGAAAATATTTCGGCACTGTTTTGTTCTTGGACTTTGGTGATTTTTCTCCTTGTCTTCTAATATGTTTTGTCTATTAGGAACATAAGAGCATGAAGAAATGCGTGTTGTGGGCCGTAATATGATTTTCGGCTTATAACGTTGGTTTCCACGAAATAAGATCTATTTTTCGTCAAAATTGTACTGGAAATATTTCGTCACAGGTCTGTCCTTGGACTTTGGTGATTCTTTCCCTTGTACTCTAATATGTTTCGTCTATTTGGAACCCAAGAGCATGGAGGAAAGCGTGTTGCGGGTCGAGATATGATTTTCGGTTAATAACGTTGGTTTCCACGAAAAGCAACAAATTTCTCGTCAACATTGTACAGAAAATATTCCGTCACAGGTCTGTCCATGGATTTGGGCGATTTTTTCTCTTCTATTCTATCTAATATGCTATGCTTATTGGGAACCCAAGAGAACGGTAGAAAGCGGGTTGAGGGCCGAGATATGATTTTCGGCTTATAACGTTGGTTTCCCCGAAAAAAGACCGATTTTTCGTCAAAATTATACTGGAAATATTTCGGCACTGGTTTGTTCTTGCACGTCGGTAATATTCCCCCTTATTTTCTAATATGTTTTGTGTATTAGGAACCCAAGAGTGTGAAGAAATGCGTTTCATGGGCTGTAATATGATTTTCGGCTTATAACGTTGGTTTCCGTGAAAAAATATCTATTTTTCGTCAAAATTGTACTGGAAATATTTCGTCACCGGTCTGTCCGTGACCTTTGGCGATTTTTCTAAGTCTTCATACCAAGAAAGAACTGACGTAAAGATTTCCTTAATAGAACAGATTTTATTTATCCCTTTTCTTCAAAATTCAAATGAAAGATAGATCAAATTCAAGACACGAAAAATCCAACAGATTTGCCCACTTTAAATGTCGCTTTTGCATTCTGAATCTAGAGATTTCGTCTCATGCAAAACGTGCCCCCAATGAAATATATTTCCAAAGTTTGCAAGCGGCCGCTGAGGTTCAATTATCCACAGTTTGATAGTTGCTGAAAAAAAGTACCCGTAAACTTCTAACATTTATTATGCCAGAACTCAAAGCAGCAAAAAAAACTAAGCGAACTTTATTTAACAGAGCAACAGAATTCAAAGACGTTTAACGTACCTGCATTGGTTTTGAAGGAAAACCATTTCAGGAGAATTTAGAAATTAATTTAGAAATTCGAAAACTCAGGAAGGAATAGAAAAAGGAACATTGAAGTATTTAGAAAAGCTGAAGACTTTTGTAATGAATTTTCTAGATTACATGATATGGTTGGAGTAAATGATTTGAATGATTGGCACACATGCTGCAACACAGAAATATCAAAGTTTAGAAGTATTCGCTGTATATCAGTCATACAAACTTCAATACTATTTGAAAAGAAACACTTAAAAACTTGCTGAACCAAGTTCCATTACATATTACCATAATCAAAGATAAGGGGTGATCCGTAGCATATATATTTATCCACAGAAATTTCAGAGTTCGCAGGTATCTGCTGCGGTTCAATGTATCTACGCAATGAGCTTCGAAGACAGCAATTTCAAATCTATCCATAAATGAGCAACTGAAGACTTTTATAATCAATTTTTTACTTCATATATATGTTACGGTTAGAGTCAAAATGTAAAATGAATGGCACAGTATATAAATTGTATAGTTTGCAGATTTTCGCTGTATTTCAATGATCCGAATCTACAGCATTATAATGAAAAGTTGTCAAAAGTCATGATGTTGCATTAAAATGACATAGCGCACATTGCATTCAGAAATTCTGTAAGTTTCTGGGGATGTTGGTAGGCATTATATTTGATCACATCCAAAACTGAGCAACTGTAGACTTATCGGCATGAATTTTTTTTATAATAATTCCATATCTGTAGTTTGCAAAGTGGAAATACTCAACATACATGTCATTCCATAAGTTTTGTTATCAAAATTTGTGTTTGCACACCGCATTCCGAAGATACGACTTTTCATATCATCAGCAAAAAAAGCATCCAAAGGCTTTCTGGAACAAGTTTCCAAATTTATCACTCGACAGACCTAATGGGAAAAGAATAACTATCCAGTATACCAAGACCAGAAATTTTTTTGAAAATCTGATTTACAAAATGTGCAATTCAAGATTATGGTTAAAAACCTCTCGAATCATGTTACCACAATGTTATCATCATGAAGAAGGAGTAGAAAATCATAGGTCACATATTAGGGAACGAATTAATAATATGTATCGATCCGCTGCAAACTGATGGGGTGAAAACAAGGGGATCGGAGAGGGCAGAGCCAAACTGAATATCAAGCAAAATATGGGGATGTTTAAAAATAATGATGACACAAGAAATAAATTAGAAAACATTTATTCAAGTAAAGTTTCTAATATCATTCTAACAGTTCCGTGTGTTTTTGTTCTATTTATTCGTATGTATAACCTATTTACACATGATATATAACCACGCCAGTGACGATATATTCGCACTGGACAATATTTCTCGTAATCTGGTTTAATTGAAGGATTATTTCAGTCAACACTTATTTCCAATCGAACGAAATAATGAAATCTTGAAAACTTTCGTTGACATATGCATCGCGCATTTTTTATATTCTTTTTCACACACACATCACAGACTACATTTACGCGGCCGCTTTGATACCGGTTTAATATATCACAAATTTTAACAAAATAAATAGTAATATGCACTTTTTTAGATGACGAAAATTATTTTTTTATTTATCCCGCACGCACTTCGTAATGTCGAAACTCTGTTCATGCGATCAAAAACTGACACATGGTTTGTACATATATATATGTATATCGATCGAATTTATGACTGCTGTTACCAGCTGTGCTGCGCCGTGTGCTACGTTATGAAGTTGACGTCAAATTTCCAATCGTCAACAACTAATTTCAACAACCAATCACAACGTCTAAAAATGGATGTCGTCAGATCCAACCAATCAGAAACTTGATAGCATCAAAGTGCCTTTGATGGTGTTATAATATAATATACAGACACATCCATTTTTGAATGTGTTGGTAACTTTTGCATAATCTTGAGCCCGTGCAAAGTTTTTTCTCAGCAATTACGCCACCAATAATGCTGATTTTGGGCTCATTCGATAGAGAATTTCTCAATTAGCTGAAAGTTCAATTTTCAAAGTCGTACATAACTCATAGGCTTCGCAATTAAAGAAAATCACATGCCAATTTTACCCCCACCACCGCGAATCGTTTTATTCAGAGAAAGTAAGTCTCGGCGAGAGCCTCGGGCCAGCAGACGACAGGGCTGTCAATGTACTTGTCCCGAGACTCTACCGAGTCTCTCGATAACTTGATAATTGAGCTATGATTTTCTATGAACTCACTTTTGACTCGATATAATTCATTCAAATTTGTTTAAGGAATGAATTTTCATTTTCGTTTTCACTCTTTGTGATTCTATACAATTCTATTTATTTGTTTTTCATGAGTGATTTGCTTTTATAATTTTTTTTATTGTTATTGTCAAATTTTATAGCTTCAATTTTATTTCAATACGAAAAATCTATGCTTTGTTTGATTCTCAAGTTAAATTCAAAGTCTCGTATTGAAAATAAAAAAACCGCTCTGTTTTTAAAGAATGAATTTAAATCAAAACAATTGTTTAATTAATCAATTAACCAACACTCAGAGAACAATGATTTTTTCAATGGAAAAAGGATCCACCCAGAGATCTTGAGACAGAACGAACCCGAACTGTCCCGGTCCCTCTGGAGTGTTAAGGTAGGAGTCCTACCCAAGAATTTTATGACCGAACGAAATCGATCGTCCACGGCCTTCTTGGATAGACCGGAAAATCTTACCTAAGAATCTTGAGCTCACACGAAGCCGAATGAGCCCGGCCCTAAATCCCTTTATATAATTTTTGATAACTTGATTGCTCGTGATGTTTTCCCACTTATGAATGAAAAAACTCAATCTTCCCGCGATATATTTTATCTCCCTTATTTCTTCGGCTGTTCTTTCGTCGATCGGTTCTTGTCTCGATTCAACTGAGTTGATCGATATGGAGTTCTCTGTTTGAATAGAATGAATTGTTTTCTCTGATATCTATGGATCTGTCTGTATTGAACAGACGGGCCTCTCCAGTTTCCCTAATTTGACGTCTTGTGTGATGGCTTTTTATCAGGGGCCTTGAGATTTTGACAAGCTGCTTCAATTGTCTTAAGCTCTTTTATCTGGTCTGCTAATTTCTCTCCGTAAAGCCATTCATCCGAATGAGTAGCGTCCACAATTGGTTTAACATTCTTCTTCAGCATCAGTGTAATGAAGGATTTTCTCCCCACGGATTGCTGATAAAAAACATCTGCCAATAATTTTCCCGTGTCACACATAAGTTTGATGAGTTTTATTTGATCGACTTCATTTTGTGAGTCGTCAATTAGAAGAGATACAGCTGTTCCCAACGACACAATAGCTGTACCAATACATTTCCTGTGACTGAGAAAAATGTTCATTCCTCTTTTTTGCAATATCCATCATGGCTGCGTTAGTTTCTAGATTAATTTTAGGCGGATCTGCATACAAGTCACCTTTGCGGCAGTATTTTTTAATCAGACTCTTTTTATTGTCTTCCGAAAGTCCTTCTTTCATCCAGGTTTGCCACCGATTTTTTATCTCTGAAATGTAGCTTAATTCCCTCATCCTGAACTACATTCGGATCGTCTCCCAAATAAAGATTGAGAATTTCTTCGTCAATTATAACCTCATTATATTCATCTTTTTCAGAATATTTTTCTTCCTCTTTGTTTTCAAAAGTTTTCTCTGTGTGAGGTGAAATATCAAGCAATTGTTTTGCTCGATTCTCGTCCTGACGGGCGTTTTCTTTATTTGCATTTTCTGAAAAATCTTGCAATTAATTGCCATTGTCCGCTCGTGTAGAGCATAATGAGCTTATTGTTATTTTCCCTTGTTAGGCGACAAAGTTCGTATGGAACTTGCTTTCTGTTGTTTTCGTATGGAGAAAACAGATTGATATTCTATTATTCATTTACCTGTGACCTCATCCATCGAAGATTTTTCCGTTTGATGTTCGTCGCGTCTCTGCGAAACAAAATCGGTAATCAATTTTGTTAGGTTAGATATTTCTAATTTCATTTATTGTATTTCTGCTTCAGTTTTTGCATCGCCTTTTTTCCGTTCTTTCGAAGGCGACCGAGAATGCTTGCGTTTTTTAATATTTTCCCATCGTTATTATTATTTTTTAAATTAATAATATTTAATTATTCAATGAGGCTCTATTCGTGAGTGAATTTATTGAGCACAACGAAACGATATGAGGATTGAGACAAACGAGGGATGCGGCATATATATATGCCATGAACGACAAATTCAGGCTTTAAACGTTGTGGATATGAGCATAACTTGACGCTACTATATATAATCATTGAGAACGAGACGTCGTAGTATAATTGCGGAAAACTTTTCTCCTAAATACTGGAAATAATCGCTATCTATATCCAGAACTTTAACATACTGCTTTATAAGGCCAAGCTTAATGTGGAGTGGTGGTAGTAGATATTTCAAAGATGTTCGTATAATGTTATTAGGGCCTAGATCGGAGTTTGTTCTTGTTGGCCACCCTTTTGGAACATAGTGTTTTTTCCCGTCTCTATTGTCTCATAAACATAAAAAGCAGGGATTTTTTGTAGAACCCGATTTTTTACTTAAGAGCAATGTTCCGAGTTTGAAATCGCCACAAATTTACCATGGATATTCCGAATACTTTATTTTCTCCATTATTATTTCTAAATTTTTGTAATTTTCTTTCAGCTTGGTTGAATGAGCTATTGGAATAGAAACATGTGTGTTTCCGTTGTGGAGTAGAACGGCTTTGAAATTTCTTTTCGACGAATCAATGAAGAGTCTCCACTTATCGTTTTTGTAAATGTTCGGTTTTAATTTATCCATCAAACCTTTCACATTTGAACAGTACACCAATGAATTCTCTTCGGCGTTTATGAAGAATTGCCGAGTAATATGTCAAAGCTCTGAACAAAGATGGCGATTGTTTCCAGTTTTTGGGATGAAAGTTTCCCGCAACCTGTAATGCGAAATTGAAGTAGGATATATTTGATGAAAAACAAAATCGCAGTTTAATAGGCGACCAAATTTTCATTAAAAAAAAAGCAAAGATACTGAGAAGGCAGCTAGGCAAAGTTCCAAAAACATTTCTCAGAACTTTCTGAAAAATAAGAAAAGTGAGAATTACCAAAATTTAGTTGAAGAGTTGTTGGAAAATTTTAGAAACTTGGGTTGCTTGATGAATCTCAAATTGCATTTTCTACACTCCCACCTCGACTACTTTCCTGAAAACCTTGGAGATCTAAATGAAGTACAAGGATAGAGATATCATGAAGACTTCAGCGAAATGAAGAATCGGTATCAGGGAAGGTGGAATATCAATATGATGGCAGATTTTTGCTGGACGCTAAAGAGATATAACAAGAGAACATAGAAAGGGAAAGCGAAATCTGCTGCATTGGTCGATCGAAAAGAAAAGAATCCGTTGCAAGAGAAGGACGGTTTAAGATCGATGAAGATTTTTCTCGTCTCATATTACTTGCAGAAAATGAAAAAAAAACGTGAGTGTGCTTTAGACCACACAACTGAAGTAAAACTTTTTTCGCAACATACAGATTAGGGTGGCTCTTAATATGAGTAAAAAAAAAAATTGATCGCGCCGCCCCCCAAAACGGTTCCAAATGATAAAAAAAAAAATCTACGCAAAGCCGTAGCTATGTCCGGTAAGAGGAAGACGTGCCTGTAAGCATGAACTTGGTTTTAAATATCAATTTTTCTGCATGATTTAGTAATTTTTAAAAATGTTGTATTTCAGTGAAAAATGGTCGTATCGAGGTCTAAAAAGACGCATTTTGAAGCTTCAAGTTTCTAATTTCAAGACGAAAAAAATGCAGAGCTACATATTCTGCACAATTTTGAGAAAAAGTGCGAGAAATAACAGCAAATTTTTATGCTTTTTTTTATCAATTCCATAAGCGTAGATTTATTTTTTCCAACTAAGCCATGGTATGGACCGGATAACTGATTTATTAAGCTTCAATTTGCTTTTTTTAAAACTTGGGTAGGACCATTTTTTGCTGAGATGTTGAACTTTGAATGAAGAACTCTTTTGTCTTATTTGATCGACGATATCTCAGCAACCAATGATCACACAGGAAATTCAAGGGCAGTTCTGAAAACTGGAATAAATATCCTACAAGGTTCTGTTGCAATCTTGAAGATGAATTTTTTATTCCATTCTTGTCGTGAATTTAAAAAAAATAGGAAAAAAATGGTAATTCATGGTTTTTCAAAAGCCTTCACTGTTGGAAGCCTTAAGAAAAAAAATCAATTTTCATCAAAAACTTTCGGAATTTTTTTTTTGTATATTTCAACCTTATTTATGGGAAAAATGTAGAAAAAACTTGGAAATTTTTCATTTTTCATTTTTGTCATGATCATGACTCATTAACGTAAAAAACGTGACTTTAAATTTTTTTTAATGTTTTACCGGTTGCAACGAAGAAACGATTGGTTAGATCGAAGTGTAACTTCGCAGGGTTTTTGGGGGTATATTCAGTTGTAAATGGCATACTCGACATCAGTCATTTCATGATTATTTGAAATTTGGCTATTGACTTTGTGAAAAACCATAAATTACGTTTTTATCCTATTTTTTTAAATTCACGAAAAGGATGAAAGAAAAATTTCATCTTCAAGATCGCAACGGAATCTTGTAGGACATTCATTCCAGTTTTCAGAACTGCCCTTGAATTTCCTGTGCGACCATTGGTTGCCGAGATATCGTCGATCAAAGACTAAAGAGTTCTTCATTCAAAGTTCAACATCTCAGCAAAAAATGGTCCTACCCAAGTTTTAAAAAAAAGCAAATTGAAGCTTAATAAACCAGCTATCCGGTCCATACCATGGCTTAGTTGAAAAAAATAAATCTACGCTTGTGGGATTGATAAAAAAGCATAAAAATTTGCTGTTTTTTTCTCGCACTTTTTCTCAAAATTGCGCAGAACATGTAGCTCTGCATTTTTTTCGTCATAAGATCTTGAAAATAGAAACTTGAAGATTCAAAATGCGTTTTTTTAGACTTCGATACGGCCATTTTTCACTGAAATACAACATTTTCAAAAATTACTAAATCATGCAGAAAAATTGATATTTAAATCCAAGTTCATGCTTACAGGCACATCTTCCTCTTACCGGACATAGTTACGGCTTTGCGTAGATTTTTTTTTTACCATTTGGAACCGTTTTGGGGGGCGGCGCGATCAATTTTTTTTTTACCTTGTACAGATGGGTCATTTCACCAATTATGCAATTAATTTGTGCCGGAGGGTCTGAATTATGCATAATGGTCATTGCTTTTCAAAAGTACATGTCACTGTGAGCTTTCAAGATTTTTTTCTATTTTTTTTGTCTAGCCGTTTCTAAGTTATAGAGATTTGAAAATTTGAAAATTTGCAATTGTTAACTTCTCGTGTTAAAAATATCGAACCCCTGAATTATTTTTCGGAATACTCAACGGAGTCATTTTTATATGAAAAACCTCAGCTTTTCGATAAAAATATTTTAAACATTCTCAGGGATTAGATAAATCTTCAAAAAGCAATTATAACTTTAAAATTGCTTTTTCTCCTAATGTACCATTTTTGAAATATTTTAGAATATTTTTTTCGT
This sequence comes from Venturia canescens, assembly GCF_019457755.1. NCBI lineage: Eukaryota > Metazoa > Arthropoda > Insecta > Hymenoptera > Ichneumonidae > Venturia > Venturia canescens. Next base: position 17,177,568 of record NC_057427.1, read on the forward strand.
AACGTTCAGACTTTTTTTTACAAAGGAACGGTGTTATTTTATTTTGAGATTCTTAAAAAATCAAGTATAAAACAATCAAGTTGAATGATACGTCACGAATTATCGGTGCGTGTCGTACTGCAGCAACGGTAGTCACGTCATTTATGGGTTGAAATTCAAAGATCTCGCCATATAAAATTATATTCAGTAACTGTGTACTTGAATATGTATATAAAAAACATGAAATTCTTGTGGTTTTTCGTAGAGGATTACTTTCTCTAGTAAAAAAGTGTTACAATTATTGTAATTTAAATTTTTTTATAAAATCACTTATTTTTATTGTTTCGTGCTTGGTTTTCATATCGTTCGTTTAAAGCTACCGAACTCAATTCATACACGCTTTACTGAGATGTATATATTTCATGAACTGGCAGTGAGAAAAAGAAAGAAAGAAAATATACGCGTGAAATTTCTATCACTTGTTCCTATAGGGCTTCTATCAATGATCGTGTAAAGCAGGCTAACACACTAACACTGCGTAAATGAGAGAAAGAGAGAAAGAAAATGTGCATGCGCATCACTCTCTCTCTTGCTCCTACAATACTTCCAAGTCAGGGCTCAAGACTAAATGTAAGAGTGGGGACGATGGGCCTACACTGTGTATTAGGTATTTCTAGTTCTACCAACGTATATATCTCTCTCTCAATTATCGTTCGCCTCGCCCAATCACACGAGCCTACGGCAATGAGCTTGAGAGAGAACGAAAATGTACATACGCATGCGCATTCACACTTTTCGTAGCACTTCCGTTACACACTTCCGTACCAAGATTTTCACCAGTTTACCCCCAAGCCCAGCGCGCCTATACAAGTTTTACTTCAAAAAAATCAATTGAGCAGAATTTAAACCAAAGAACAATCATGCCCGTAATCATTTTATATTCAAGTTTTTCATACAATTTTCCCCAGTTTTTAGTTTATTGAATACAGAATATATAGATCTTTTTTTGTGCATAGTTTAAGTTGAATGATGCATGTTTAAAGCATTTAATAGTATATTACACACTTAGAGAGGGAAAGTAAACTGCTTCAAACCGCGGGCAGAATTGTCGGCAAGCACTATTTTTATCGTGATCGTATGACAAAAACTATTTTTTGACGTTCCTTTGCTATTTTTTGGTATTTTTCACGATCTTCGGTGAAAGTGATCGGGACTACTAGCCACCGGATTCGGATTGTGTACTCGAAATTCGTAAAGAACAATTTTAGTCAGTTTTTTCCATGGAAGCAAAATTTTGGAGACGTACGAGTTAAATAGACGCCCGGTTTCGGTTTCAGCGTATCAAAATACAAAAAGAGCGTATTTGGAGTTGACTCAAAATTTATATCGGGTATATCAACCAATCTGACTCTAGATTTAGATTCAGAGTAATAAATTACAGAAAAAACACCCCCGATTAAAATCAAAGACAACTTTTATCATGCTGTTAACAGCAATTTTCAACTATGTTTGCTGTTTTTTGGAATTTACTCAAAATTTCGGGGATGTATCAGCCGATCTGACTCCAGATTCAGATTCAGCGCATCAAATTTCATAAAAAGTACCCCCGAGTAAATTCAACGACAACTTTTATCATGCTTTGAACAGCGAATTTCCGTCATTTTTTCGGTTTTTTGGAAATTCCTCAAAATTTTGGAGGTATATTGGCTAATCTGACCCCGGATTTGGATTTAGCGGGCCAAAATATGTAGAGATTGATGGGTGCGGTTCTAGGTACTGACCACTTTTTTTTGTGTGCCGGTGTAATTAATTCATATGATATAATTTATATAATCCATATGACAATAATATATGAAGATATTAGAAAAATGTTTGATTAATGAAACGAATGTAGCTACTTTCTACTGCATCTTCCATCTTTCATCATCCGCTTATAACATTTTTCAGTATATAAATGATTCGATTCGTATTGTTTGTTTGAAACCACGTTGAGAAAAATCTTTTTACTCCTCATTCACGTTTTTTTTATCGATATTTACGTGACAGAATAAATAATTTGTGCCAAACCATCGTAAGTTACATTTAGATAAAGTTCGCTAACGTTAGATTTATGTGGAAATTTATGGGTACATGCATAAATGAATAATTTCAACGAAGATCGATTAACTTGTGTGCGCCAACTCTATTGAATATCGAATTGACTGCAACTCAACACGTTTTACTATCGACTTTTACTATCCCCCAATGAAATACTTTAATGAATCTGTCACAAATGGTAGGTCATTGGTCGGTTGGCCACAATTCGGGTCATTTTCGTTTGCAAATTCCTTTGCGGAAATATCATCGGCGTCAAAAAAAAAAATGTGTACCAAATTTGAATGCGCTAGGAGAATTTAAACAGGTGCCACCGAAGAGTTGAAGTTTTAAATGCAAAACACGTGTATTTATCAAACTTGTTACTTAATTATTATCTGCCTCCCATAATAATGATGATAGAAATCTAAAATTTGGCACACTTATTGTTCATGATAAAGGGTACGAATCGATTTTTTTCCGATTTTTTCGAAGATTATTTCCGCGATTTTTATTGTTACAAAGATAACCATATTTTTGTACGATCGAAGATGATTATAAGTAGTAACGTCTGCTATGCTCAAATCCACAACGTTTAGAGTAAAAATTTTTTATTTTAATTGCGTTAGTCACCTTACCTGCATTCGTTGATAGCAACGCATGCTTTCATATTGTTTCATGTTTTCATATTGTTTCATGTTTTCATATTGTTTAGAGCCTTTTCTTTATGACATTTAATTTTTAACGAAAAGTTTTGAAGATGATTACTGGGTAAGGGTATAGAATACTTGAGAGGGAGGTAATCATCTTTGAACGAGACATCTTCTTATAATCACGATCAAACGAGCCCGCCGAAGGCGGGCGAAGTTCGATCGTACAATTATACTGTGACGTCTCGTTCTCGATGATTATAAGTAGAATTTTTTAGCTCATGTTAAAAATTAAATTCTTCCACTCGAAATATTTTTATAACATATATTTTCTTCAAAGTTTAAATTTTACATAAGTTGCTTATTAACTAAGAATAGATAATGCAAATGCTTCATTTGGGTCTTGGATTGGTCTGTTATAAAATTTTGCAAAAGTTTTGGACTTTTCAGACCACCCTGCAACCCGTCTAATAGTATCAATACTAACACCCCTATTTATTGCTCTAGATATGGAAGCATGTTTTGCACTGTATGGCGAATAAATTATCGTATCGACTCCCGCCTTTTCTAAAATATTCTTTACCCAATGTGATAAAGTTTGTGCCCTAACGGGTTTGTACGGTTCAATATTGGAAATAAACAGATTTGTGTACTGCCCTCGAATATTTTGGATACGCTTTATGTATTCCAGAAGCGTTTTTGCCGGACAAATGTTTTTTCTCTCATGAAAAAAAGGTAATACGATATTCGGTTGATATTTCCCCGGCCTCGATGTCTTAATTAGTTCTGGTATTTTGATTTGAAGACCTATCTTTGTTTCTTTGATATTATAAATATGAATTGAAATATGAATTGTTTGTAGGCGGTGAACGGTAGATATAAGCAATAATAAAATTGTTTTCTCCGAAAAATCTTTCAACTTCAAATCCTCTTTGGATGAAATTGTTTCGATATAATCAACAACAGGATCAACATCCCAAGTAGTTGCATATTTAGCTTTTGTTGGTTTTTTTTTGAAAACACCTCGCATAAACCTGTTTATTATTTCATCTTTTGAGAAATTCCCCGATACTATTAATGATATAGAAGCTCGGTCTGAATTAAGGGTGCCATACGCTGCCCCTGCTTTAAAACGTTTTGTTAAAAATTGAGTAATTTTAGACGTATCAGTATTAAATAAATCATAATTGTTGTCTTTGGTAAATAACCACCACTGTTTGAGGGAAGATTCGTATTGAATAATTGTTGATTCTGATAGTGAATGTACTATAACCCCTGTTGCTTTACATGTGAGGCCTTTTCTAAGGAAGGCTTGCTGGATAAGAAATTTTTCAAGCAACGATTCAAACAGTGGATACCATAACTGGGTACGCCAGTGTGGCATTACTACAACTCCAAAAAACATTGTCTACAATAAATTTTTTAAGAGTTGGTAAAATTAGCGCAAATAGAGAAAACGTATATGGTTTTTCTTTTTTCGACGAAATTGTGAATGCTTCTACCCGAAATACATTTGGATTAGGGAATCTAGAACAAAACTTTTCTACTTTTTTGTTTGTATCTGTAGCAAAAAGATCAATAGTAAAGGGTCCAAATTTTTTATTTATTTCGTCAAAAGCTTCTTTAGATAATTCCCATTCCGTGTCAATATTTGTAATTCTTAAAGCTAAGTCAGCATACACATTTTCTTTCGATGCAATATACGATGCATGAATCCAAATTTTTCTTTTTTCACACCATAATCACATTTGACGTGCTAGTTCGCTCAGAATCGAAAACTGGACTCCTCCGGTCTTATTCACATAAGCTATTGCTGTGGTGCTATCAATTCTCAAAAGTATTTTACAATTACTTAAATTACAGGCAAAACTTTTAAGAGCGAACAAAGCGGCCAAAAGTTCTAAGTAGTTAATATGCTGTTTTTTAATTTTATCATCCCACCAGTAATTTATTGACTGCCCCTCGCAGTGAGCGCCCCAACCTGTTAAAGAGGCGTCAGAAAAAATTTCGATTTTGTATTCCAAAGTTCTTTTTGGATTCACTCCAATTTGGCTATTTATTATCCACCATTGTAAATCTTCTTCTAGTTTTTCACTAATGGTTATATGTCCTTCATAATTTTCATCATTTATTATTAACGCTATGAACTTTTCTCTCTCCGTCATTTTACGATGAACGATACCGTAGGCGGTAGCAGGACAAGCGGTATTGAAAACCCCTAGTAATTGCCAAACATTCGGATTCTACACTTTGATACTATTCTAAATTTCTCTAACAGTTTTTTGATTTGAAGTTTTTTCTTGACTGTTAGTTCCAAACAATACTCAATAGAGTTAACAATAAAACCCAGAAATTTACATTTCCGTGATAGAACTAATGAGCTTTTCTTGGTGTTTATGACGAATCCGAGTTTTTTCAATAAATATTCCGTTTCTTTTACAGTTCTCTGACAATTTCGGGAATCTTTTCCAATATATAATATATCATCAAGATATATTGTTGATAAGAAACCTTTACTTCTGAGTACATTTACTACTGGCTTCATAACTTTGGTAAAAAGATACGGACTTGACGACAATCCAAACGGTAAACATGTAAACTGATACATTTAATTTTTAAACAAAAAACGTAAATATTTTCGGGATTCTGGGTCCACATTTACTAGGAAATGTGCATCTTTAAGATCAAGCGAAGCCATGTAGGCCTGCGGAGATAAGTTTTCAACAGATTTAATGTCCTCCATTTTAAAGTGAGGAGCTTTGATAAAGATGTTTAAATCTTTCAAATTCAAAATAAAGCGTTTTGAACCATCTAGTTTCGGCACTAAAAATATCTGGGATACGAATAGTGTAACGGTACGTTTGTGCTTATGCACACCGTCACGCCAAGATTCGAGCAATTCTATAATAAAGAAGAGCGGGCATGAAGGAAAAACAAAAGTAAAATGAAATTAGATTGAAAAGACAAATGTTTTATTCAATTTTTAATTGTTTCAAACCAAATTACAAAAATAAAGGCTTTTTATTTGAAATTGAGTTTTTCCGCTTTATTTTAATCGCATGTAAAATTTTATTTCCGGTATCTTTCTTTGTAAAAAGAATAATTTTCGCAGAATTAATTATCATAAACTTCGCATGAATTTACGCTCGCTTTTATTAGAATAATAACAATTAATAGTATCGCTTGCAATAATAATGATTCAATAATTCTCGCCAACGCTGGCCTTGATAAATTTTTAATTACTTTTGTTTGATAATTCGATCATTTGATAATTTGATAATTGAGCTATAATTGTTAGAAACTCACTTTTTGATTCTATACAATCCAAATTAATTGTTCGAGTGGATTTTTCTGATCGATCTCACTCTTTTGACTCGATATAATTCAAATAAATTGTTTTCAGTGAGTTATTTCGCTTTTTGAAATAATTTAATTGGCTCTAAATGACTCGCAATTGTCTCGTTATGAGAATAAAGAAAACTTGTTTGGTTTTAATGATTTTTAATGAATTTAAAAGAGAATTAATTGAATCGCCACTCAGAGAACAATGACTCATTGATGGAAAAGAATCCACCCAGAGTTCTTGAGACAGAACGAAACCGAACTGTCCCGGCCCCTCTGGCGTGGAAAGGTAGGAGTCCTACCCAAGAATCTTGTGACCGAACGAAATCGAACGGCCACGGCCCTCTTGGATAGAAAAAGGATTGGAAATCTACCAGGAATCTTGAGACAGAACGGAATCGAACTGTCCCGGCCCTCCTGGATAGATCGGAAACTCTCACCTAAGAATCTTGAGTTCAAACGAAATCGAATGAACCCGGCCCTCTTAGCGTGAGAGAGGAAAGGTGTTATTCTGTTTGAATTCTGAGTGGGATAATAGCGATGTTATTTTACTCTTTGTTTTTAGAGCTATTTTTGAAATGAGTGAAAATTCTATGTTTCTTTATTCTCGATTTTATGGCGAGTTCACGCGGCGAGATCCGGAGGCAAGACTGGCTTTTTGTTTTGGCATGCGAGTCGAGCTCTCAGGGATTCGAGACGTGACTGGCTCTTAGCGTGGCGAGATTCGAGACGAGACTAGCTACCGGAGCTTCTGCGCTCGGGTTTTTATACTCTCCCGAACAAAGGAAATAATAATAATAATGCGCTTGGACTTTGTCCCTTACTCCAATTCGCTGCGCGACTTAATCTCGAACCAGGGACTCCCGCTCTAAATTCTCTGATTGGTGTGCTAACTCCCCCGCGTGGGTCCCAATTGGCCGAGTCGAGCTGCAGTCACACTGCGCATGTGCGAGAATTCAATAAAATTTAATAAAATGAATTTTGGATCGATTTTTATCCCTTTTAAGTCTTCTTCCATTATTTGATTTTGTTTTCTATTGATTCTGTTCACAAGATTATTTTTATTTGATTTTATTCATTAATTTGCTGAAGGCCACGTTCTTGCACGTGCCTGCTGAAAGTAGGTCATCGCGCATGCGCACTGTGCACGCTCGATCTATAAAAGAAAAGTTTTCTTAAGTTTTTAAATAATTTTAATCTGAAATTTTCACCAAATTGTCCACAATACGTTTCTTTAACAATCCGCATCATTATTTTCAATAAGAAAGAGTTTATTTAATTGAAATTGAATAAAATAAAGAATTTCACGAATCTAGGGAATTTTGTGGAATCGAAATTGAGTTGGCAGCGCTGAGCGCCTCGCTTCCCGAGCGCCGCTTCGCGAAGTGACAGTTTTTCAACATGGCCGCCGGTGTAAACACTCGTGCGTGCCATGTCGTTGAAATAAAGTTCTCGAGTCGGTGTTTCGCTTCAATAGTTCAACAGACTCCTCACATTTTTCAATAGCATTTTTATATAATAATTGTTCTATTTCTCTTTCGCTTGAATATTCAGCATCAAAAACATGAAAAGTTTTAAAGCAGATATCCGATGCTTTGAGTGCTGATGGAACTTCATACAGCACTGAATCGACGCATACGAAAAATGTCTTGATTTCGGTGATTGTCTCGCCAACTACGATAATATACGGTTGAACTGTCGATTTTATTTTTTTCATTGCCTCGATTCGTTCTTGCTGTTACCTGTAGACGTCTCCTGGAATCTTTAAAGATAATTATAATATTAACTATTGAAAATCTAATCACAAAGACAACAGTATATTATATTTTACTTCAATTGAACCAACCGTAGCGTGCACAATTAGACTGTCTTTAGACTCAATCATTGACGGCTTCCAGTTACGAGTTTTTGTCTTGACTCTTCCTTTTGGGGGAATGAGAAACGGCAGTAACGATATTTGGGCTGGCACTTTCGGCTCTGTAAAAATAAAAAAGAATACGTTCACGAATTAAATCTAGATTTTGTACTTGAATTAAAAAAAAATTCATCTTGCGAAATATAATTACGTACCGTCACTTAGATCATCTTGTTGTAGAACGCTGACTAATTCCTCCGTGACTCCACTGCTTTTCAGCGGGCAAACGGTTTGAATTTTACAAAAAAACTGTTTCCATCCATCTTGCTGTAAAAATTTCTTGGTCAGATTGAAGATAGCAAAATCTTCATCAATCAAACAATAGCCGTTGCTTCGATGATAGCGTTGACAGTTCTATCCGAATTTTTGTGCATCTCATTTTGCCGAAACTTGAAAGTTTTTTTCCAATATTCTACAACGAGTTCCCAAGGAGCCTGGTTAGCTTTAAGCTAATTGATGTTAACGGTAACATCAGAATCTATAAATAGTGATAAATTTAAAAAAACGTGACAAATTTTCCAATGGCCACCGATGTTATAACTTTTCCATTTTTTACCATCCTCCAATGTACTATTATCAGTATTGGCACTTATAATATTTTTCCTTGATGGCGGATTAACACCAGTCAATCGGCGATATTCACGTCTTTTATTTCGATATTTATCTACGAGCTTGCCTTTTGACGCCACTGATTTATTACTTCGCGAAAATTCCTTCTTGACAAATGGAATATAATAAGTTTCAGCTATCTCTCCAGGGAAGACTTTAACGATGTCACGAAGTTGTCGATTCAAAGTTCCTGATTTCTTATAATATTGTTGAATAAGACGTCCTTGCAAGCTCCGTGCCAAAAGATTCTCCACAACACAACGTTGAACATTTCGAAACTATGCTTCCCCAATGAAAGCATTTTGTTTCTTTAGCTCATAATTTTTTGAGCTTGAAGTGGACGGTTGAGGGCTATCAGGAGAATTGGTTGACTCTGGACTACTGAAGCTATCATCCGAATTGTTTTCATCGTCATTTGACTAAAACTTTTGGAAGAATTAATTACTTCAGATATAATATCGATAGTATACAAATTCGCAATTTTACAATTTTTTTCTCTGTAAAATTTTTTACATCGCGTATAATCTTATTACGGACAATTTTTAAGCTATCAATTTCATTCAGTTATTAATTTGGTGATTAACGAATCAGTAAAGAAAAAAAAAATCAATCGTGCACCGTGCTTGACGAATTATGAACATTATTTTTCGATATAATCACGACGCAAAAGCAACTTGTGTAACATTTGAAAAATGATGAAATCACGAATACTTCGATTCTAATTGAAAAAAAAAAACAATTGATCGCGCACGCAGGTGTAAAAAGTTCGACATTTTACTTTTGTTGAATTGGCCGAGAGACGTCCTCAAATAGTCACCGTAAATGCTAACCTCAACGTATACAACTTTATTCCCAATTCGCAAAATATGTCTCACTTTGTCTGGGTAACACGATTTGAGACTACCTTTTCGCTCTCCCCATCGTCATCTTCCCATTCGCAAACACGGTAAAATCTATTATAAAGAAATATTCAAATTTCATTACAAGAAACATCGATATATTCCAATATATCGATATTTTGTACCCATTCAATTTTTGAAAAAATGTGAAACAGATCAATCGTAATTATATCTAGAGTGTTTTAAAATAGGTATATATATTTACGTACTTTCGTAGCTTCTACATCGTTAAGTGGTGCCGTTAGCTTTTTTTCGTAAAATTTTTCCATTGTTTCAAAAAAGTAGCTCGTAGACCGAATTCTGGGATTACCTCTGTAATCAATGCTTCATCGAGGTCTTTCAAATAATTTTCATCGATTTTATGTTCTACAACATAATTTTGAAATAGCACGATAAATCACGTCGTGTACCAAAGATCAATTTCGTTTTTCCTCAATAAAATGATGAGTGGGTATTACAAAAATAATTACGTACCTTTGAAACGTTCAATTATTTCCGGTACCGCCCATTCGACCAAAATTTTTTCGGACCCACTGGTCATACTTCTTTTCATACACAAACAGACACTGTGTTTTTTATGGCAACTTATTTGTTCTCACAATCTGTTTTCGGACACAGTTCAACGATACATGAGAAAAAATTGGGTCCCGCACTTTCGCGATGTCTGCTCAATCCAGACTAACGTTCTTTTCAAGATGACTTTACTCGTTATTTTTCGGCACAATTTAGAGAACTTTGTATTTTCACGTCGTCGACTAACGTGAGACTAAGAAGTTTTGAGCAAAGCGTAATAAGAGACAATAGTGGTTCGATCTGTGAAAAAGAGTGGGAAGTGTTTACAACTTTGACGAATCCCTCTTCGACACTGATGTAAACAAAGGTTTACGCAGGAAGAACGACACGTTCGCACGAGTTCTTACTTTGTTCGACGCTGCCGCGTCTGGAGGTGTATTATATATATATATATATATACGTAACCCGTTTATATATGTAGGTCCAGCGGTGGGTTTCGGGACATTTTTATGTTTATGGGGGCATTTACCGGGACATATGGCAGTTTTGGGGACAGTCCTGGAACGCTTTTAGGACATGCGGTGCTTTCCAGGACGTCCTGGAAACTGCCAATTCGATTTATCGGTAGGTTTCGGGACGCAAATGTACGTACATTCATATGTACGTACATTTGACGGTATAAATTCTAATGTACGTACATATCATTGTCCTGGAAAGTCCCGACTGGTCAATATCAGGTAGATTCCAGGACACATCTGCAGAAACATTTGGATATTCACCGCTATCTCGAGATCTAGGTACCTGGATAATAAATCTTTGTAGATTCCAGGCCAGCTTTACTTGGGTACGCGGCAAGCATAAGAAGGGATGTATGAGACCGGTGCATGTATTTTTTCTGAATCATTGAAGTACAATACCAGAGCACTATCCTCTCAAACACTCTGGGGTATGACATTCTCTCACTATAGATTATAATACGTTCATCAAATTGATCGTCGATTTTTTATAAAGGCGCGTTTTTATTCCGGAGCAGTTTTCCTGAACTAGTACTCTGGTCGTTTTCGTACGGAAATGATCGAGTTGACCACGGTTTTATCGACTGGATGTAATCATTTCACATTAATGGTAGAATAGAAGGTGGTTGGTAATTCCTCCGAAATAATCATGTCCATGAAGCTAGTACAATACAGAATACCGATTCACAAAATGATCATGCGGTAAAATATCGAAATATACTGACTCCACGTGGAAATAATATTAACCTGGAAACTACCGAAAAATCGACAAGTGTCGAAAAATTACTAAGCAGGAAATGTTCGAATTACGGAATGATTCTATGAAACATAACAATGTCCCAGAATCTATAGAAAAAAAATTGGTACCTCGAAAAATAACATTGTCCTGGAAACTATCAACGTATCGAGAAATGTGGGGAATTAAGTGTTCTGGAAACCTCTGAAATATAATTTTTTTTTTGTAAAAATGCACATTTTAGAAATAGCAACTTTTTGTCTTATAGCCCAATTCCTTTTCAGTAGCGAAAGTCTTCTTCGCAGTGTTCTGATTGCTAAAATAGCATGCAGAGACCTACCGATGTGGCAAACAATGATTGACCCTGCTGCTGTAGCATTTGTGATTCATCAAGGATAGCATTTCCTTGCAAAAAAGTTTACGCTGACTTTAAAAAAATTGAATGGGACCGTTTTCTTTTTTCGACCTGACAGTCATAGGGAAAAGTCTTTTCATGCCGCAACAACATTCTTATGATCCCCGATGCATGGATCGGTACTTTCCGGGACAAACTTTATAACCTGTGCTATGTTTGTCCCTGAAGCTGCCATGTTATAAGATATTCATAACCATGGCGGCAGTTACCGGGACTTTCGTCTCTGAACTTTTCACGCGACTTGACATAAAAATGGAGTCTCAATAATTTTTTAATGGAGATCGCATTAGTGCTACGAAAAATAAAATTCACATTTGTGCACTTGCAACACCGGAACGATCAAACTGAGCAGCTGGTAGCTTATTTTCAGTAGGCGGGCTTGTCGGTGTTACTCGCGTAATTACAGTGCCGAAGGTAGTACTCGCTGCTGCGCGATCTCGTGCTTCTCAAGTTAAATGACAGTTCTCAGAAATCTGCTACGTCGTGTCCCGAGGCGCGATAGGGGTTGTTTTTACTTTCTAAATTTACCGGGCTTAAAAAAATTTCCAGAACAAACTTTATAACCTGTATTATGTTTGTCCCTGCAGCTGCCATATTATAAGGTATTCAAAACCATCGCGGCAGTTACCGGGACTTTCGTCTCTGAACTTTTCACGCGATTTGACATAAAAATGTAGTCCCAATCATTTTTTAATGGAGATCGCATTAGTGCTACGAAAAAAAACATTCATATTTGTGCGCTTGCAGCACCGGAACGATTAAACTGAGCAGCTGGTAGCTTATTTTCAGTTGGCGGGCTTGTCGTCGTTACTCGCGTAATTACAATGCCGAAGATAGTACTCGCTGCTGCGCGATCTCGTGCTTCTCAAGTGTAATGACAATTCTCGGAAATCTGCTACGTCGTGTCCCGAGACGCGATAGAGGTGGTTTTTACTCTCGAAATTCACCGGGCCTAAAAAAATCATGCATTTCTCTTTCGGAAAAGTTCCGCGATCGACATAACGTTCCTAACCTGCAACATTGCTTGGGTAGTGCTATTAACGTTCGGTTATGTCTGTTCGTTTATACACCAACGAGAAATGTAACAAGCGTTTATTCGTGATGTATTCAGTTTTGTTGCAGTGTATTTTTCATATCGAAATAAGTGACTCACGCTATATGTGCTCTTACTCATGGTGACTTTCATTACACTTGTTAACCTGCCGCTGTGCCAATAAATGATTGATTTCTCCTAGTACAACTTTTTTTGTGATAGCCCAATTCCTTTTCAGTTCTGAAAGATCTCTTCGCAGTGTCCTGCAATGATAAATTACCAAAATAGCATCCAGAGACCAACCGAATGTGTCAATCAATGTTTGACCCTGCCGCTGTAGCATTTGTGTATTATCAAGGATAGCATTTCCTTGCAAAAACGTTTACGCTGACTCTAAAGATATTGGATAAGTCAGTTTTCATTTTATGACCTCACAGTCATATGAAAAAGTCTTTTCATGTCGCAACAAACCTCTTATGATAGTTGCATGTGTTTTCAATAATCAAATTTCTCTGCGCTGAGTTCTGTCATGCAGGATGACTAGATATCCTTGCAATGTCTGTGTAACCATAATTGCTCATCGCTGTCGTTTCTGGGTCTTTCATAAATAATATCTATGTCGCTCTAGAAAGAGTGTTCGTCACCTAAAGGGCTTTAGGATTTCTCTTTTGCTAATAAACCATTCAGTCATCCTCCAAAATATTCTACTTGCTGGTGCATAATAATTTGCTGAATAAGCCCATGTTGTCATTTTCCAGTTTTTCCTAGAGTGTAATGGGACACTGCTAACCAGAGGGTTTTCATTTTTGTTCTCTTCGCTATGTATTGATCTTCCAACAGTGCCACGATACATTACCCAGCAATTTAACTGCAATAAATATTTCCAATATATTCGATTATTAATTCTGAAACTGTCAAAACAGAAGATTCCCTGATGCATGGATCGGTACTTTCCAGGACAAACTTTATAACCTGTATTATGTTTGTCCCTGAAGCTGCCATGTTGTAAGGTATTCAAAACCATCGCGGCAGTTACTGGGACTTTCGTCTCTGAACTTTTCACGCGATTTGACATAAAAATGGAGTCCTAATAATTTTTTAATGGAGATCGCATTAGTGCTACGAAAAAAAACATTCATATTGGTAACTATTTTGAGAATCTGATATCAAAAATGTGCGATTGATGATCATAGTTGAAAACCTCCTGAATCACGTTACCACAATCAGCATGAAGAAATAGTAGAAAATCATAGGACACATATTAGGCAACCAATTAATAATATGTATCCATCCGCTGCAAACCGACGGAGTCAAAACAAGGATCGGAAAGAGCAGAGCCAAACTCAATAGGAAGCAAAATATGGGAATATTCAAAAATAATGATGACACAAGAAATAAATTAGAAAACATTTATTCGATTGGAATTTCTCACATTATACACTAACAGTTGAGTGTGTTCTTGTTTTATTAATTATCAACTATAATATTTTAGATCGGAAAAAGATAACAAACGGTAAAAGATAAAACGATAACAGACGGTATACAAGAAATTGTATTTCGCGCCTCTTCCTCGAGATCAAAGATGTAGTACCCCCACTTCCCACAGTGTCGCCACAAATTTTAAAGCTGGAATAAAAATTCCCCATACGACGCGGTCCTGCGCGTGTGCTACCATCCCACGTCCTCTCTGACTCGCGTCCATCTTGAATCTTCATTCTTTCGCTTTGTGCACGTGTCGTTACATCAAGATTATTCAAGCCCATTAAAAAATCAGTAATTATGGGCAGGAAAGGAAAGAAAAGGAGTGCGTATGAAGAAGGAGACAAGGATAGGCGGATAAAGAAAAAAATCTATCGTCTGGAGAGGAAGTTGGAACGTCAGGAGAGGAAGCGGCGTAAGTAGAGGTTTAACTTCACTTTTCGCTCAACACGCTATCGGCGCGTTTGCTTTTTTGAAAAGTTTACGGCGCCGTGTACCAAACCAACTCACAGTTGGTTACACGCACACGATTTTATCGTTGTGTGTCGTACTTTTGGCTCTTACCAGATTGTACGCCTCTTGTTTTACGAGAGAAGACGGTACAAACGAACGACGCTCGAGTTTGACTCACTCAGATGGCGTGTATCGCATTTTCACTGACTGACAGGGTGGAATCCCCTGATGCAAGTTAGACTTGGGAAGTCAAGCAGCAGTGTTAATTTTTCAGGTAAGCGCTCGTTGTTGCGGAGTTCGTCGTCGTCTCAGAGTTCGTCGGGACTATCGCAGTCTCGCAGAAGACGTTCCCAATCTCGAGGACGTTCGAGGGCGCGTTCGAGGTCACGTCGTTCGCAGGCGCGAAGGCTCTCTCAGACTCGATCTAGATCGAGATGCTCATGTTCCAGAAGCCGCTCGGCCGAAACTCTTTTCGAGGACGAGCGAGCACGTGGCTCGCAATACCGAATAAATTCAAGAAGCCCTGAGGGTGAAAACACAAAAAAGCTCGTTGCGGAGACCGAAAACCAATACACGGAGGGTGTTGAGAGTGTTGAAAAGACGTTGTCTGCAGTCGCATAAGCAGATTTTCCTGTATGCGAAAATGCAACCGCGACTCAGCAGACAGGCGAACCGTCAGCGGAAGTTCTGGAACACGAGGTTGAGCTGCAAAAAGAGATTTTGGAGGTGATTGGATCACGTCTCGAGTCGGAAACGTCAACCGGGGCCGCGATTCATAAAGATATAGCTCTCCGTTGGTCGGAGATTGTCAGGAAGGGGCTTCCGACAGAAGAAGTAAAATCTCTGTTGGAAAAATATCCAGCACCCGCGAATTGCGAGTTCATCGCAGTTCCCAAGCTGAACGCAGAAATTACAGCGGCAGTTCAAGAAACAGCACTGAAGAGAGATAAACGAATCGTTGAGAAGCAGGAACGGGTTGCGGCGTGTCTTGGAGCTCTTGGCAGAGCAATTACAATTGCGCTCAAAGTTGGGGGCCCAGAGAAAATAGAGCTACTCGAAAAATTGAGCGACGCAAGTAGACTCCTCGCCTCAGTACACCACGAGGAGTCTCTAGCGAGAAAAGGGCTTATTCTAGCCAATCTGAACTCGACCTTGAAAACGATATTGTCAAACACGTCGGTGGATGAATGGTTATTCGGCGTAGATTTGGACGAAAAATTAAAAATTGCAAAAAACTTAGAAAAGACGTCGAACGATCTCAAACCAGCGGCGAAGCCGTTACGACAGTCAAACGTCCAGAAAAATACAAAAAACGCGAAGGGCCCGTCTCGACAATATTTGTCAAGGAATCGTCCGGTGTTGTCGGGCGGACGCCGGCAGTACAACAGCCGCCAAAACAAGGAGAACCATAGCAGCAGCCGGGACAACAACAATTCAGAATCGAAGAGGTCAATGGATCGCCGAGAATCGTTCCGAGGTTACAGGAAACGCCGATAAATGAAACAGGAAATGTAGGTAAAACAGCAGGTCGACTGACTGCTTTTTATGGCGCGTGGACAAAGATAACCGATGATCCGGTGATTCTAAAATGGTTGCGAGGTTATAAAATACATTTTTCATCGTATCCATTTCAAGATCGTCCTCTAGTAGAACACAGATGGACGGAACAAGAGCACGCGCTTATTACAGGTCAAATCAACAAACTCATTTCAAAAGGCGCCATTGAAAAATGTGCGGAGTCTAAAGGTCAATTTTTGTCAAATATCTTTTTAGTCCCGAAGCCAGACAAGTCGTATCGATTGATATCAAACCTTAAAAATCTCAATAACTTTATTACCCCGGATCATTTTAAGATCGAAGATTGGAAAGTAACGAATAAATTGATTAGATCACAGGATTTTATGGCTACATTGGACCTACAAGACGCATATTATCTCATTTCCATACACAAACACAGCGGAAAATTCTTGAGATTTTTGTATAAGAGCGAATTGTATGAGTTCACGTGTTTGCCATTCGGCCTCAACGTTGCGCCTTACGTTTTTACCAAGTTATTGAAACCGATAGCAGCATTATTAAGAAAAAGCGGTCTAGCCTCTGTTTTCTATCTCGACGATATTCTTATTATCAACAGGTCATATGAGAATTGCATTCAGAACGTTCAGAGAACAATTGAGTTGTTACAAGATTTGGGATTTATTATTAACCAAGAAAAAAGCCAGATAGTACCGACACAGCGATGCAAATATTTAGGATTGATATTTGATTCCACCAAAATGGTTCTAGAATTACCAAAAGATAAAGTCCAAAGAACTCTCAACTTGCTTCGTCAATTTAACAAACTCGACTGTTGTAGAATAAGAGAATTTGCAGGCTTCGTCGGTACCCTAGTCTCGTGGTGCCCAGGCGTAAAGTACGGGATGATTTACGTGAGAGGATTCGAGAAGGAGCGAACCTTGGCACTCGAAGCAAACGGCAATAACTTCGATTCCAAAATGTATTTACCAAAAAGTCTGTCCGGAGACTTTGCATGATGGGAAAAGACTATCGTTTCCGCCAGGGCGCCAATGAGTGAGCCAGTTTTCGAGCTTGAAATTTTTTCTGACGCATCGCGTACTGGTTGGGGCATTTATTGTCAAGATCGTAGAGATCACGGGTTTTGGAGCAAAGAAGTTTTAGCGCTTCATATAAACGAGTTAGAATTAAAAGCAGCCTTTTTCGGATTAAAATGCTTTGCGAGAGATATGCGACAAAGCAATATTCTATTACGTATAGACAATACGACCGCGATTGCATATATAAACCGAATGAGAGATAGTCAGTACGAGAACCTCAGTTCTCTGACTAAAGAAATTTGGCAATGGTGTGAGAGAAGAGATATATGGATTTCAGCGTCATATATACGATCTTGTGAGAACGTCGAGGCCGATCGGGAATCGAGAAGATTACAACCCGAAACAGAGTTTGCTCTCTCGGATAGAGCTTTCCAGATAATAGTAGAAATTTTCGGCGAACCAGAAATCGATTTATTCGCGTCGCGGGCAAATAAAAAATGCAGCAATTATGTTTCGTGGCGTAGAGATCCTGAATCTATAGCAATCGATGCGTTCACAATCGAGTGGAAGCGCTGGTTTTTCTACGCTTTCCCTCCGTTCTCTGTCATTTTGAGAACGCTCCAAAAAATCAAGCGTGAGAAATCATGCGGAATAATAGTTGTGCCGCACTGGGAAGCTCAACCATGGTTTCCTTTATTTTTGTCGTTGCTTGATGCTGAACCAATTATTTTTAAACCGAATATTAAATTGATTCAATCTTCCTGCAGAGAGATACACCCCTTGTGGCACCGCCTTACGCTGGTTGCCGCCAGGTTATCCGGGAGGCGTTTATCAAGAGGAATTTTCCAATGGAATCGGTGGAGATAGCAATAGCATCTTTAGCGAAATCGTCACTCCGTCAATGCGATTGCGGCCTAAAAAGATGGTGGCTTTTTTGTGCGGCCAAGAAGCTCGACCCGTTTAACAGCCTCGGAGAGGATGTTATATTGTTTCTCACGGAGCAATTTGAGAGAGGAGCGTTATATAGTTCGCTAAACTGCTATAGATCCGCGATTTCGCTCATCATAGGATCCGAGTTGGGAAAGAACGACAACATACAACGGTTTTTCAAGGGCGTCGCAAGATTAAGACCAGCGGCGCCCAGGTACGACTCAACCTGGGATCCAAAAATTGTTTTGAAATATTGGTCTAGTTTTTACCCAAACTAGAAGATCAGTTTGGAAAATTTGACCTTGAAGCTGGTGACCTTGTTGGCACTAGCCATGGGGCATCGGATGTAAACTTTGTCCTTGATTGATATAAGAAATATTTACCGAGCAACCGAACAGGTTTTAGAGATTAAAGTCCCTGAGTTAATAAAAACTTCAGGTCCAGGGAAAAAACAGCTGGTGCTACGTTTACCGTTTCTTACGGATGAAAAGCCAATCTGTGTGGCTTCTACGTTATTAGCCTATTTAGAGAAAACTAAGGATTTGAGAAAGGCCGAAGTTAAGTTGTTTATTTCTGTTAAAAAACCACACATAAAAAACAAACTCTAAGTCGTTGGATAAAATTAATTTTATCTAAAAGCGGTGTTGACACCAACATATTCTCGGCATATAGCACGCGACATGCGGCAACGTCAAGCGCAAAACGTCAGGGAATAAATATTGACGTTATCCGAATGACGGTTGGTTGGTCAAAAGACTCGGAGACTCGGAGGCTCGTTTTTACGATCAATGTATTTCCATAGAAGATAAGGGATTCGCCGAAGCGGTATTAGAAATCTAAGAACAGTGTATTTGTTAAGAATTTTTTGACGGGGTTATTGCTTATTTCGAGATGGACCTTATAGTTTTATCACCAAGTGGAACGGCGTTGTGATTTCATAACAAAAATAAAAAACGGCGTTCTATATATCTGTCGTAACTATCTTTAAACGACTACATCTTTGATCTCGAGGAAGAGGCGCGAAATACAATTAATGATTAAACGAACCTTGGTGAGGTTCAATCATGATTGTATGAGGCGCCTCTTCCGAAGAGATCAGTCCCTCCCACCCCATTTATATCTCTAACGAGAGACCCGATGGTTGAGTTACGGCAGCATCTTTAAAAAATAAAGATTCAAGATGGACGCGAGTCAGAGAGGACGTGGGATGGCAGCACACGCGCAGGACCGCGTCGTATGGGGAATTTTTATTCCAGTTTTAAAATTTGTGGCGACACTGTGGGAAGTGGGGGGTACTACAACTTTGATCTCGAGGAAGAGGCGCCTCATACAATCATGATTGAACCTCACCAAGGTTCGTTTAATCATTAAATATAGAGGACTATCGGAAATTCTTTCATCGGCGATTGGTCGAGACGGATAGATTCTCAACGGTGAGTTGTTGTGATGGGCATCAAGAGGCCCTTGTATGTATCGGTCTAAACCCATATACAGATGCGTCAACTCCGTAAATGTGTTATTGGTCCTTTTGCATAATCTTGAGCCCGTGCAAAGTTTTTTCTCAGTAATTACGCCACCGATCATGCTGATTTTGGGCGTAATCGAAAGAGAATTTATTAATTGGCTCAAACTTCAATGTTCAAGTTGCGAAATGACTCCTGAGTTTTATTATTCTACAAAATAACATGTCGATTTTACACCCACTACCACGAATCGTTTTATTCAGAGATAATATAGTCTCGGCGAGAGCCTCGGGCCAGCAAACGACAGGGCTGTCAATGTACTTGTCCCGAAACTCTACCGAGTATCTTGATATGTATAAAATCATTCTCGTATTTGTTTGAAAATAATAGCGATTATTATATATGCATGCATACTGAAGATCAGCTTAAATTAATTTTTTTCAATATCGTCGTTTTCAGATATATATATAAAAACATTGTAAATTATTTATATGTACCAAAATCAATAATGGTCACAGAGTGGTTTTATAAAAACAGCATTCATTAAACTCATTCGAAGCAATTTAAAACATTTTATGTAACTGAATCTTTGAATTTAGAAACGAATAAATTGATGATTCGTAATAATATGTTTCGTTACTCTATTGTGACATTCTCAGATGAAAAAGTTTATTGGAATCAACCACATTGCGAGAGATAGTCTACAGTGAAGTATTCTATCAACATACTTGGATCGATTAAATTATCAATTGCGTGCACAATATGTCTAAAGTAATGAGATGTGCTCGTCAAAAAAGAAATATTTCGGAAAACCACTCGACGTATAATGAAGCAATTGTCAAATTAAGTTTGACCAATCATGAATGGTGTTGAAGTGTATCCATATATAAGATAATTATCATACATAATGATTTTATTTAGATCAAATAAATCATTGGTTCGATAAACAATTCATTCCAATTAATAATATATAATTAATTCAATTATCTTCGAGTTCGAAAAATCATTTAGTTGTGTTAATATAATTGTTAACTTATTTGAATGAAACAATGATTTTGCTGAAAACTTTCAACTCATAGGAATATTTTAACTCAAAGAATGATTAATTCAATTTAACTATTCAATCTACACGATCCTGTATTTTTCGAAAGATTAATAGGTTCGAAAACATGCCGTTGGTTGGAATTCGCCTTATATCAAACCCATAATTTAGTTCATCGAAATTTGATAATGATGCTCATACAACTCCATATTTATTTAAACGAAATCTTCTAATTTTTCCTTCCAACTTTATTGATTCAACTAAATTATTATTTCACCCAAAACATCGCTATAAATTGAACGAATGGACACCAGGTATTGATTCATTGACATTTGTTCAACTAAATTATTTAGTCCGCTTAAACTTTTTTAATTTTAATTGGCCGTATTTTTAGTTCTGCAAACAAAATCTAAGTTCATTGAACAAAATCGATATTAACAAAATTTATTTGATTGACTCAACAAATCCTTTTTCTCAGTGTTCCCACAGATTGTTGATGAAAAATCTCCGCCAATAATTTACCAGTATCTGACAAATACTTGATAAGTTTCAATTGATCAACCTCCGCGGCTGAGTCATTGAGTAAGAGAGATATAGCTGTGCCTATAATGATACCAATGCAGTACCCACACATTCCTGTGTGAGAAAAAAGTGTTCGTCCCGCTTCTTTGCAATGTCTGTCATTGCAGCGCGAATCTCTAAATTTATTTTAAGCTGCTCGGTGTATAATTCTCCTTTTCAGGAATATTTTGTCGTTAAGGATATTCGTTTTTCTTCAGATAGCCTTTCTTTCATCCAGGTATGCCATCGGATTTTAATCTCTGGATGTAGTTTACATACCTGACCTTTCAACGCATTAGGATCGTCTCCCAAGAGTTGTAAAATTTCCTCATCTACCAATACTTCCTGAGAATTGTTAATCAGAATATCCCTATCACGTTTTCCAGACGATGAAGATCCTGGCAATTCTTTCTCTTGATCTACGTGCTTATCATTTTCTGTATCGGTAGTTGGGATTTCGTTTTCCTTATTGGAATTGTCCTCTACAACGTAAATTTTTCGTAAGGAAATATGACGTTATATTGTCATTATAAGCTCGTGTGGAGCTATTGAACTATTCGTTCATTTCCCTTATTGGGTTATAGAGCTCGTATGAATCTCTCATTTATTTTCTTATGTTTGAGGTTTACATTTTTTTTGTAGTTACTTGAATATTTGTCGTCTGTAGATTTTTCAGTAGAGCAATCAATTTGTTTTTGAGAAACGAATCCGTTGATCAAGGTGGTGAGGTTGAGTATCTGTAATAGTAGTAAGGCTATACCAGTTCGAACTCTGGGATCTCGGGGGGGGGGGGGGGGCGTTACGGGGCTGCATGCTATGTGGAGGGGGAAGGTTCTCGGACAGCGGGGGTGCGGCGACACTTTGACGACAAAAAATTGCCGCACTCCTCGAATGACTGATTTATGTTTCCGGTGTGATCATCAGATTGCATTGGACGGAATTTTCTTTTGAAAAAGTGACCTGCTCTTTTCGAAAATGATCTCAATTATCGGACCAAAGCACTACTCTGATGACAAATTTATGTGTCTTACATAATTTTGCATTCCTGAGATGGTGCCAGTTTCCATGAGATTTCTTTTTGAAAATGCCCCTCCCCCGAATTTTTACTTGAGACTTGTATCTTTGAACAAATATATTGTTATTCCGAGAATTGCACGTCACACGAGGTCTAATGATAAATGTCCAGTGTTACATATCTCTACATTCCTGAGATGGCGCAAGATCCGACGAGATTTCTTTTTCAAAATGCACCTGCCCTTCCCCGAACTTTTGACTTGAGAGTTGTTTGAATGTTTTCCGAGAAAAAAAAATTTTCACATAAAACGATTATTCTGAAAGTAAACGTCGCGATGGAAAGGTGTGCGAGTATGTATGCTATCCATCCAGCGAAAGATCCATCGACATTAACGGAAAATGAACTTGAGTCATTGCCGAAGGCTTTGCATTTAAACTACTATAGTAATTCTATTCCTACGTTATGGGATCGTTTACCCAAGTATTTGCAGTGTGATGCTGATGTGCAATCATATCAATTGTGTTTCGATCATTTCAATCAACCCTGGGTGCGAACTCATATTGATTCAGTTAGACCCAGACGTAGAAATTGTGAAAAGTGCTCGATTATGGAACGACTTGTAAAAATCTATGGGACTTTAGGGATAAAAAATCCCTGTGAAATGACATCGGAGGAGCTCCAAATTATATCTCCAACCATCTTCAAGGAATACTTTGGTGAATATACAGATATTCTGTGGGATCGTTTACCCGAATATTACAAATCCGACAGTGAGATTGCATTATTACGTCGTTGCGTTGAACATTGGAATGTATCATCGATGGACGATCATATTGACGGTTCGGTTCCGCAACGTCGAAATTGTAGGAAATGCTGTGAACGTGTTTGAACAAGTTTAGAATGCACGTGTTCATAACGTCGGCGGAATCAAAGAGATGAGCCTGTACAGAAAAAAGGACCACCGGAGGAGACTGTATCGATTCCAATATAGATCACGTTTGAACCTGTTTGAAAGCGTGTGGAAGGGGATGATCCAGTTTTGGGGTAGGGATAGATGGAAAAACTACAAATAGCAGAGTCCAGAAGAAAAAAGCATCACTTCACGTCTTCGTAAAGTTGAGTCAAGACTTGCTCTTTAAAGAATATCTCAAAAACTATATCCATAATGGAGTTCTCCGCCATCAACAATATCATCGCAAAGTCAGAGTATCTCCCCACCAAGAAGCTGAAAGAACTCCAAGTCAACGAAGAATATCGCGTCCTGGACGTGAGGACAGCAAACACTAAATGGGGAAAAAGATACGTCGCCGAAATCGGGAATGAATTCACCGTATTCCTGCCACCGCGAGTTGTCAAGGCATTCGATCAGAATCCAGCGGTATTCGAGAAACTTCTGGAAACGGCTCATTGTGGACAACTATACATGAAATATCTTGGTGGTGATTGGAACGGTATTGAATTTTCTCAAAGAGATTTCTAATATTCTCAACGCAAAAATGTATATATCTGAATCGCCGATGAAATGTATGATATGTTGAAGAAAGGGGGAGGTGGAGCAATATTGTATAAATAAAATTACACATTTATGAAAAAATTGTTTTGTTTATTCAAAGATCCCTCTATTACATAATGCATGATATATGTTGTGACGTGACATTTTGCCCCGCCACTCGTGCGAACCGTGTCGACCAGTGGACCGGGTTTGCGGCCCATTTTGACACCACTTCGACTCGTCGGGCGCTGTTCGGAACGAGACTCACCGCTACGTAATGTTAAGATTTAGTTTAAGAATTCGCGCCTATTATCTGTTGCGCGACAATTACCTTTTGTTTTACCTATTCCCGGCCCGTGTTGGGAAGAGAAAGAAGGAGTTCGGTTTTCGTGAGTTACCTTGATTCCAATATTTCAGTAATCTACTGTGGTTTCCGAGGTTTGACCCTGCTTCCACCACGTTGGACCTAGAGTATCGCTAATTTATACCACCCACACTGCCTCGCTGTTCTGGCCGATCTCGCCCGCGGGGAGCACTCTTCTCACATCGTCATCGAGCTTCGAACATCACTCTCGACCTGCGGACGGCTGAGAGGACACGCTGGCATAGGCCATCCGTTGAACGCCGCCCGTGCCTCTCCCGCCGTAGCAACCGAGAGTTGCACCGTCCGCACAGCTGCGAATTCGGGTGCCACGGTCCGTGCAATACGGCGCCTCGGTCGGTGGGGTTCGGGGGAGTTTCCTGGAGGAGAGGTGCTGCAATTGCCTGGTGGCTTATCGTCGTGGGCCCACCGTGATTTCATGACGTCTGGAGTCATGAGGGAGGCCGCCCCTCTGCCTTTTCAGAGATGCCCACCGGATCCCCAAGAGGAAAGGCATTCGGATCGCAGCCATTTAGTCGGGAGGAGCGTTTCACGTGGGCGGGAGAGGCGAGAACAGCGAAGGAAATCATGGCAGGAAGCCTAGGATGGAAGCGGTGCAGAAAGTAATTTCCGTACGCGCTTCTCTTTTCGAATTTACCGCGAATGCGCGAGCCGGGAGGCCGAACGCTAGTTCGCGCCCGGCGTGTGAGCGCTGCGGTGCTGGGTCCGAGTGGTGGGGAGAGCGCCGAACACCGAGGACCGCTCGCACCCACAATTAGTCTAATTCCGAGCACCGTCCTGGCGAGTCCACGTTCCGGCCAATATCATCGTGCCTATCCTTTGTGCGGCGAGTTGGATCCCTCGGTAATTCCGTTCTTTATCTCCCCGAATCGTTTGTCTTGTTGAGCTTTTTCGTGTATTCTTTTTTCGGAACATAGTTCCGGGTTTTAGTAGCTCTATTTGGCGTTTTCGAGAGACTTACGAGTCGAAGTATCGTGCGAGATTGCGGCCGATACCTCCCGGGTCTCGAATTTTGAGGATGTAACGCTCAGCTAGACAAATCGATTCCTTTAAGTTGGTTCAATCATTTCATGCATTAAATTCCGTAAAATTGTCGTTATTAGAATTATATCCTTGGAGTTTTCGTTGTGTAAAAGCGCTGATTATAATGCGCAATATCTTTCGAGTACCTCTGTCTCTCTCTCCTTGCACGTGCCAAGGGCTCTAGCGAGCGCGCCCGGTCACGCGATGTTTTCGTGCTTTCTCTCTCGCACTTGCTGTCGCGCTACGGACTATACGGCGGTTAGTAGCGTCCGCGTTTATTATTATATTTTGTTCCTTTCTTCTGTATCGCGTATTATTATTCTCTCGTAGTTGAACAGGCGTGCAGCGTATTGCCGCTTTCCGATACCTTATTCTTTTATTACGTTAACTGTTACTTAAATTATTTATCATTCTGTCATTAGCTTGTCGCTCACATTTTCTCACACTAGTACTTTACCTGCGGTCCTTGCTGCCGATTACCTCGTACCTGCGTTTTACCTACAGTCCTCGCGACTGATTAACTTTACCTACAGTCCTCGCGACTGATTAGCTTTACCTACAGTCCTCGCGACTGATTAACTTTACCTACAGTCCTCGCGACTGATTAATTTTACCTACAGTCCTCGCGACTGATTAATCGTACCTCCAGCCCTCGCGGCTGATGAACTTTACCTGCGCATTACCTACGGTACTTGTTACCGGTTACCTTTTACCTACAGCCCTCGTGGCTGATTAATCGTACCTCCAGCCCTCGCGGCTGATGAACTTTACCTGCACTTTACCTATGGCCTTTGCGGCTGGTTACGTGTTACCTGCGTTTACCTGAGACACTCAATTCGTGGGTGTCGAATAACGAATGTGAGGCGTGCGAATATGCGAAGCGACAGATCAGTTCTATTATTTTCATTATCCAGATTCTACCCGTCACTTGTATTATATCGTTTGAAATCATGGCCGATCCTTAAAAATTTACCGAATCTCGTATTTTATTATTTTGTTCTCAATTGTTTGCGGCGATCCACATTAATGTCTTTCTTGTACCTTTACGCGTCGTCACGGAGTTGAATAAATTGTGAATATTTTGCCAAATTACTATCTTGTGTCGATTATGTTATTTTGCGTTCCTGATTGCTACTTTTCTCCAAGGACCACCCCCTCTACCGTCAGTATCTCAGTTTGAGCTGAGTAGCCGGACCGTCTTCGGTCACTCGTGTCTCCCGTGCACTCTGGGCATTTGTGATCTTTTGGCGTTACCATCGTAGAGAGTGAATAAAATTAAAGTCGAGTAATCGACGGTACTTCGTACCTGGTGCCCAATTCACTCTCGTGGCCGGAGAGTCGTGCGAGCAGACGAGACGGGTGAGCCGAGAAGGGACGAATCGTACCCTCGCGGGGAAAATTGCGTTACAACGTATAACCAGCTTTGCAAAGATTTTACATTCTTCGTTGCACAATTAAATTTCGATTCGTTGGTGTGGTGGTGGTCACATTTCGATGAACTTTTCGGCAGTTTTTTCATCGATGTGCAGTCCAAAGTCTCCAAATCGACAATCTCCGTTGACAGATCCAAAAAGTTCGTCAGCCATAAAGACTTTTCGCAGCCTTTTACGAAGATGGTATGAGCGCTGCGTAAGATAGTTTGAATTATTCCTCTTGCCGCATCGTATGGTATTACACCAAAATCCCATGATAATCCATGAAAATTACGTTCCAGCCATTTGTTTGTCGTTTTATACTTTATCGGCAGAGAATCCCATGCATACGGTGGTGCGAAGAAAAGTGTGAGAGATTCAGCATTCTTCACGTCCGCACGAATGATTGAAATTTCTTTGAGTATAAACTCATTGATGGGTCCTTAAAGCCTTGTAGATCGATGACAAAATCCATGATGACTGTTGGCCGAAATAGTTGATGGTACGTTTTTATACCAATTTTCTCACCCCACCACTCACAGCATTGTATTCAACGATGCGATCATGTAGAATGAGGCAGTATGCGCATGTTTGTGCTGGAATATTTGTGCTTGTTTCAAATTCGAGGCGCACATCAACAGGTCCAGACTTGAGAGAATCGTTCTGCTTCGAGCAGTCAATCACAATGAGAGGTGCAAATTTGAGAAAATCCGCTTTTGTAAGCCATGGTTCGGCCTCCTTATTGTAGTACATCGGTTGAAAGTTTGTATACATATCGTACAGTACTGCATACTGATTTTGTTCTATATTCAAATTCATATTACCATAGGGATAACATTGTGAATTCAAGTATAATTTTACATCAGTAACGTTACAATGACCAAAATTACTCGCATTTTGCCTCTTATTATTCTTTCGTCCTGTTTGGAATGCCAGGATCACATATCAAGGTTTTTCCAGCTGCGTTGATGTCTTGACTGACCACACGTGTTTCGATGTCGCCGGTAACATTGGATATTCATACAATTCCCACGTACGAAAACTCATTGGAATTGGGGTATCTTTGGCGATGAATTTCAACAGTTGAATTTTCCGTTTATCCGCCACGGTGACGTATGGAAAGAGCCATTCAATTTTTCGTAGTGTAATTTTATAATCTTCAGTGGCTGGTTGAACTATTGCATTATCATCGGAACGTGATCTAGTCAAAATCAATTCGTGCTTTGCATTCACCACCATTTTTCGATAATCTTCAGCAAATCCCAGTAGCATGCTCAGTGGTATGCATACGTCAAAGTTGCCTGCTGCGTCCACAATCGGTTTCGTCTCATCGACATCGACCCAACCAGTGTTCTCAAGCATTGTACTTCTCGCCGACGAATGAGATGTATATCCTTTCATAAGAGATGTAATTTCCACATTCTTATTACGATCGATTTCAACAGCGTTAAGTTCATAACGCACTTTCTCGAATAAATGACAAATGGCATTGTTAACGAAATTCGTTACAGCTAACACTGTACCATCCGCCATTGTCAGTTTGCCGCAAATGTGAATTGAACTTTTACTCGGTAGAATTGATAAATCTTGATGCTGGATTGAAATACGTATTTCATCACTGTTGTTGTATGTTGAGGACGCCTATGGTCGATGTGCATGAACCTCATAATGTATGATGGATTCATAAAACATAACGGGTGTCTGGATGTTTACGATTTCTTCCTCCATTGCAGGCAGCAGATGCACAACGAGCAAAGCAAATAATTTCTCATACGCGAACTCCACGAATTTTGAGACCCAAACTCTTCAATAGTAGAAGGTTTTGAGGTGTTAGCTCTTTGAACGTTGATCGACGACTGGTTTCGCGATCCCATGTTGGCTTCTTAATATTGCCAATACGATGATTGTAAATTATGCCCATTGAGATTTTATATGAAGTCTTATGGTGATGACTTCACCGCGGAAATTGATCAAATCTCCGTCTTGATCGACAATACGAAGTTGTATATTGTCAATGCGACGAGTTGTGATTGGTAGATAAATGACGCTCGATGGTACTTCGATGATTTTATAGCCGGCCGGTACAGATGGGAAAAATTCGTGAATTGTATGAACTTTTAGCCCGTTGATGCATGCACCAGTGGTTATGTTACACTCGACTCGAATGGCGTTCACTTTGAGAATGGGCACGGATAGATCAGACACATGTCTTTTATTGAGCTCCAATCGACGCGACGTAAAACCCAGTAAAGGTCCAATCGAATTTTTGGATGTAAAATCAATCGATTGATTGCACTCAATTTCACTGCGTAGTGTATAATTATTCGGCTTAAGCTGAATTTGTATGTTTTTAGATGCTTACTCAGTTTTCAAATATTTTTCAATATCATCAATTTCATGGCTGCCCATTGGAATGGTCACCACATGATTTCCAACGTGAAATTCATTGCAACCAATGTCGATATTTGGAATCGAATTGAATGTGAGCAGTTCGACGAGTCCAAGAGTATAATTTTTGTCGGGTGATAGTTCGATGGGTGGAAAAAATTGTCCCTCGAGTATGGAGGATGATCCAGTAAAGGTGATCGTCAAACTATCATCCATGATGCTCGCAGATTTAGAACTAAACACGCAGCTCCATAGTCCTCATTCATATAGTGCATAGTTGTCTCGTCGATTTAGTTGTCCACACAAAAATTTCAAGCATAAATGCCCGCATATTATTGTATCGTATTCCTGATACTTTTTATAATTGTATTTCACGCTACCAACATTGAAGTATCTCATGAGTTCGGGTGGAGGTGGGAGATTGCCGAAGCTGTCAAAGTATGTGACTCGTTGACCAGTCTTTTTATATGCAGCCCAGTATGTCCCAGGGCCCACATTTTCATCCAAATTCACGATTGCTGATTTTTGCTTGAGTGGTCTATTTTCAGGCAAAGTATCACGCATGAAAACGCCACGAAAGTTACGAATTTTCATGGCTCTCGCATACTTTAGCAGATCGATGTCGGTGAGTGGTTGATGTGGTAGCGTGATTATACGTTTTTTGTCCCGAGGTAAAGACCCAAACCCTGTTTGTGTGGTTTCAGATGTAAACCTTTACCCAAAGCGATGGCCTCGAGTGTACAGTTGTGACGTTTACTTTCCTCCAATTCCTTTTTAGCCGATTGAGCAGCATTTACAGCTTTGACTATTGCAGCACTTCCACCAGACAGTGCACCAACGGCGCTAAGGCCGGCAAAGATGGGTACGAGGAAGGGCAATAAACCGCCGATTTTGCGAGGTACAGGTAGAACCCGAGGCGTGTGTACTTTAACACCTTCAACACTGGCACGTGCACCTTTCAATGCTGACATGACGATTTCACGGGGGTCACCACTACGAATCATGGCTTTCTTTGCAGCACTGATGATCTTTTTCAGGCAAACACTTTTTTGGTCTTTTTCGTCACTCCTTTCATACCTAGACCAAATTTCTTTTTCGCCTTCATAATGTTTGTCACCGCCCAAGCACTTGCTCTTTCACCAAGACTTACGTCTTTCGAGGTTACACGTTGCCAGGCTTGTTCAGCCAAAATTTTATCCGCCAGATGTCGTGCTTCCAAGTTTTCACGATTTTTCGAATATGCGATATTGTGTTCTTTACAAGCAGCGTCCAGCACGTTTATACCAGGATCACCACGAGCAAGACGTTTGATCAATTTCGTACCAGGTCCATAATATTGATAGCCCGGTAGATGTAGTTCCACGGGGAGATTGTTGATTATACTGTTTACCAAACGTTTACCAGGTTTATCATGTACAATCATCACTCTGCAGTGGTCACAACTCGACTGACTATTCCAACATTATAAAGTTGCATTTATATAATTTTTTTAATCAGTCGCATGCGAGATGAAGTCGAAGAAACAAGTTTCGAGCGGTCAACTCCCCATAATAAATTTCGATGAATTTATTGTCGGAGTGGATTGTGTGAAGAAGCGTCATGGAAACTGACTACCTAACAGTATTCGAGCCGTATTTTGTGGCTCCTCGAATTGTGGAAAAACGAATGCCTTACTCACGCTCCTAATACATAAAAATGGTTTGAGATTTGAGAATATATATCTATACTCGAAATCGTTGAAGCAGCCAAAGTTGAGCAAATGCTTAAACCTGTGGAAGGAGTGGAATTTTTTCAATTTAACGAGCATGAACAAGTTGTGGCACCTAGTGAAGCTCGCCCAAACTCCATATTCATCTTTGACGATATAACGTGTGAGGAACAGAATAACGTGAGAGCATTTTTTTCCATGGGAAGACACGAGATTGTGGATAGTTTTTATCTATGTCAGACGTATACTCGTATTCCGAAACATCTCGTGAGAGACAATGCAAATTTTATAGTGCTATTCAACCAAGATGATATGAACCTCAAGCATGTATATAATGATCATGTCAATACGGATATGACTTATGCAAGTTTCAAAAAAATGTGTGTTAAGTGTTGGAAATCGGACAAGTATGGATTCATCACGATTGACAAGGACAGTGAACTGAATGCTGGAAGATATAGAAGGGGATTTGATTCTTTCCTCACTGTCGATGATGATGATGATGATGATAAATAATTGTTCCCCTGGATTTTACAAGACAGTCTAAAGTCTGACTTACTCGTGTCAACATGAAGCGCAAAGAACTTTTAAAGGGCACGGCTGTATTGAGTGAACTTGCCAAGGCGAGTGATGCAATCAGACGAAAACATCGAATGTTGAAAAGTGGACGTGATAGTGCTCAACAGAAAATGCAAGATGTGTTTAAACCGATTGTTGAACCGTTAGAAGAACTAGTTTCATATACGAAAAAACCTAGAATTAAGAATGAACGTGTAAATGTTAAAAAGGAGGAGGAGGAGGAAGAGGAAGAATCTCCAAATTTTGGAGAAAATAGCATGAAGCAAGATATTCCTTTCAAAGATGATATTTGGCATGATGCAATTACTGATGAGAATGTCGGTGTACCCTTAACTAAAAATAGTGACAATGATATTCATGAAGATAATAATGATGATGAGGACGATGATAATTTGGAATCATCTGGAGATATTGATAATTTGATACGTGAATATTTGGGTTTACTACGTAGTAGTAACAAAACAAGATTAGATGGCGTGTATGGAGTACGAAATCTCGCTCAAAACAGATTAATGATTGGTGATTCACCAATTCATTTCGAACTCGATCATATAGTGGTTGGAGATGAAAAGTATCCCAAAAGTATTGGCTTGGTGGAACTGTTGTTGAAAAAAGAGCCCGAACTCAAATATGTACCACCAAATGACTTGGAGAAATATCAGAAAATTGTCATCACAACGAATGCTCATAAAAAATTTCATAAACGTACGGGTGCAGTACGTCAGGATAAGAGTAGTAAATTTAAAAATTATATATCCCAAATGTTCGGTAGCAACAATAAGAAAGGTGGTGCTCTGCCCAAGTATAAGGTAGCACGAAAGCATACCTCTGTCGACTATGTTCATTGGGATGATCGGGAATGAACTAATGGATCGTCTTCGTTTGTTGCTCGCATCGCAAGCTGCTGGAAATTCATCACATTCGAATGAAATTATATCGATTATCGGGGAGTTGCGTGAATCCGAAATCATTTATTAACGTGTGAGAGCTTGCTTTCATCCACATTCCCAACATGAGCGTCGATATGTTTGGACGAAAGTTGAGTAGACGTGGTGCAGGTCCTCCCGGTAAACCAGGTGTTGGATTCAAAATTACATCGGACGGTCATTGCGACTTGGAACGAAAACGACTGAAAGGAACGGTTCTCTGCTGACGTCCTTCGATTTTGATGAAATTTAAACATGTTATTCTACATCAAAATCTAAACGACACGTATTTTTTTTTATCGGCGGAAAAACGTTTCTAGGGGTTGAAATCACCCTTTAAAGTTGAGACCTCCGAGGGGTACTTTTCAGGTTTCACCTATTTTTACCTGAGATAATAGAATGCACCCAAATGGATAATTATCTTAATGATAAACGATGAAAAATGCAACTGGTTTCATATCGGAGGGTTGCATAGGAAAAAAGTTATAGGGGTTAAAATTCACAAAATCGTTATAACAAAAAAAGTATTGCACCTATCTAGATGAACTTAATTGCATTTCGAAGAGGGTAAAAAAATAGTAGATACGTATTTTTGCGTTTTTCTCGCAAATCAAGTTAAAAGGGGGTGAACTACCCCTATATATGTTTACATCAAATCTCAATAAAACGGCAGTAATTTTTTGTTTTCCTTATTTCTTCTGGTCGTGATACGTTTTTCCTTCACATTTTCAATATTTACATCTTAAATGATGGATAGATTTTTCTAGAAATTACATTTTCATAACTAGTGAAAGTTATAGAACCTAAGGTATGCGTCCAATACTTATGGTTTATTTTTCATTTGAAGGCAATCTGACTTTTCTAGTTATACTTAGAAGATTCTATTCAAAATTTATTTAAACAATGGATTTTACCTAATTGAGCAAGAAAAATGCGAGAACATCAAATTTTTCGGTTGAAAATTCTACCACTTCATCATTTCGTGTTTTGTAACTTTTCATGGTATTTATATGAATCACATCCATAGTTTGTAAAAATTCACTTTTTCCCGCCAGAAATTACTGATGGGATAACTTCTACAGATAACAATTTTTTTTATTAGTTAATATTGAATAACCCCCACGACAAATTCCAAAAATATCTATTCCTTATGTTTTTCACAAAAATTCGGTAAATATTGACACATTTCCATAGTTATCATCAATTCAAGTTATCATAAACTCCCCCCCCGCCCCTTTACTTGACGGTGTTATTTGGAAGTCATCTCTGTTCAGTCTGTGACTCGCTCCCAAAATTAGATTTAAAATACGACGCAGAAGCAGTGATAAAACTGTGATCGCGGAATATATTCACCATAGTCGGTTATTTTTATTCTACACGAAAGAAGTGCCTTACAATTCGAGACTTTTTTTTTTTTTTTTTTTTTTTTTTACCAAGGAGTTTCGGAAATCCTTTTTACGGATTCCATGTAGTCTTACGGACTACATGGGTATGTGGGACTCCCAAAAAAACAGGCCTACCCACTAAAACCGCCACCTCCTTGTTGTCCTTCCCCCCAGCCAGGGACTATGTTGATATTACTTCTGACTGGGGGTTCTGTCTGTGTTCGTTCGTCCGTTCTGTCCCACCGTTATCGTTACGTCGCATCACTCCGTCTGCTCAGTTATCCGTCAAGCAGCCGTCCGCGTTCTTACGTCGCAGTATCGTTTCCGTGTAGGTGGCGACTAAGCGCCACCATTCGGGTTCGTGCAGCATTACCCCGACGATATTCTCCGGGGTAATACTGCCAACTGTTATTTCCAGTTCTTGTCTCTGTCTCGTCCAGCGGTCACACACGAAAAACGTGTGTTCCGCGTCGTCTCGTTCATGTCCACAGTACTTACAATCAGGTGTCCGTACTCTGTTCATTCTGTGGAGGTACCGTCGGAAGTAACCGTGCCCCGTCAAGAGCTGGGTAACGTAAAAATTCACGTCCCCGAACTTCCTTCCGAGCCACGGCCTCAGGTCCCGTATAAGTCGTCTCGTCCAGTTACCATCGTTTCCGTTTGTCCACCGTCCTTGCCAAGTGTCTATCGTCCTTTCGCGTTCGGCAATTGCCGCGTTCTTCCGTCCTATGTCTGCGCTGCTCCCGTAGATCCTCTTACGCTCAAACGCAAGGAGATCCACGGGAATTACGCCCGCCACCACCAGAACAGCTTGTGCAGAGACTGTCCGGTAGGAGCAAGCGATTCGCAGCGCTCCTTGCCGCTGTACCATCGTCATCGTCTTGCAGTACTTTTTTGTCTTCAGGGAGTCTGCCCAGATCTCCGCACCGTACAGGAGGATCGAGTGAGCTGTCGCCATTAACAGTCGCCGTTTCCCCGGTCTCGGTCCCGTCGTATTTGCCATCAGGCGGCTCAAGGACGCTATCCTCTCTACCGCCCTCTGGGCCGTCTTCTGTATGTGAGGCCAGAAGGTCATCTTCGTATCAAGGGTTACCCCAAGGTACTTGACTTCCCCCTTGGTCTCTGTCTCGTATGTCCCCACTGTCATGGGCAGTATCGTCTGTATACGTCTTCTAGTAAGAAGCGTCAGTTCCGTCTTTTCCGTTGCGAGTTGCAGTCCGTGGTCCGTCATCCAACGTCCTACTCGCCTCATGGTCTGGTTCAACTTCAACTGTGCTAGTTCCGGAGATCGCTCTGTAATCACCGCCGCTACGTCATCAGCGTAGGCGACGAGGATCACTCCGAGCGGCATCTCCAGCCGAAGCAAGCTGTCGTATAAGCCATTCCAGAAGTCAGGTCCCAGTATCGACCCCTGGGCAACCCCAGCGGTGACCTGTCTCGTTACCTGTCCTTCGATCGTTTCGTACGTTATACGTCTGTTTTTCAGGTAATCCTCCACAACCCGGACCAGATATGGTGGAATCCCGAAATTGCCGTTAAGAGCCTCCAAGATATCCACCCACCTAGCCGAGTTGAAAGCATTCCTGATGTCCAGTGTCGCCAGCAGCACGATAGGTCGAGCTGCATGGCAGTGTCTGCCCAGCTCCAGGAAAGAGTCGACCACCTTTTGGATTGCTCCAATAGTCGATCGACCCCTCTTGAAACCGAACTGCAGGTCGGAGAGACCCCCTCCGGCCTGCATCGCGTCCGTCAGTCTCGGTCTCAGTAGTTGTTCATAGAGTTTACCTGTCGTGTCCAGTAAACTCAGCGGTCGGTAGGCCGAAGGCGTATTAGGGTCGCCCCTACCTTTTGGGATAAGGACTAACCTCGCCTCCTTCCACCGGTCGCTGAACGTCCCCGTCGTCAAGCACGTGTTGTACAGGTCGAGAAGTATCTCCGGCCGCAGGCGAGCCACGAGCCGGAGGATCTCGGCCGGTACACCGTCTGGTCCCGGCGCCTTGCCAGCCTTCATCGCGTTGGTCGCTCTGGTGAGCTCCTCCGCGGTAAAGACCGGGGGCGCCGGCACGTCCATTGCGTTCGTCGCGTTTGTCCTAGTCGGGTGCGTCAGAAACAATCCGTCAACAATCCGTCCTGCTGTTTCAGCATCTTTGAGTTCCGGTGGAATTCGGGCCCCTAGTTTGCCGGTCACAATCTTGTAACCGGTTCCCCAGGGATCCTCGTCCACCTCCTCGCAGAGCTTCCTCCAGCATCGCGTCTTGCTGTCTCGGATCGCTTTCGTCAGCGTCTTCCGTGACGTCTTGTAAATGGCCTGGAGGTTTTCCCTTTCGGGTCTGCCCCCAGTCCTTGTGACTCGACGCCGATTTGCTAGGCATATCCTGCGCAGCTCGGCTATCTCGTCCGTCCACCAGTATTGTGGTCGTCTGTGTCCGTTCTGTCGTCGTCTCGACATTGTGCTATTGCACAAGCCGTCTACCAGTTTGGCCGTCTCGTCTGTCAGTCTCTCCGCCCTTTGCCGGCCAGTCAGCTCCGGGGGAATTTTCGTCATCGGAGCTGGTGCTGCCATCAACTCCTCAGAAAATTTTCGTCCGTCGAGTTTGTCGAGATTCCACCGCGGGGGTCGGTGTGGTCTCGCTCGTCTTATCTCTGTCGATCCCGCCACTTCGAAGACGATGTACTGGTGGTCGCTGGCTGTATAGTCCTCAACCACCCGCCACCGCCTCAGTTGCGACAGGATTCTGTCCGACGTCATCGTCACGTCAGGGATGGAGTCTCCGAACCCTGGTCGTCTGTACGTCGGCGTGTTTCCCGTGTTTACCACTATCAGGTCCAGCCTTGCGGCCATCTCCAGTAGCAGTCGTCCGCGTCTGTTCGTTTCCGTCATTCCCCACTCGGTCGCCCTCGCGTTGAGGTCCCCCGCAACGATGACGTCCCCGGGCAGGTCCCTGATTCCGTCTTCTAGGAGTGCCACCTTCCTCTCGAACTCCGCCGCGGTGCAGTTGGGCGTCAGGTAGACACTGACATAAGTGACAGCGCCCACCCTGGCCCAGACGAAATCGTCCCCTGCCCCGCGGTCGGAGTCTCGCGATTGGGCGGCACCCCTTACCCAGATAGCTGTAGTCTCAGTTTCGTTCGTAATGTACGTCTGGGTCGTCCTTCTCCTGTATGGCTCACACAGGATCAGGATGTCCGCGTCGTGTTCGTCGGCTATCTGTGGTAGGAGCATGTCCGCGGTCCTACTTCGGTTCAGGTTACCCTGGACTATTCTGTCCGTCTTCCGGCCTGCTTCCTGCACTCCTCCAGCGCGGCCCGAAACATGGCGCACCTTCCGGTGCCGGCGAGGTGCGCCACGTCCTTGTGCCCAGCTGCGGAGCACAGTGGACAGACCGGTTTGTTTTTGCAGTCCGTCGCGTGGTGTCCGGACGCGCCGCATTTGCGGCAGCATTTCGTCCTGTCCACGTCTTTACAGTCGGCCTTTACGTGGCCGAAGCCAAGGCACCTGTAGCATTTCGTTACCGTCAGTCTTTTTCGAACGCGGCAATGTACCCACCCAATCCCGATCCGTCCGCGCCGAAGCAGCGCATCGGCTTCCCGCGAATCAAGTTCGCAGACCGCCATGTACTGCTCGGCACGGTTCGGACCGAAAATGTGAACTCGAAAGTCCACGTCTCGTCCCGTCTCCCGTCGAAGAGCGTCCGTTACGTCTGCCGGGGTCGCAACGCAGTCCAGGTCCATGATCTCCAATTGCACGTTGGAGTTCAGAGCCCTGACGCTGCCCGCTTCCCCTATGGCGTCCTGCACGCATCGCTCGAATTCGTCGCGTCCGTCCGGTTTGCTTGCGTCCGCCTGAAGCTTCAGCAAACACAAACCGTTTTTGGTCTTCCTTAGAGTCGTCACCTGCACGTGACTCTTCTTCGGATCGACCGTCGTCCGTATCTTGCATACTATGTCCGAGTACGTCATGTCCGTTCCCGGTTTGACGAGAACGACCGTTCCCCTTTGCCGAGGGGCCGGACCGCTCTGGCCAGCTCGGGTTGTCGCGTCCGTTTTCTTTTTCTTTTTCTTCGTCTCGTTCCGTGTGACCGTTTGCCAGTCCGCGGCCGGCACCATCGTCGGTGGCCTCTTTTGAGAGGACTCCGGCGTGGTTCCGGTCGCCGACCGTTTTCGTTTCGTCCGAGGCGTTTCTTTGTCGTTCGTGGTGGTACCAGTCGACGTCTTGTCACCGTCTGCAAGGCTTCTTCCCAAGGCCGCGTCCATCTGCCTGTGCAGCGCGATGTCCACAGTCTCTAGAATCGTCTTGATTCCTGTCTTCACCGTCATGTTCATGTTTTTCTGTACGCCCGCTGCTTCGGCCATTTTCGTCGCGGTCTCGTGGATGAGCCGGAGCAGCTGGGTCAAGTCTTGTTCGTCGTTTGTCTTTGTCGCCGTTTGTCTCGTCGTTGCTGTCTGGTTGTCCACGGCGGAAGCATAGCTTGCTGCGCTGCTTCCGCTGGAGACACTGTCCGTCCTGTTTCGTCTCGGTAGATTCAGTAACGTCCTGTCCGTGTTGTTGGTCCGGGTCGTCCTCCTCTTCACCGTGCACAAGGTGCGGCCCTCAGAATCCGTGCCGCTGCCCATGGCCACTGGGGCTTTCACCCGATCGGAACCAGAGGTGGATTCCCCCTGAGAAGGGGTTACCACCTGAGGTAAGTCAATGTTTTTGTTGTGCATTTCCATATTTGTTTGTCCCATCGTGCTACAGGTCCCTCGTGGTCGCGACTCCACGAACCGCGCTGGGACAAGGCACGGCCCCTGAGGTCCCCCCCCTCTCCCTGTGGGTTCTGTGTTCCCCCCTGTCGAGTGTGCGTGGGTGTGAGTGCCCGTGATGACAAACCGGGCTCCATTCACGGGGAGAGCCCGTTTATAGGGATCCCCTTCATTCGCTTTCGGGCGACTCCGTTTATAGGAGTCCCCGGACATTCGCTTTTCGGTAGGACCCGTTTATAGGGTCCCCGAGCATTCACGTCCCCGGTTTGTCGAAAGGCGTGTACGTGTGAATGTTTGTGTAGTGTGTGAGTATGGGTGTGTGTGTGTGACCAGAGCCCTGTTAGCCGCGTGCAAAAGCACACGTTGCCCGCCCTGCACGTGAGAAGTCTCGGACGTAGGGTTGGATTTTGCAGAGCTACAATTCGAGACTATTTAAAACGAAGTTGCAAGTATTAATCAAAATGAAGATAAATCCTTTGAACGTTATTAGAATGCTTCTAATAACGTTTGAAGTTATGAGTTTACCGGATTCGCCAGTGAATAACGATGAAGTACAGTTGAAAGAAAACTTTGAAAATATTTTGTTGACTGCAATGAACGATTACAGTGGTTTTGAAATGGTAAAAGAAAATTCTTTGGATTTTGAAGAACCGTTCAAGGATTGGGAAATAGAAATTGTTGAAGATAAGGAGTGGGCAAACGCCTTGCATGAACCAGAACTTCCGCCTGATACATCCACTCGTGATAACGAAGATTCATCTTACGAGTACAAATTAAGGGCCGTTCAGTATTGGCGCAGCGGGAAGAAAGGAAATTTAAGTCTGGGCAGTGTTAAACAAAAGTTGCAGCGGTGGGCACACAATTTGAACAAGTGTGGGACGTACAAAGAAAAATTAGGACGAATTTGTAGTTACACTTTGGAAAATTTCAAAGCTGCTGTGGATGCTGGTTTAATAGTGCACGATTCCGATTTGAAAAAATGGGCCTTACATGCTCAAAAAGAAATAGGGCATTCTGATTTTCGTTTCAAAGCATCTCCTAAGTGGATAAAATCATTTAAAACGGCTCATCGTATCGTATCGAGAAAAATTAATAAGTTCATTACATCCAAAACAATTGAAGATGAAGAAATCTTGGAACAACAAATTCAAAAATTTGTCTTTGACGTAAAGCAAAATATTGCAACATACAAATTGTCAAATACATTCAACGCAGATCAGAGTGGCTTCCAGCTAGAAATGCATTCCGGAAGAACTTTATCATTCGAAGGAGAAAAGCAAGTACAATGTGTTGGACAATCAGTCTCACCTACGACCCACAGTTATATGATTCAGCCGACTATATCAGCTGACGGCAAACTGCTATCTCCTCTATTTTTGGTTTTAAAAGAACCAACCGGCAAGATTGGTCCAATAGTGGAGAAAACGCTTTTCAGACTAGATAATGTGTACATAGAAGTATCCAAGTCTGGGAAGCTTACTTCAGGTATAAATTACATCCACTGTTTGTGTATAGATATTTTTTCGAATGAAAAAAAAATACGTGTTTCTAATTTCAGATCATTTCAAAATTTGGTTCCAGCATGTGTTTTTCCCGAAAATTGGTTCAAAATCTTTATTACTGATTGATTCTTAGACTGGACACTGTCCCCAAACTGTACTTGATGTGAAACCTTCAAATAGAGATGTCAAAGTAATGATTATACCTAAAGGAACTACCGGAAAAATCCAACCCCTCGATGTTTTTGGATTCCGAGTATGGAAAAATTTTGTTAGACATTTTTCTGATACTTGTCTATTGATGAATTATAATATTGATTTGCATTTGAGAAATAATATCATAAAGCTGCAGTCACTCGTTCATAACCAACTGTCGTCACCATGTTATATCGATCTTCAAATATTCTTGGTACAAAAGTGGTTATATTGAAGAAAAACCAGCCAATTTTGAAAATCCTGTAGACTTTGCATTTGGAGATTCTTGCAACTCACATTGTGAAGTTCCAGGATGTGAAAATGTTGCTATTGTTCGGTGTTCCTGGTGCAAAAAGTCGCTATGTTTTAAACACTTTTTCGATGACTATCATTACTGAAGTACTTACAACGGCTAATAGAGCATACGATTATATATTCGCTTCTATTTATTGCTGTTGACATATTATCAATAAAAGATATAAGCATATTGTACGCTCTCTTTGTTTTACTTGACTACGCAATTTTTCTATGCGTCATCCCAAAACTTGGTCTTATCAACCGGAACGAATATGAGTATATGCGTAAGCGCTTATTGTATGCCTATGTTATTATCTCATTGCCAAATATAAATCAGTCAGAATTATCAATAAGGAAAAACGTATCACGACCAGAAGAAATAAGGAAAACAAAAAAATTACTGCCGTTTTATTGAGATTTGATGTAAACATATATAGGGGTAGTTCACCCCCTTAACTTGATTTGCGAGAAAAACGCAAAAACACGTATCTACTATTTTTTTGCCCTCTTCGAAATGCAATTAAGTTCATCGAGATAGGTGCAATACTTTTTTTGTTATAACGATTTTGTGAATTTCAACCCCTATAATTTTTTTCCTATGCAACCCTCCGATATGAAACCAGTTGCATTTTTCATCGTTTATCATTAAGATAATTATCCATTTGGGTGCATTCTATTATCTCAGGTGAAAATCGGTGAAACCTGAAAAGTACCCCTCGGAGGTCTCAACTTTAAAGGGTGATTTCAACCCCTAGAAACGTTTTTCCGCCGATAAAAAAAAAAATAGGTATCTTTTAGATTTTGATGTAGAATAACATATTTAAATTTCATCAAAATCGAAGGAAGTCAGCAGAGAACCTTTCCTTTGAGCAACGTTGGTGAGCCAGTAAATGCTCGAGATGTTGTAACACTCACTGCATTAAGTAAACACATTCATTCTATAACTCATAGTGTGACTCATACAACGACTCAAAAGTGCGAATCGAATGTGGTTGCTGCAGAAAAGCGTGTAAGAACCGAGCTCGCCTATCTCCGTGAAAAAATTGATAATACTGGGTGTC
The DNA here is from genome assembly GCF_019457755.1 of Venturia canescens. Lineage (NCBI taxonomy): Eukaryota > Metazoa > Arthropoda > Insecta > Hymenoptera > Ichneumonidae > Venturia > Venturia canescens. The sequence goes on from NC_057427.1 coordinate 17,218,835, forward strand.
CCATTTTAATCTTACTCCTGACTTTTCTCGGAAAATATTGCTCGGATCAAATATTGTGTGGAACAAAACTTTTAGGGGTTGAAGGGGGACGTATGATAAAAATTGGTTTGTGGATCCAAAATTCAAAATGGCGGCGTTAGAATGGCCGACATGTTTTTTTCGAATGGAAACATAACTTTTTTTCATCACCAAAAAATTTTTCAGCGCAAAACCAAAAACTTTTGTTAAAAATTTTTTTGATTAAGTTCATATTTTTCAAGTAAGAACATCATTTTCAACTATTTTAGAGGTATCCAGGATGTACCGCGAAGAGATCTTTAACGTACCAAGTGCAAGTGCGTTTGCGTGTAAGGAGCATATCAACGATTTCGTTGGGACTGAAATCAGCCATTGTTGCTAATTTTCAGAGTTTTCCTCTAATTTAAGAACTTTTAAAAATTTCGAGAATCAAGAATTTTTCTCTGATTTCAGAACCTTTACAAATTTTCGATTTCGTCTCTTGCTAATGGCGGCGGAGTCAGAAGATGAACGTTTCAAACAATTTTTCATCCGTGGGCGATCACAATGACTTCTAAAATAAAAAATTCTTCTCTGATTTAAAACTCTAAAGTAAGAGAACTACGCAAAGTCAGACTACGTCAGTAATACCAATGATGTTTTCTTTAATCTCTTACAAAGTGAACTTACCTTTAATCGTAAGCGAGGCTTACGCTTAAAGATAAGTTCATGTAAGCGAGACTTACGCCTACTTTTAAGTTGTAAATCAGAGAAGAATTTTTTATTTTAGAAGTCATTGTGATCGCCCACGGATGAAAAATTGATTGAAACGTTTATCTTCTGACTCCGCAGCCATTAGCAAGAGACGAAATCAAAAATTTGTAAAGGTTCTGAAATCAGAGAAAAATTCTTGATTCTCGAAATTTTTAAAAGTTCTTAAATTAGAGGAAAATTCTGAAAATTAGCAACAATGGCTGATTTCAGTCCCAACGAAATCGTTGATATGCTCCTTATTTTAGGGAAGTGTCGGGGCAATTACTTCCGAGCTGAAAATTTGTATCGACGTGAATATCCTGATCGTCGTCACCCATCACGGCAGACAATCCGAACCCTTGAGCAGCGAGCGAGGGCAGGTCGGATGATCCGCCACCGTCGACATTTCCCAAACGTCAATAATTTTGGTGGATTGTATGAAGCCCGAAACATGGCTATTTTAGCCATGATAGCAATTGATCCTCATTTGAGTGCCAAAGTGATCTCGGAACGACTGGGGTTTCCCAAATCGACAGTACACCGTGTATTGAGAGGTGCGAAACTTCACCCGTACCGACTACAATTCCACCAAGACACTCCTAATCCAAATCCGTTGCGAAGGGTGGCGTTTTGTCGGTGGGCGTTGAGACAAATCGAGCGATCCAGGGACTTTTTTCGATACGTTATGTTCAGTGATGAATCCACTTTCAACAACCGTGGTCAAGTGAACCGATGGAACTTTCGGTATTGGTCTGATCAGAATCCACATTGGTTGAGACAGATCGATCACCAGCATCGATGGAGTTTGAACGTATGGTGTGGTATTGTGAACGGGCAATTAATAGGTCCCCATTTTTTTCGAGGGAAATGTGAACTCTGTCCGTTACCTTGATTTTCTACAAAATGAACTGCCTCTTTTGCTAGAAGATCTGGATTTGGAAACACGTCAACAGATGTGGTTTCAGCAAGACGGTGCACCCGCTCACTGGGCTCATGTTGTTCGAAATCATCTGGATACAACATTTGGTCAACGGTGGATTGGTCGAGACGGTCCTGTAAATTGGCCTCCAAGGTCACCAGATCTTACGTCTCCTCATGTCTTTTTATGGGGGTACTTAAAAGACGCTGTCTACCGTCAAGCTCCAATAACACGAGAGAACATGAAGGAGCGGATAAGAGCTGCCTGCCGTGCGATCCCGAGAGATGTTCTCCTACGCACAGTTGATGGTTTTGAGAGAAGAGTTCAGGCATGTTTAAACATGAATGGAGGGATCTTTGAACATCTCTAGGGAAGGATCAGAGTACACTCACAAGGAGGGTTTGGAGTCCGAAAATACTGCGGTATTGACGAACCGCAGAGACCTAATCCTTGTGAGCCCGTACCTATGGGCATAAAGGCATTGCATGCCCCTCTTTTTAAAAAAAGTTGAAAAATAAAATGAAAATAAAAAACACACACACATGCACCTCCACGTATGCACGCATATGCAGACGCACACGCAAACGCACTTGCACTCGGTACGTTAAAGATCTCTTCGCGGTGCATCCTGGATACCTCTAAAATAGTTGAAAATGATGTTCTCACTTAACAAATATGAACTTAATCAAAAAATTTTTCCAACAAAAGTTGTTGGTTTTGCGCTGAAAAATTTTTTGGTGATGAAAAAAAGTTATGTTTCCATTCGAAAAAAACATGTCGGCCATTCTAACGCCGCTATTTTGAATTTTGGATCCACAAACCAATTTTTATCAAACGTCCCCCTTCGACCCCTAAAAGTTTTGTTGCATACAATATTTGATCCGAGCAATATTTTCCGAGAAAAGTCAGGTGTAAGATTAAAATGGGACACCCTGTATAAAGAGCGAAATCTCAGAACTCCGTGATGATATGAAGCTTTGACGAGATCATATGCCTAATGATAAGTCAGTGAAAAGTCCTCCAGACTCTTATCTTCTTTAATTAATGAAGACCGTGGGGGAGAAGAAGAAATGAGTGAAAAAAAGCTTGCGGTGATTGAAGAACTGCATAAGCCAGCTCGGCGGAATTATCCACGTCGACGTGTGGATATACGTGGCCTGGATGAGACTTGGCAAGCTGATCTTGTAGATATGTCGGCATATGCACAACACAACTCCAACCATAAATTCCTTCTCACCGTCATCGATATATTCTCCAAATTTGCCTGGGCCGCACCGTTGAAGAGTAAAAGTGGAAATGATGTGACTGCTGCAATGGAGTCGATTCTCAGCAAAGGACGCATACCGAAAAATCTTCACGTCGATCGAGGAAAAGAATTTTATAATACTGACATCAAGGCTTTGATGAAAAAGTATAATATACACTTGTATTCTACATTTAGCAACCTGAAAGCATCAATTTGTGAGCGCTTCAATCGTACACTTAAGGAAGTTGAGGCTGTACAGTCATTTTTTTTACCCAATAGTGATGACCTGTACCTTTCAAAAGTTAGGCCAGTTTACAGTTTGGCAATGTTGTATACACTTTAAAGAAAAGTTGGGGAAAAAAAGACGAAAAACTGGTGAAAGCTCAGTCGAAAACACGAACAGTGACGATCCTAGCCTCAAAAAGCTGCACGGAAAACAGATTATTATTAATATAATCTCATCAAATCTCCTAATAAATCTGAAAAAAAATTGACATTATTCGGCAAGCCTTGCTCATGTTGCCCAAAAAATTTCATATTTTTAGCATCATTTTTAATGGAGATATCACTGAATGTGTCTTGACTTCCATAAAATTACATGTTATTTGGCCCAAATTGTTATTGATTTTTCTCAGCAATGACGCTCCTAAACTGTCTGAAAATTTAACTAATTTTTTTTTTACACTTCACTTTATAAGATGCAATCGGTTTAAAAGCAGTGACATCATTTTCATTCTAATGCCTCAACTTCCTTAAGAATAAAATGTGGATTCAATTTAGTTTTCGCGGAAACTGGAAATGGATCAATATTCTCGATACATTAATTATAAAATATAATGATACATTACATCGTACGATAAAAATGAAACCGAAAGAGGTGAACACTGCGAATGAAAAACGCCTGTTGCGTAATCTATACAATAGATCAGAAGTTGGAAACCAAGCAAAATTTAAAATCGGCGATAAAGTGCGCATAAGTAAATTTAAGAATGTATTCGAAAAAGGTTATACACCAAACTGGACAACGAAAATATTTACAATATATCGAGTTAGAAAAACTAATCCAGTTACTTATAATATAAAAGATCATCAAGATGAGCCCATCGCCGGTGGTTTCTACGAGCAAGAGCTGCTTCGAGCCAAATATCCCGATATATATCTCATTGAAACAGTATTGAAGAAGCGTGGCAGTCAGTTGTTTGTAAAATGGCTAGGTTTCGACAATACACACAATAGTTGGATAAGTAAAAATGATTTGTAAGCAATAGAGATAAAAAAAATTTCAAATTCTGATTTATTTTTACCTTTCCCCAACTAAGTTCTCCGCACGAAAAGCAGATTGAAGGAAAAAGAATGAGAGAGTTTCACAAAAAAAAAAAAAAATTCCGCAGGAAACATAAATCAGTCATTCGAGGGGGGCATCTACGAGTTCTTTTTATTCCTCAAAATATGCTTTGTCTATGCAATGCCGCAAACAGGACTGCTGCATCCCCTCTCCCCCTCTTCGTTATCCTGAAAACCTCCACACACCATGCAACCCCCGCAACGCGCTCCCCCCGTCCCCACACCCCCCTGAGAGCATTAGAACTGGTTTTGAAAAAAGAAATCTCGTCCGAACTTGCGCCACCACAGGAATGTAAAAATATGTAACACAGGACACATAAATTTGTCATTAGTGTAACATGCAAACATCTTTAGTCATGGAGTCCTATAATTGAGATCATTTTTGGAAAGAGCACTTTCAAAAGAAAATTCCGCCCAGTGCAATCTGATACACCGGAAACATAAATTAGTAGCAAAAAAATCTTTTGTCCCAAATTTTTTGTCTCTTTAAAGTGCCGCCGCACCCCCGCTGTCCGCGAACCTTCCCCCTCCACATACCATGCAGCCCCGCAACGGTACCCGCACTCCCCCGGCCCCGCTCCCCCCTGAGATCCCTGAGTTAGAACTGGTATAGCCTTACTACTTGCAATTGCATTTTTTGCAATTCAGCCTCCGGTTTTGCAGCTTCTCTTTTTCGGTCCCTCGACAGGGATCGTGAATGTTTTCGCTTTTTATCTTTTCCCATTGATTAAATTATTTTATCAATAAAAATTATAATAATTCTTGACGATGTTACTCTGACGTGCGAATTTATGGAGCACAACGAAACGATATAAAAACAAAAGGCATGCGTTGCTATGAACGAACGCAGGTAAGGTGACTAACGCAATTAAAACAAAAAATTTTTACTCTAAACTTTGTGGATTTGAGCATAGCAGACGCTACTACTTATAATCATCGAGAACGAGACGTCACAGTATAATCGATTTTTTTAGTACTTTGATCATGGGCAATCGAAGCACTTTTTAAGCGTCACTTTGATGCATTTAGACAAAGTTTGAGCCGTAATCAACAGCGTACACTTAACAATAACTCATACAAATTCGAACTTACGGGAGATTTCATCGGCGAAGCGGTCGAAGCAAAGTCCTCTTGTTCGCATTTGGGTACATTTTATGGTAATCTCCGACGATTTGCAAAAGGAATTATTTTTGTTCCTTATCGTTAGTGAGTCTGCTGTTGTACTCTGTAATGAGTTTGATTCCTCTTTCGGCAACGTCGTTGACAACAGCAATATTTTTCACGATATGGGCACCAAATTGATAGCTCGTACTCAAACACCATTGGGAGAAATAGCGATTGAGGAAGCTAGTGTCAATATGGCACCGTTCAAAGGAAGCCGTTGATTCAGGAGTTATAAAAAAATAAATGTCCTTATCAAGCAATGACGTAACATCAGATTGAAAAGAAGGATATTTTCAAATTCATAGAAAGCTACCCGAAAAAAATAAAAATTTACTTTCTTCTTGTATACTACATTCCCTCGTGCCCTTATTCTTGAATGACAGAATTAAAGTCATAATTATAATTAAGATAACGAACAAATTTTATCCATTCCTGCATTAGAAAATGAACAAGGCTCAACACAAGTAAATGCCATCACTATTATATAAAAAAATCAGAATAATCGCACAACATGATCCATGACATGATACTTCATGTCCGTAGTGGACATGAACTTATATCACGTTAAGCTTACTTTAATATTTTTAAAAAAGTTAAAAAACAATTCTACCTATTGATTTGAAAAAAAAAATTGTTTTCCATGTAACTTCGCAGATTCTTCCAAAGTGGCAATAAAAGACTCACTAATGATGAGAAACGAAATTTAATCATGAAGCAAGTGGTCTGAAATTTTTAAAAAACTTATTCAAACGTTGGCAAAGGGACTTTGTTTGGAGCGCTTCATCGATAAATTCTTACACAATTTCAGGTTTTGATGAGTTATTGTTAAGTGTACACTGTTGATTACGGCTCAAACTTTGTCTAAATGCTTCAAAGTGACGTTTAAAAGTGCTTCGATTAACCGTGATCAATGTACTAAAAAAATAAAAAATATGGTTATCTTTGTAACGGTAAAAATCACGGAAATAATCATCGGAAAAATATGAAAAAATTTCGTTTTGGACACATTTATATGAACAACGAGTGTGCCAAATTTCAGATTTCTATCGTCATTATTATGGAAAGCAGATAATAACTAAGTAATAAGTTTGATAAATACACGTGTTTTGCATTTAAAACTTCAACTCCTCGGTGGCATCTGTTTAAATTCTTCAAGCGCATTCAAATTTGGTGTACATTTTTTTTTATTTTTATGTTGATAATATTTCCGCAAAGGAATTTGCAAAAAAAGTGACCTGAATTGCGGCCGCCCTAGTCATTATCCACGAAAAAAACAAATATAAACAAATTATATGTCGATTTTTGTGAGCGTTTTCTATAAAGTGTTCAGAAGACGTCAAAGTTATGTTTAAAATTAGAGGGGCGCAGCAAAGTGAAATTGAGCCTGGATATCGTTTGATTATACTAGATTATTTAACGGATAAAATGGCAAGAATAAATATAGACTTGGACAATTGCACATACAGTGTTTGCGTATTGTAGCAATTGTTTGCAAATGTGCAACACATTCAATATAAAATGCTATGTAGCAAGAATAATATTTTTATATTCTATTGCTAATTTTTACTTTTTTTTCATAGAATAAATTTCTCTACCAATCCTTTGGAATGTTATCTGATCTCGATTGCATTATATTTTGCCATTTTCTCGCCGTACTGAACTCCTCATTTCCAGAAGCAGGAGTGCACGAAAATAACGCTCAATAAAATATTGAAAATAATAAGGATTTCAACAATTTAGCCACTTCACGATATTAACTATAATTTGCTTCCTATTAAAATCTATATTGATCTTAATCTTTATTCGCAAGTCATTCCATTTATTAAAATGTTCAATAGATTATCAAAACGGACCTTGAGAAAACGAGGTCTTTTGATTATCCGTAGTCGGAGTGTGATTCTCACATGTGAGAATCATATTCCGTATCACATTATTTCTGCAGAAATAATATCCAACGTACTTATTGAAAAGTATTCTGTTATTATGTTATTTTTTTTTTTTTCAAAATGAATCAGTGAAAGAATGTTCACATTTTTCGCGGAAATGTTAGATGCATAATTATATAAAACATACATACTTTTATCGAGCGGAAACAGTTCAGCTGTCAGACTATTTCCAAACGAAATGGAGAAAGAAGAGAGATATCAAGCTATCGTACCAAGTGTATGCAACTGATAGATGGTGCGTGCATTATGTTATGGCAAAAGGACGAACTTACCCGATAAAGAGCTATACGTTCTCTTTGATAGTCTCATATGATGGCTTTTATCGAACTTCCCTTAACATAACTGGAACACTAGTCCCAATGGTTAGAGGAACGTTAAATATCTTTTTTATTTTCATTTTTTTGATCTTGCGGACTGATTTCGAACGTTGAAATATTTCAACTTTGCATTGAGCGAATTCTCAATTAAATCATGAGTTCTCGTGAGAAATCGTGGGAAATCGTTAGACAATACATGTAGAAACATGTCCGACGGAGCTACGTTTTATACCAAAATTCTAACATTGTACTGAAATCATAAAATAAAATAAAAGTTTGAAGAGAAAAACCTAAAGATTTTCCAAATTATTATTCGTTACTATTCGAGTATATTTCATTCAGAATTGCAGGTATTCAGAAGCTGTCAAAAAATATATATAAAAAAATTCTGTTTTCGAGTTACATCTTCATTTGAAAACTAGCAAAGTTTTATTTGGTTTGGAAATGGGAAAGCAGTTTGGGTTTAGATGAAATCCGTCGAAACGATGCAGAAATGAATATTAGTAAAAAATCCCGAAACCTCATTATATCGATCGCTCTCACAATCGTGTGTCGTTAAAAGATTGAATGAAACATTTTTATTTGAAAGCAATTTGAAACTGTATTCTAAACGTTTCAACCATGACGTGAAGTGAATGTTTACCAAGTTTTCGATCCAAATTGAATCGCCTGTGAAAATTATGTAAAATCTCGAAAACTGCAACCCATGCAGCCACAAGTACCTGCCGCTTCAAGATAATGAAAATCTTCGAGGTATTTTAATCGTTGTCGTGGATAAATTTCCCTTAATTGCTTTTTAGACAATAATCAAATTCGCAAGTCATAAGCGACCTCCGAAAAAAAGACTGAAGTACAATATCAAAACGGGTTAGTTTAATCTTCCAAATATGAAGGAACAACGAAACTAGCTTTCGTTGGATTATCTTTTCTTTCAAAATAGCAGTATTATCGAGAATAATTCAGTAGACCATCTATTCACGATCGCGTACGTCGTCGATTAATCGCCATATAGAGGTTACGTGTTATCAAGATTTAACCGTAAATTGTCGTTGAGAGCAGACAATATACTCTGAATCCGTATTATCTCGATTCGTTAGAATGATGACGACCAGCCCGATCACAAACGAGGGTATCGATGGAAAATCAACCGCACAATTTATCCAACCAATAACGAAGATAACTAAACCGAAAATAAGACAATCGTTGCAGACCACCGAATAGTGTGGATAAAATCGATGAATTTTCAGAGGCAATTCTAAACCCCACAAAATTATGCTAAGCCCCCGGTTACCTTTTTTATTGTGTCTGCGTTCAATGAAAACAATATCACAATGCCGATAGAAAAAATTTGTTGATGCAATCAAATTTTTGATGAATCAACAAATCGTGATAACCACGATGACATTTGTTAACTCAACTAAAATTTATTCACCAAATTTTCATTGATTTAGAATTTTGTTAAACAAATTTGTTTGCTTAGTGCATATTAACAGGATTGATTCGTGAACGGTATTCGAAATTGAAACAAGTGATAAAGATTTTTGGAAAGCTGTCAAAATTCAATAATCAAGCTTTTTTTGTACCATTTGCTGATTCGTTAATTCTTTTAAATGCTTTTTTCTAATTAGATTTTGCTGGGAAAGATAAATGGCACGTGGAATTTGATGACAGGAACAAGAACGCCATCGACTACAACATCTAGATGGCTGCTGGAAGAAATAGACAATGTTGAAAACGGGAACGACGAGTTGAGTAACAAGGATGAGTACGTGCCTTATGTTGATCGTCCTGAGACTTACATCGTACCGATCGTATTTCTCCTTATTCTTTTGGTCGGTGTCACGGGCAATGGAATCCTTGTATTGACTCTTCTCCGTCATTCAAACATGCGAAACGTACCAAATACTTACGTTTTATCATTGGCTCTCGGCGATTTACTGGTACATTTCATCACTTAAGTAAATTCAGTTAACTTATTCATCTTTTTTATACACCTCAACTTCTTTCGGATTGGATAATGAAAACTTTAACGAATTGTTGTAAAATACAATTCAATCAACAGGTTATAATAACCTGCGTTCCGTTTACTTCGCTGCTGTACACTATCGAATCATGGCCATGGGGCCTCGCCGTATGTAAAATATCAGAATGTGCTAAGGACGTTTCAATCGGCGTTTCCGTATTTACGTTGACAGCACTTTCAGCCGAGAGGTTTGTTCATTCATATTACTTCCACTAATAAACTCTTTGAAAGAGTTTGTATTTCATATTCACTATTTTTCTCATCAGTGTTTGAGCGATCAGAGCAATTAATTTAATAGCAGAGTTAGCATAAAAAAAGAAATTTCAACTCGTGAAACGGTTATTGGTCAGAAAATGTATTAAAAAAAGTACGAAACACAATTTTCAAATATCAGTGCATGAAAAAAAAACAAAACAAAAGATTGTATTAATAATAATTTTAATAATAAACCCTTCACATTTTTTTCGAGCAGATATTGTGCCATAGTGAATCCCATAAGACGTCACGTGGCCAGCTTGAGTGCAAAACCATTAACGATACTTACTGCTTCGTTAATATGGCTCTTCGCGATGGTTCTCGCCATGCCGGATGCTCTTTTCTCACACGTTCCAACAATCGATCTCGGTGGAAATCGTACGATTTTCATTTGCAGCCCTTTCCCCGAGGAATTCGGTAATTATGCGGATCCTTCATTACGATTCCTGATGATATTATCCGTGATATACATGAAACTTCAAAACTTCCTCAAATTTTGGAAGCTTTGGAAGTATTGCAAGTTTATTTCAATAACTGAAATTCGAATAATCAAAAAATTGTTTTCGCAATAACGAAGATTATTCGTGCACTACATAAGTATTAACAAATTATTTCTTGCAAAAATGAAAAAAAAATTATGCACGATAACAATATCGATGATCATTTTCCTCCAGGTCAAAATTATAAAAAAGGCATGGTACTTTTCAAATTTCTTGCTTACTATGCCATTCCACTTTGCATCATTGCCGGGTTCTATTTCGGTATGGCACGTCATCTTGAATTATCGACGAGAAATATGCCTGGTGAGTTATCCGGGGCTGTGGCTCATCGTGGCGAGCAAATACGAGCACGAAAAAAGGTTTGTTAGTTCCTCCCTGTCTGCCAGTGATGACTTATTTTAATCAAGGTGTCACCAGTGATATATTAATCCACACCAAAATCTTTTTAAAAGTGGATAAAATAACAAGTTTTAAAAAGTCATAACCTTCTCTACACTGTAAAATTTTTTATGAAATTTACAATATTTACTATACAGCGGTGTATGAATTTTACAAACTGGGTATATGAAATCAAAATTAATATACTTGTGGGGTAAATTTAAAACAGTAATATAAATTCCTGTAACCAGTGTAAAATTTACTATACATGATATTCAATATTCAAAACAAGTTTGAGAATTTTTCGAACGAGTGATGCAATATTCCATATTGTCAATTGGAAATTGCAACATTTGTATATAAATCGACCTATCGGAAACAAAATATTGGAAATACAGTACAACCTTGAAATTTATTTGCAGGTGTTTGGAAAATGAGATATATTATGATGTTGAGTTTTAGGATATGCACGAATTGTGGTTCCAACAATAGTCATTTAAAAATGCTAAACGAGTATAAGAAACAAAAATTAATATGAACGGTCGGAAATTATATGAAGCCTTCAATAGATTTGCCATACATTTTTTTTCTTATTAGTTACACTAAAAACTTCTAGATTCATAGTTTTTAAAATATTGAGGAGATTTCAGAATTTGTTTGTCACCATATTGATACTGCCATTTCGAATTTTAGAAATCTAATGCCGGATTCGTAATCAAGTTTTTAACCCGTTCAGTCCCGAATTTTTTTACAGTAACGTAAATTTTGTCCATTTATGAATTTAGGAGTTTTCGGAGTTGCTGACTACGAATCCGGTGTCAAATTTTCGAAATTTAAAACGTCGAAAATGGATCTATGCTCATGACAATAACTACTTAGGAGTTTCTGAGGACGCTGCATGATTATGAATTCGATGTTAGTTTTTTGAACAAAAAAACGGTCAAAAAAAGAAGAAAGTTGGTCTGTAATATATATCTGTTGCGTGACTGACTGACTCACTGACTGACTGACAGACAGACAACGCACAGCCTAAACCACTGAAGTTAGGATCGTAAAATTTGTCACGGTTACTCCTCTTCAATCGTAGACGCTCACTAAAAACGGATTTTGTTCGTTCTCTACTCAAAAAAAAATTATCGCAAATTTTTTTTTTTTCAATTTTTTTTTTTTCATTTTCTATACTCGATACACGATTCTATACACGATTAATTGAAAAATCACACTGTTGTGTCCGCCAAGACCGTCGCGAAGGGACGAGTTATCAAGGACGAGTATTTAAGGGATTTAGGCTAAAAGAGCTGAACTCCAACTCGATACTTTTACAACAAGTTAACAATAAGTTTATTTAAGAAGTTACAAATTCGAGGTTTTATTGCCTCGAGACCAATCGTTACAATTCTCGTCAAAGACTGTCGAATTTAGAGACTGTCGAAAGAGACTGGTGCGAATATAACCTAGATTTCCTTGTGGAAGTTTCGATGTTGACATCGAGGGTCGATGCGCTCGTTCGGGAGCATCGATATTTCATCATTGCTGCGTTTGCGCTGAGAGTGCTTAATTTGTTTTAATGAGTGCGATGTACGGGCACAACATCCCTCCCCCCTTTGGGAGACGAAATTTATTTCGGCTATTTTTCGCACGGAATTAAAATAAACAAATTTGTGTGACGCTTAAATATGTTTTTCCTTTTTTTTTTAATTCCTTTTCCACTTTTACTAGGATTATGTTTAGGTTATAATGAAGCGTTTTGTGTGGCATTATTTTTGTTTTTTGGGCGTGCCTTAGTTATGTAAATTTTATCATCAGTAGATCTAGATGCAAGTTCTTCTATGATTTTTGGTCTTGCCACGAAAGTCGGGGCTAGTTCGATATCATTAGTTTATTGTATTAATCGAACCCTCTGACAATGTTTAGCTTTAAAAATTGTTAAAATGATAATTATTATGATGATCAGAGTCATGCTAATGGCACTTAGAGAGTAATTTCCAATTATGTGATAAGGATGTGCCCAAATATTCGGTTCTTCTTTTAGTTTTTGCTTAAGAAATTCAATTCTTTCGCCTAATTTATTCGTTTCCAGTGGATTAGTAATTATTTTTGATGGTACGCTGTAATTGAAAATTGGGTGATTAGCGTTTACCATTCCAATCGCATTTGTTAGATTAAATAGTGGTACATATATTATAAATTGATTTTGTCGTAGTTCATTTAAAGAAAAGAATTGAAAATTAATTGATGTGGCGGAACATTTTCCGTCCAAAGCCAGTAAGCCTGTATTGTAGATTATTTCGTGTGTCGTAGACTTATTTTTACAATCGATTCTTAAGTTTTCGGGTTTTGGGGCTACGAATAGCCATCTACCTTCTTTTTCTAGTGCGATTATTAATGTTTTCTCGAGTTTTACAATTCGTTGATTACGTGACAATTTTTCGGGATTATTTCCTAAATAAATCGCTATTTCGCATGACGTATTATCGCCTATTGTTTGCAGTGATTGCTTAGGTTTGTAATAATAGACGTTGTCAACTTTTTTCGCATTGTTTAAATCTTCTTCAGTCATTATTAAATACGTTCTTTTGTAATTATCCACAATTATTATTTTGGAAGTGGTTGCTATAAATTGGAATTGTTTTTCATTAATTTTTGTTGTTAGTGGATAGACTTTGTTGACTTTCAATATTTTTAAATTATCATTATTATTATTAATTTTTTCGTTCGGATTATAATTTATTTATTTATTTCATGTTATTATACACGTTCCGTATTATTCGTTGCGTTCTGTTTATTATTTTTGTATTTATTTTCGTATTTTTCGTATATTCGATTTCTTTCTTCATATTTCAATTTTATATATTTGTAATTCTATCGTTTTTTTTGTTAGTTTTTTTTTTATACATTGAGCTGCCAAAAAGTATTTATTTCATAGGTCTGTTTCTGGGTACGGTCTTGCTACATCAACCGCGCACTTGTTAAATGCTCTTTCCGGAGTGTCGGTGATTGCCATCGGTGATCGCTTTGATTTCATAACTTTGATTTTCTGGCATTTGTCGCATTTTTCTACATATTCTTTTATTTCCTTTTTCATTCCTGACCAACGATACTTTTCTTGAATTCGTTGAGTCATTCTTTTTACTCCAGGGTGTCCTCCGTGGGCCGTGTCGTGGTACTCTCGTAGTATTGTTTTTCTGTTTCTCTCTGACAGGTTCGTCGCGTCAGAGTCGAGGTGTTCGGTTTCACTCTCGTTATCGCCTTCGTCGCTGTCCTCTATGGGCATCTCATTTTTATTTTCAGCCGCACTCGGTTGATTATCAAGTCGGCCATTATAATTGGGGATGGACCGATTCTCCGAGGAGGCTGGAGTTGTTGAAGAAGATGAAAACGCGTCGTTCATGACTTTACGCGTTCTTTCTTTCCCCCTTTTTTCCAGCTGATCAGTGGTTTCATTCTGATCGAGCGTGATCGCATATATGCGACTCAGCGCGTCAGCATTTGTATTCCTTTTTCCTTCATTATTTTCAATTCTGTAAGTGTATTCTTCCTTGCCTAGAGAGTTTTCAATTTCAATTATTTCTAATTGTTTTTGTTTGTGATCGCTCTCTATTTTTTCGATTTCGATTGTCGGCCTTTCTCTTGAGATTTCCTGATCTAACGTATTTAAAAACATGATTGGAGAAATCATTCTTTTTTCCGGAACTATTCCTTGCTCTATTTTTACTCCTTTTTTAATTTTGCGGGCTGATAAACATCCTACCGCTAAATTTTTTGCTTTTACGTAGTGGATGCTCTCGGAACGGGATTGTAGTTTCTCCGAACCGTTCACCAAAGGCTCGACGTGACCATACATTTTGATTATCCGGCCACCTAGAATGTCGACCTTGTGTTTTTTAATAAAATCGAGTCCTAATATTCCGTCTGTTTTGATTGGAACGTCGTTATCGACGACGAAAAATTCATGAAGAATTTTGACGCCGGGTGTTTCGATTTCGAGGATTACTTTACATAGGGCATTGAAGGGTTTTCCTCCGACGCCTGTCAATTCGACTGTTTCATTGATTATTTCTGTATTTTTTCTTAGAGCATTTCTTTTTATTATGCAACATTGAGCTCCCGTGTCAACTTTCAAGAGGAGAACTGAATCTATTGCGTGCGGTGATGTGATATAAAAGTCGCTAGCCATTCCCCAGGAACCGATCGAATTAATTACGAATTTTGTTTTGGGTTTCACGACATGTGCATACGAGCCGGTAGCTCGCTTAGCCTCCACACAGCTAACGTGCGCATTTTTTCGCTCAGCCTTTCGCGCGAGGAGACTGAGGTTCAGCGACCCTATTGTTTTCTTTTCTTCCGCATTCCCGTTGTTCGATTGATTCGAATTTTGGTTATTACCTTGATTGTTTTCTTGACTGTTATTTTGACCGTTATTCTGTTGTCTATTATCTTGATAGCCTCTATTTCTGCTTCTGTTGCCTTGATTTCCACGATTTTCTTGATTTCCATTATTACTATTATTTCCTTGGTTACCATTTCTATTTTTTCTATTCCAACAATCGTCATATACGTGACCTGGTTTTTTGCAATAATTACAAACGACAGAATTTATGCTTCGACTCGGTGTCGGTAAACTATTGTTTCCGTTACCATGATTTTCATTTCTATTTCCTGAGCTTCTACAGTCGCGTGCGAGATGACCTTTTTTGTTACACCTATTGCAAATGATCGTATTATTTCCAGGTTCTCTTCGAGTTCCCTGTTGTATCTTTTCTTCGTCGATCGCGGCTGTGATAGCTTCGTTGAGGGTTGGATATGCCCTAGCTTTAATAATTGTTTGATATTCGCGTTTGAGACCTTGAGTGAAACTCGAAAGGGCTACTTCGCGTATGTGTTTTTCTACCGCCATTTGTTCGATCATTGTCGAGTGCTTTTTTATACTTGCATCAATTAGTTCCATCATTGTGTCTTCTACTCTTCTTCCGAATTCTTTTACTGATTCATTAAATCTTTGTCGGCAAGAATACAGCTCTGTTTGGAAGGCTCCTACGGTTCTCGTACCGCAGAATATTTCTAACATAACGGATTTAAACGTTTCATAATCTGGAATATTTTTATATCGTACTTCTGCTCGAGCTTTACCAGTTAATTTAGTAGTTAACACTGATTCCAGGAGAATCTCTTGGTCCTCTTCTAAAATATGTTTATTGACGTGAGCAAAAGAATCTACAAGTTCTCGCGCTTCTTCCGGTTTTGAACCGTCGAATCGAGGAATTAAACTACGCGCTTCTTGAAGAGACATTGAGCCTCGAAGTCTGTTAGTTCGCGAGTGATTTGGCGGAGAATTTTGAGAATTATTTCCTCTATTATTTTCGCCATTATTTCCAGGATTTCCGGGATTATTATTTCGACTATTTCCGGGATTTCCGGATTTCTGATTATCTCCCGTTGTGTCTAAACTTACTGTTTCAACCATTGTTGATACTAAAGGATTTGTTGTTTCTACTACCGAATTTTCCGGCGTATTTTCCGCGTCTAAATAATCGTCTTCCGATGTCGGAGGTCGATTTAAAGATTGGGCGCTACTTCGTCGCCTTCTACTTTGCGAGGTGATTTCGTTTTTCTTTCGCGATTGTAGTCGGGTTTATCGTCGAAAAATGAATTGAACGAACGCGAAATAGTGCTTACGCCCGGTAATTTGAGACGTTCAGCGTACTCGTCGTCTGACATATAAATTTTTATATACGAACTGGCTTTGGCAGATTACAATGTTATTTAATAATGTTCCGTCACTTACAGTAAGATGATCGCTAACATGATGTTCGGATTTGTTGTCGTGTTGAATTTCTTCCGCTCCAGCTCCAGTCGTATTTTGGGTTGAATCTTGACGTAGATCGGTCTGCCTTGGATGCGATGATCGGTGCTCGAACGTCCGTTCGATATATCGACTTTTCTAGAATTATCGGTCCTCCTCAGCAATTTGAGTTCCTTCCGTTTGACTATCGTAGACGTGTCGGGTTTCTCGAGTAGTGGCTATCCCACCGCTGCCACCAATGTTGTGTCCGCGAAGACCGTCGCGAAGGGACGAGTTATCAAGGACGAGTATTTAAGGGATTTAGGCCAAAAGAGCTGAACTCCAACTCGATACTTTTACAACAAGTTAACAATAAGTTTATTTAAGAAGTTACAAATTCGAGGTTTTATTGCCTCGAGACCAATCGTTACAATTCTCGTCAAAGACTGTCGAATTTTGGGTTAGTCGATAATTTTATCGATTTGGGGGTTTTCCCCTTCTCGTGCGAATATAACCTAGATTTCCTTGTGGAAGTTTCGATGTTGACATCGAGGGTCGATGCGCTCGTTCGGGAGCATCGATATTTCATCATTGCTGCGTTTGCGCTGAGAGTGCTTAATTTGTTTTAATGAGTGCGATGTACGGGCACAACAGATAGTAGAGACAGAAAAAAACACTATGTTCAGAAAGGGTGGCCAACAAGAACAAACTTCGATCTAGTCCGTAACAACATCATACGAACATCATTGATGGATCCTTCGAAATATCTGCTACCACCACTCCACATTAAGCTTAGTCTTATAAAGCAATATGTCAAAGCTCTGGATAAAGATGGCGATTGTTTCCAGTATATGGGAGAAAAGCTTCCTGCGATGAGTGATGCGAAATTAAAGGAGGTATATTTGATGGACCACAAATTCGTAGTTTATTTGACGACGAAAATTTCATTAAAAAAATGAACGAAACTGAAAAGGCAGCATGGCAAAGTTTCAAAAACGTTTTTCAGAACTTTTTGGGAAATGAGAAAATTAACAATTACCAGGACTTAGTTGAAGAGTTGTTGGAAAATTTTAGAAACTTGGGTTGCTTGATGAATCTCAAACTGCACTTTCTACACTCCCACCTCGACTACTTTCCTGAAAACCTTGGAGATCTAAGTGATGGCAGATTTTTTCTGGACGCTAAAGAGAGAAAGAGGAAGAGAAATCCACTACATAGAGTCGTTCGAAGAGAAAAGAATCCGTTACAAGAGAAGGACGGTTTGAGATAGATGAAGATTTTTTTCTTCTCACATTATTGTGGAAAGTGAAAAAAAATCAATTAAGCAGAATTGAAAGAACAATCATGCCTGCGATAGTTTTATATTCAAGTTTTTTATACAATTTTTTCCAGTTTCTAGTTTATTGCATACAGAATATATAGATCTTTTTATTTGTGTACAGTTTAAGATGAATCATGCATATGTAAAACATTTATAAACTATTTTTGACGTTTTTTCGCTATTTTTTTGTTATTTTTCACGATCTTCGATGGAAGTGCGCATGATCGGGACTACTAGCTACCGGAATCGGATCGAGCTGCTTGAAATTCGTAAAGAACAATTTAAGTCGGTTTTTTCCATGGAAGCAAAATTTTGGAGACGTACGAGTTAAATAGACACCCGGTTTCGGTTTCAGCGCATCAAAATACAAAAGGAGCGTACTCGATCTAGATTAATAAAACTCTTCTTCTACCCATGCTAGCAATTTTGACCCATTTTTAGAGATTTTTGCAGTTACTCAAAATTTTGCGGGTATATCAGCCAATCTGACTCCAGATTCAGATTCAGTGCATCAAATTACATAAAAAAATACCCCCGATTAAGATCGGGGGTATTTTTTGTTGTCTTCGATCTTACAAGGAAAGGTACTTTAGTGTCCGCCTCCGATTTTGATAATTTTTTTCTATGTTATAGTCCATCCAAAAATAAGAGACACGTATTTTTTTTTTATCGGCCGAAAGTTATTTTTAAGGGGTGAAATCAACCCTCAAAGTTCGGCATGTTTTGCGTCTGGTAGAGTGTTTCATATAGAAGCACTCAACCGATCGAAACGAAACCAATTGCAAAATGTTTGGCATGTCAAATAACCCATATGACATGTCCATCTTCTTATGCACCCTTACGGCAAAGGGATGAACCACCCCCGAATGTTCAGAATTTTTTCGTATAACAAAAACTTACAATCCAATTTTAATAAAACAAACGCCATTTTGCAGAGCAAAAAAAAATAAAATCGACGTGTTTTCGGGTTTTCCTCAGATCAAAAAAATTAAGGGGGTAAAACACCCTTAAAATATCAAATTTTGTTTTGAGCACTGGCCCCTTCCAGTTTTAGTATTCTTTTCATAGAATGTAGCTTATCAAAAAATAAGAAACACGTATTTTTTTTTATCGGCCGAAAGTTATTTTTAAGGGGTGAAATCAACCCCCAAAGTTGGGCATGTTTTGCATCTGGTAGAGTGTTTCATATGGAAGCACCCAACCGATCGAAACAAAACCCATTGCAAAATGTTCTGCATGTCAAATAACCTATATGACATGTCCATCTTCTTATGCACCCTTACGGCAAAGGGATGAACCACCCCCGAATGTTCAGAATTTTTTCGTATAACAAAAACTTACAATCCAATTTTAATAAAACAAACGCCATTTTGCAGAGCAAAAAAAAATAAAATCGACGTGTTTTCGGGTTTTCCTCAGATCAAAAAAATTAAGGGGGTAAAACACCCTTAAAATATCAAATTTTGTTTTGAGCACTGGCCCCTTCCAGTTTTAGTATTCTTTTCATAGAATGTAGCTTATCAAAAAATAAGAAACACGTATTTTTTTTTATCGGCCGAAAGTTATTTTTAAGGGGTGAAATCAACCCCCAAAGTTGGGTATGTTTTGCATCTGGTAGAGTGTTTCATATGGAAGCACCCAACCGATCGAAACAAAACCCATTGCAAAATGTTCTGCATGTCAAATAACCTATATGACATGTCCAACTTCTTATGCACCCTTACTGCAAAGGGGTGAACCACCCCCGAATATTCAGAATTTTTTCGTGTAATAAAAACTTACAATCCAATTTTAATAAAACAAACGCCATTTTGCAGAGCAAAAAAAAATAAAATCGACGTGTTTTCGGGTTTTCCTCAGATCAAAAAAATTAAGGGGGTAAAACACCCTTAAAATATCAAATTTTGTTTTGAGCACTGGCCTCTTCCAGTTTTAGTATTCTTTTCATAGAATGTAGCTTATCAAAAAATAAGAAACACGTATTTTTTTTTATCGGCCGAAAGTTATTTTTAAGGGGTGAAATCAACCCCCAAAATTGGGCATGTTTTGCATCTGGTAGAGTGTTTCATATGGAAGCACCCAACCGATCGAAACAAAACCCATTGCAAAATGTTCTGCATGTCAAATAACCTATATGACATGTCCAACTTCTTATGCACCCTTACTGCAAAGGGGTAAACCACTTCCGAATATTCAGAATTTTTTCGTATAATAAAAACTTACAATCCGATTTTAATAAAAGAAATGCCATTTTGCAGAACAAAAAAAATGGACGTTTTTTTTGGTTTTCCTCGGATCAAAAAAATTAAGGGGGTAATCTTGAATTTCACTTTGCGAATCGAAATGTTTACAATCCAATTCATATGGTTCCTTTATCATTGCGTATTGACCTATATGTTGAATAATATTTATTTCACATATTCATTGGCTGACATCATAATCGTATAGGGAATCGAATACTTTGACATGCTTTACGTGAGAAGTGTTAGTTTTCGTTCTATTTATATAAGTTTCTATTTTGAATGATTTACGAAAACAAAATAAAACTCAAATATCGAGAGCCGCATTGACAATTCCCCGCCCAGAAGGCAAACAAAGCTGACTCAAGCCTTGCCATATTCTTATCCATATCAAGAATCGCTATAGCGGCTCGTAGCCATGTATTCTTAAAAAAGCCAGCTCGCTCAGCCTAATGCTTGAGAGATATCCGAAAAAATAAAAAAATCTGTTTTTGTGATGATGTCAGATTAAGCCACCCACTCAAGATGAAGAAGCTAAAACTGACTTTATATTACTCCAGAAGTTTAGTTGCTGTTTGATTATTTATCTATCACTATCGTGTCCGCTATTGTGAATAACGTATTGTCATGAACATTTCTATCAACCCAATGAACGTAATAAGACTGTTGCTTCTTACATTTGAAGTAATGAACATTCCTGACAGTCCTGTTAACAATAATGAAGTGGAATTGAAAGAAAGTTTCGAGAGAATTCTGAAGGCTTCTATGGCAGAGTTTAATCGGTTAGAAATCGTGGAAGATACGACATTAGATTTTCAAGAACCGTTTAAAGATGTCATAGTAGAACCTGTAGAACGAAAACTAACACTTCTCACGTAAAGCATGTCAAAGTATTCGATTCTCTATACGATTATGATGTCAGCCAATGAATATGTGAAATAAATATTATTCAACATATAAGTCGATACGCAATGATAAAGGAACCATATGAATTGAATGTCAACATTTCGATGCGCAAAGTGAAATTCAAGATTTTAGGACTGGTTTACCCCCTTAATTTTTTTGATCCGAGGAAAACCAAAAAACACGTCCATTTTTTTTTTGCTCTGCAAAATGGCATTTCTTTTATTAAAATCGGATTGTAAGTTTTTATTATACGAAAAAATTCTGAATATTCGGGGGTGGTTCACCCCTTTGCAGTAAGGGTGCATAAGAAGTTGGACATGTCATATAGGTTATTTGACATGCAGAACATTTTGCAATGGGTTTTGTTTCGATCGGTTGAGTGCTTCCATATGAAACGCTCAACCAGATGCCAAACATGCCCAACTTTGGGAGTTGATTTCACCCCTTAAAAATAACTTTCGGCCGATAAAAAAGAATACGTGTTTCTTATTTTTTGATAAGCTACATTCTATGAAAAGAATACTAAAACTGGAAGGGGCCAGTGCTCAAAACAAAATTTGATATTTTAAGGGTGTTTTACCCCCTCAATTTTTTTGATCTGAGGAAAACCCGAAAACACGTCGATTTTATTTTTTTTTGCTCTGCAAAATGGCGTTTGTTTTATTAAAATCGGATTGTAAGTTTTTGTTATACGAAAAAATTCTGAACATTCGGGGGTGGTTCACCCCTTTGCCGTAAGGGTGCATAAGAAGATGGACATGTCATATGGGTTATTTGACATGCCAAACATTTTGCAATTGGTTTCGTTTCGATCGGTTGAGTGCTTCTATATGAAACACTCTACCAGACGCAAAACATGCCGAACTTTGAGGGTTGATTTCACCCCTTAAAAATAACTTTCGGCCGATAAAAAAAAATACGTGTCTCTTATTTTTGGATGGACTATAACATAGAAAAAAATTATCAAAATCGGAGGCGGACACTAAAGTACCTTTCCTTGTTAGTCGAAGACAACTTTTATCATGCTTCCGTCATTTTTGCGGTTTTTTGAAATTTACTAAAAATTTTGCAGATGTATCAGTCAATCTAACCTTCGATTCAGATTCAGCGTATCAAATTACATTAAAAACAGCCCGCGTAAGGTCGAAGAGAACTTTTATTATGCTCTTAACAACGATTTTCCGCAATTTTTGTGGTTTTTTAGAATTTACTCAAAATTTTGGAGGTATATTGGCCAATCTGACCCCGGATTCGGATTCCGCGCGTCAAATTACATGAAAAACACCCTCGCGTAAGGCGAAAAAAACTTTTATTATGCTCTTAACAGCGATTTTCCTCAATTTTTGCGGTTTTTTGGAATTTACTCAAAATTTTGGAGATATATTGGCCAATCTGACCCCGGATTCGGATTCAGCGGGCCAAAATACGTAAAGATTGATAGGTCCGGTTCTAGGTACTTACTACTTTTTTTTTTGTGTGTCGGTGTTATTTTTGCTAATATTCCAATATTTTTTCCTTCAAACTTCCATCTGGTTCAAATTTACAGAAAAGTTTCTTTGTTATGTCCTAAAGAAGCCCTGAAAATTTCAAATTGGGAATCGAGCTTGGAACCGAGTTATGAATTTTCGATCATTCGAAAAATTACATTGAAATCAACAAGCAATTTATTAACATTCATTATTTCAGTGTATTGTGACAAAACTATATAGTCCAATCTTTATCTCAATTTTTCTATTTCATATTTTAATATTACAATGAAGTATAAAAAAATATTGCGTTTGTAATTGTTTTGAAATACTAGAAAATCATGTGTTCATAAATTTAGTTGCAGTATTTTCAAATTTTTTTGGAAAGATGTAGTTCTCACTTCTAATATATTATCATCAATAGGTATAAAAAAATTGTTAATTCGAGTGTCTTTAATTTTTTTAATTGTCTTAAAAAAATCAATAATTCATTTGACGTATTATTTGCAAGAAGTCTTTTTTACATTGCAATTTTCGGGATGTGCGAAAATGTATAACCCAGTTCCAAGCTCGATTCCCAACTTGAAATTTTCAGGGCTTCTTTGGGACATAACAAAGAAACTTTTCTATAAATTTGAACCAGATCGAAGTTCGGAGAAAAAAATGACAGCTATCTAAACATAGCGATTTTAAAAAATCGATCATCTTTGTATGGCTCTATAGGGATGTTTGAAAATTCATAACCCGGTTCCAAGCTCGATTCCCAACTTGAAATTTTCAGGGCTTCTTTGGGACATAACAAAGAAATTTTCCTGCAAATTTGAACCAGATTAAAGTTTGAAGAAAAAAATGACAGCTATCTAAACATAGCGATTTTTAAAAAATCGATCATCTTTGGATAGCTCTATAGTGACGAAATCGAAGCAATCGGGGGAAACCAGGGCAGATATCAACAGAATATATCCTCAAAAAAAAATTACCTGTTTTGTAATCCTCCCTTCGGCAACTGGTAGGGTTGGGAGAATTTTAAAAACAGGTAAAATTTTGTTGATTCAGTGGTTTAGTTGATGGCTTCCAGATGAGCCGGATTTGACTTTATCACTAATATATATTTTTTTCTTAAAAGTAGGACGTTCACCAAAAAGAATGCCGCTTGAACGGAATCTCTGAGTGATATAGTCGATGAAATGCAAATTTTTGAAAATGATTAAAAAACTGACCTTTTCGAAATTTCAAAAAATTCTCCAGCGGCCGGGTTTGATCGAATCGGGCTCAAATTTTGAGGATCGTCTCCTTTTCTGATGTACTTTTAAGGAAAAAATCATTATCAAAATCGCTAACCTAAGCGCACACACTTTCGTCGAAAAGTAATGGATCTGCCCAAATACATTCGGTTAAACGGTGCAGCAGAAATCAGAGCTTTCGAAATTTCGATCTGCAAATACCGACTGATCCATCACCTTCATGACTAACCTAAGATCATGAGAAGTAAACCAATCTGAAAAAACTAAATTAATTTTTATTTCAATTTTAACGATTAATCCAAATTTTCTTCATTTCATCAGCGACCTTCTTTTCATTTATCGAATGTCGATAATGAAGGATCGATTGACGCGTTCACACGCAAACTTAAAAATCTGAGGCATCGTCAAAAAACAAAAAAAGGAAATTAACATTTGGTGTAGGTCGTTGCATCTGTTTATGTAGAAATTGAGGAGAACTCGTGTCACCCTACTAATCTAAAAAACTAGCATCCAATTTATCCTCTCCGTTATCTCTCCTCGCATGAAAACGAGAAATAAATGGAAACGTTTCAATATATTTTTGAAAAAAATTTTTGGTCGTGAAATTCGTGCAACGAAATTTTTCAACTACAATTTAATCCTTTTCTGGACGTCTCACCAAAAAAAAAAATTTCATCATTCGAAGTGCATTAATCACATTCTTATATGGGACTTCCATTCTTTTCATCCGATCAATTCTCTACAAATGGCATTCCCTTCAACTTCACTAGTCAAGGAAAATTGCCCAATCTCGAATATAGCAATTTTACCTGTCTTAACTAGCTTTTTTAATACTTTGTGTTAAGATTCTACCACGTGTCTAGATATAGAGAGAGTCAGACGGTACACTGACTTTTTTTAACATATTGCACCATTTCTTTTCAAATTCAAATGTTCTAGTCGAGTAATAAGACGTCAGAATCTTAAAAAACAGAGACTTGAAACGTGTGTACAAAAAATAAAAAATTCAAAGAACTATGGATTCTCCATTTTGTACTTAGATACGGTATTTGCAGGCTGTAATTGAATGAAAAATTAAATCACATGAATATTTGATTCGAAATATAATGTGTTAACAACGCGGACATTTATTAAACGCATATTCATTTATTCGTAGAACAAGTAATTTGAGTAATGATATTAGAATTAATTTTCTGACTAAGATAAATATACATGTATAATGAAGATAAGGACATAAAATAGGGCGATTTAATAATCTGTGTACCGTAACTGAACGGCAACTGACCTTTTGTTTGCGTTCGACCAGGTCGGCAAAATGGTAATCGCCTTCGTCGCAATATTCATAGTGTGCTTTCTACCCTATCACACGTTCATGCTTTGGTTTCACTTCTATCCGTTCTCGAAGGATGTCTACGATGATTTTTGGCACGCATTCAGAATCGTTGGTTTTTGTCTGAGCTTCATCAACAGCTGTGTCAATCCTATAGCTCTTTACTGCGTCAGTGGAGCTTTTCGAAAGAGGTCGGTTATCCTATTTACTCTTTTTGTCCTTCTAATTTTTTCGTATTATGAAGGTTCCAAGTGAATAAAAGAATTAATAGTATCTAGTCAAGTCCTGTGACTATGTGAACATAGAAAATTTTACGAATTCGTCCCATTAATTCTGTATTCGATTATGTTGACAAATCAACTAGATTTACATACACCATCGACTTGATTTTAATCTGTTATTGGAATAATTTATTTTTAAAGATTCAACGAGTATCTCTGTTGTCTCGTGCCTGGCTCTTCGAGAAATAATACTTTCCACGGAAGTTTTCCGCGGACTCATAATCGAAATGTCAGTACATTTTATGAAACGAGCTTCAATTCAACATTCCGCAGGCACACTCAAGAATTTAATTCCACAGTTCTGCAAACTACGTATTCACCTGCCCATGTGAAATAAACATCTAATTTTCACACAATTTGAATGTAACGAATATCTTTTCACGAAACACATGTAATATTTTATTTCGATGTTGACAAAAGTATGATATTTTGAATGTTAAATTTATGACATAAATATATATACCATAGAAATTATTATACCATTGTAAATAGTAGCGAGTAAGTTACGTGTATATTGGATTAATTGTGCATTCGATGAATAAAATATAACGATCAATTTATTGAATTATAATGAGATACATTTTTACTGTTCACTACTTATTTGATCTGTCTGAGAACAAATTATTTGCAAAAGTTTATCTCATATTTTGTCGACTTGTAAATGGATACAGCATAAATCCTGTAAAAAAAAACTAGATATACTTATGCCTTTCGGGCAGTCCGCTGTAAAATCATGAGAATCAGTGCTAGTATAATACTTTTAATTGAAGAAAGAAAACGTTGTCAAATAAGTGCAGTCCCAAGCACATCGAATTGGGAACAAAAAAAATACAAAGGAAAAAAAATTAAACGCAACAAAAAATACAAAGACAAAGTATTCTAAAAACAAATTGAGACCACAAAAATTTGAATCACAAAAATTTACAAAAAAAATTAGAAACGAAAAATATTGTGGCCAAATAAATTAGTATTACAAAAATTTAAAAAAAAATTACAAACAAAAAAAAATTGTAAGCCAAAGAATTGAAAAAGAAATAAAATTTGGCCGCTATACTCGTCGAATTCGCGAGTATCAAGAGATGCGGTAGTGGCTCAATACCAAGTACTAAAAGAAAAAACTACCGCGTAAAAGAAAAGCCAGCGCGAGCCCTGGCGCACTCTTATATACGCGAATATCTATGCCGGTTTTATGATGTCACAGATTTTCAAACGGCTCTCATGGCCAAACCATTTAATTAAAGAATTTGAAAATTGGTGACAACATTTTTTCGATTTTTTCCTTTCGATTGGTTCTTGTTGCAAGTAAATCCGTTCAGTCAATCCCGAGATGTGCAATTTTAGTGAATCTAGAGTCGCAGCAGTAATTCTGAGTACATTTATGTTATGACCAGTCGTTATCAGAGAGTTTTTACCGGAGCAATAGCGTTTCCAATTGTTTTTTGGAAATTTTAAAAATTTGTTTTTTTAATAATTAACTAATATCTCAGAGAATACTGTAAGTTGACGTATTTTTTATTTTTTTTATTTCGATTACAAAATCTTCGAACTCTGTAGCTCAACGCATTGAAGAGATATTAATTTTTTTTTATTTTTCTTTTAATTTCATCAAAAAATCGTGCACTTTTCGCACACTTTTTTGATGTTTATTTGCTTTATATTTAATGAAAAATTGGGTGCCGTAATACATTTTATATACATATATATGTTTCCGTGAATGATGTATTGACGTATGGTGTTATTTGTACAAATGTGTCATAGCCCCTGCCTAACCTTTATGAAATACCTTTCCATTACCCATCCCAACCAAATGGTCGTTACCCTGAGCACCTAAACTTTGCCTTATCTTGAATAATTTTACTAACTCGTCCTCCATGGAAAGGATTTATATTAAAAATATATCTAGAAATGTATGAAAAATGTATTCTGCATATATAAAAAAAATGTTTTTTTTTAACTTTCATACAAACGAATATATGAATCATGTATTTATTTTATCGATGATTTCGCCGATTTCAGTATATTAATTATGTTTTTTGAATATATTCCGCTGCTATCACTGATAGATTTTTTTTATACTATATATATATTTTTGATAAATTTGAAATTCATTTTGTTTTCATTCTGAATGAATATTTTTTACATGAAAATGACTATAATAATCCATCGAAAATACATTTTTTTTATACGAAAAATTTATTTTCTTTGTATTGAAATTGCATTTTTATTCCATTGAACTTATATTGATTATATATCAAATATATATAATCAATGTATAAATAATATATGTTTTTGATATTTACATACAGTTTATGATCGCACGTTAATTTTTATACAAATCACAACATTGAAAAGAAATGTCCACAAATTTTCAAGCTTAGGCAATAATGAAAAAACATAACATCTTGGATACACTTGGAGCAAAGTATAATTTTATTCATAAATAAATTTTTTTTAAATGTTATTTAAATAACATTTTTAGGATCAACTGAACGGAGAACTTTACACAAACATACAATGCCATTATAATTTCTAAGACAATCAATATATTTCCCATATAATATAATTATTAGTTTTAAATAATACTCAAGTTAATAATACTCAATAATATTCAAGTTAAGATGGACGCTTTCTATTCTTCAGAAGATATTTTTTCGTTAATATCTTTTCGTTAATATATTATTTTTCGTTCTCATGTTGTCGCAATCTCCACTTTCTCTGCCTAAGGTATGTGAAGATCTGTTGTATTTTCGTCGTAAGCTGCATAGTTTGTTATTAATAGCAATGTTCATTATTTTTTCAGAATAAGTCGTTTTGAACATTCCTCGCACGGTAACTAAATAATAAAAAAGTAGTTTTGAATGTAAACATTTCCCGTAATACTATCGCCAACTTCATTAAAAGTTTCACATAGACATATATATTTACATCTTATAGCCTCCACCAATTTTGGTTTCAGTGCGCTGAGATGTTCCGCTGATTTTGAAATTTTACTTGGCCCACCTCTAGGTTGCACTTTAAAAGCTCTTGCATAGGGAAGACGGCCGTTAGTAGTGACAATCCCGCAGCACTAAAGGACGCTTTGCTTTTCGCAATGTACCACCGGTCTTGCGTTATGATGACGTTACTCCTTGGCGCCCCAATTTCAATCTACGTTTGTTTTGAGTGAATATTTTTTATCGTCCATTTTTTTAAAGATTTTAAAAAATAGAAAAATTTATTTTACAAAATTGGGGATTATTCCACATTAATGGATCTAAAAAATCTCCCGAAAAGTGAAATTCTAATTTATCTAAAAATAATTGCAATTCTGAGAAATTTATCTGACTTTATAAAAAACTGGAATAATTTTTCCACGATGAGGAGGGATCATAAAATTTTTCAATCATTTTTAGATACAAGTGAGCAATAAGTTTGACATTACTGCACAAACAGAAATACGAACATGCACGTTCAATCACTGATGATGAAGAAATAACATAATGAATAATTTGGTGAAATTTTTTCCGTACTTCATTACAAGACAGTGGTCGAGCATAGTCAAATTCTTCAATTTTTGGAATAGGCCTTCCATTAGTTCTTGGATCAACGCCTGCACGATTTTCTAACGTATCCAACCTTTGTAACATATTATTTATTTGTCTGCTTCGCTTTTTCTCAATTTCATCAAGATCTTTGTGACCATTTTTGATAACTGTAAAGTTATGAGATTAGTTAATGACTGTCGTATAATCAACTGTTGCGTATATAGATTTTATCTATTTATAAACTTTACTGAATTGAGATATTCTCTATGATATGCAATGAAATTTCGACTGACTGTAGCTACCTTGCATCAAATCTTCAAGGGTTAACTCTGGGTGGGTTCGATCCCGTTCGTTAATCCTTCTTCCATTTGCTAACTGCAAATGTGGGGTAATAGATCCGTCAGAATGAAAACTCTGGTCGTTTTGTTTCTCAGTGTCACTATCTAATGTTTGCAGAAAGAGAATAAGGAATATAATGATTATCTCAATTTAGATTGAAATTCGTGCAGTTAGCATCACCGTGCGTCTCTATACATAAAATTGTCAATCTAAGTAAAGATATGTATCAATGCGGAAATTTGCGTTTGCTGGCGGTTTCGATAATGCTGTACCCATGAGCGTTGAATTTTCATAACTATCCGAACGCCTTGCGGTCTTTTTATGTATAAATTCATCGCGCGATATCGAATTTTCTGCTTGAATTGAACAAAGTTCATTGGACACAGAATGCTTGTGTATTTTTCGTCTCTTCTCATCGTGGCGTTCTTTAGATCCAGAGTGTTCTTTCGATCTATAGAACGTTCGTCTTGTATAACCTTTTGGGGGGATATTTTACCGGATAGCTCTTTCATGGTTTTTTCTAATTTCGAACGACGGTCTGTTGGTTGAACACACGAATATTGAAGAGAAAAAATGTTAGGTTATTTTTTTTTATGTGCTATCGTTTCCAACTTAAAAAACTAGTGTGTTCGATGGTATTTTAAATTCATACTTGATACACAAACGACTATTCCATCATAGCAATTCCAGCCCTCATGGGGTTTATGCTTTTTATCATGCCACTCGATAACGTAAGACTCGTCGGGATCATGATTTTCGGGATCAAAATTATCCAGATCGAAATCTTTTATCCATTCGACCGGAACATCTGTTGTATAAGTGTTCTCGTCTTCTTTACCAACCCATTTTATCAATGCGTAGAGCTGATGTTTTTGTGGCATAATGCAGTTTGATACGTCAATGAGGTAAACTGATATTTGTGTTGAAAAAAATTCAAATATTAATGCTGTCAAAATGACCCCTTTTCGATGTTATTTGACGTCAGGCATTTACTTCAGCTATTTCGTGAATTTTATTCAAAACAAAATATATCGGATCTATCAGTAGAAGCCGCTTGAAAATATGTCAAATGTAAGCAGTAAGAAGAATTCTTACGTCTCATAAACTCTAGTGAAATATTTCAAACTTAATACGAAATAAATCAAAATGAGGACGAGTTACAGGTTGTATAATTTGAAAAATCACGCAGTATCATCGATTCCTTCGAGAACACGCCATTATTGGAGAAAAAAAACAGGACTAATAGGTACACATTCAAATTTGTGCTAAGTGGTTGGTTCCGATTTGACATTTAAATCGAACCCTTTTGAACTCAGCCTCTTTCGATTTGGCTAAAATATCATAATTTTGTTTTACCTCACCGAAGACGTTTCTGACAAGTTCTTCAAATTTTTTATCGAACCTAAGATTTCAAGTTTTGATTTTTTCTAAGAATTTGTTCTTTTACTAGACTGAAGAATGGTGTCAACGAAATTTATACCGAACGTAATGAGAAATATCTAACTTATCCTTGCGTCGAAAATTCTCGGGATAACGAGGTGGACGGAATTATTTTGAATGCTGACTAAATATATTCAGGACGAAAAAATACCGAGAAAATGCTAGAGATAGAAAAACCAATGGAATTCCTATTTCATAATGATCAAAACGACATACTTTTATGTCAACAAATTCAATCGTATCCCATTGAATCAGACCAGAAACCTGACTCCGATAAACCGATTGCAATCGACAGTGATGATTCAAAAAACAAATACTCGAATGAAGTTTTGATCAAAGCATTAATTATTTCAGCAATGAAATTACAATGCAATATAACGTATACGCTTCAAGAAACGATTTTGCGATCCATCGACGCTTTCAATGACTCATTCAATAGTATCTCTAAATATCACTTAAAAAAAATACAGGAGTTATATTCGATTCCTCAATCAATACATCATCTCTGCAAAAAATGTCACCGGTACCTAGGAATAAGTAACGACAACCTTCGACACGATTCAAAATTACATTGCTCGTATTGTGACTGCGATATAGACGTGAAATCAAATTTAGAAGAACCGGGATGTACTTTCATATACATTTCACTCACTGAGCAATTGAAATTTTTTTGTGAAACTGAAGGCGATAAATTAATAAGTATTTCTGATAGAGAAAAACGTTATTCAATCGATTTCAATGACATATTTGACGGAAAATTATATAAAAAAGGAGTACACGACGATATGATTAGCATAAATTTTAGTATTGATGGTACTCCTGTTTTCGAAAGTTGAAATTTTTCTATATATCCAGTATTATGTACTTTAAACGAGCTCTCTCCCGAGGACAGACGAAAAAATGTTATGCTTGTCAGCTTATGGTTCGGTAGAGGCAAACCTCGAATTCGAGATCATTTGGAACCCTTCGTTGCTGAATGTCGAGCATTATATCAACGAGGGTTTGATTATAAGAAAGATGGAATGTTATGTACCAAAAGATGTAGAGTATTACTAGGGATTGCAGACTCAATCAACAGACCTCGATTAAGGTGTTCAACACAATTCAATGGGAAATACGGCTATGGTTTGTGCTTGCATACTGGAGAAGTAGTTAAGAAAAAAAACGGTCAAGTGAGAGTTTATCCGATGTACCCCAATCACAATCCTTTCGGCGAAGGTCTTAGAATTTACTCAGATACCTTAAAATTTGTGGAAAAAAAACAAAAAGGACTGAAGTCTAAATCAATATTATGTGACATTCCACAGTTCGATATCTACAGTCGCGGCAGCGACTCTGAGACAAGTACATTTATGTTATGACGAGTCGTTGCCAGAGAGTCTTTACAGGAGCGATAACGTTTCCAATTGTTTTCGAAAATTTTCAAAATTTGTTTCTTTAATAATTAAATAATTACAGTACTTCAGAGAATACTATAAGTTGACGTATTTTTTATTTTTTTTGTCTTTCGTTTGCGACCTCTTCGAGCTCTGTAGCTCAACGCATTGAAGAGGGTGACACGACATAATATCACATAACAAAATATCACCGCGACAAAATATCCACGTGATAAAATATCACTACGATAAAATATCACACTACAAAATATTACAATGAACATTCATCGAAGCCTTTGTTTTTATATGTGTGTTTGTGTGCGTGCGTGTTTGTGTTTGTATTTGGGTGTGTTTGTGTGCGTTTTTTCGTATATACTGGTTGTTTTGAGGACCAATGGTGGTTTTGAGGACGGTCCTCAAAACAACCATTCATTAGCAACATGGATGGCAAACGTTGCGCTCCTTGGCTGGGCTACTCCGGGGATTTTTTCCTTAAAATTCCGTCTCCCCGGCGCGAAGCGTCACCCATTTACTTTTCAAGAATTTTCTTTTTTCTTTGTTCAATTTAAAAAAATAAAAGAAAAAAATTCTTGAAAAGTAAATGGGTGGAATTTTAAGGAAAAAATCCCCGGAGTAGCCCAGCCAAGGAGCGCAACGTTTGCCTCGTGTGTGTTTTTTTTTGTCGTGTGATATTTTGTCGCGGTAATATTGTGTCGTGTGATATTTTGTCGTATGATATTTTGTCGTGTGATATTTTGTCGTGTGGTATTTTGTCGTGTGATCTAATGTCACGGAACCATTGAAGAGATATTAATTATTTATTTTTTAATAGCATCAAAAAATGGGTCGGATTTTCGCACACATTTTTAATGTTTATTTGTTTTTTATTTAGTGACAAATCTGGTGCCATAATACAAGTATATACCTATATATTTTCGTGACGGATGACGTATGGTGTGTTGTTTATGCTAATAGATGATGAGGTTATAACAATCGCGAAAGGGACAATTCATCGATACTGTTCTAATTTTTTCCGGTTCTGTAGAAAATCGATAAAAACAGGACAATATTTTAATGAAAGTGGTGAGAAAAAAGGGAAGAAGAATAAAAGAGAAATAAAGGCCGAGGAATCCAAGAGTGTTATGTGATGGAAAATAAACCGAAAATAGTCAACAACATACGGATTGATGGTATAAAATATTTAGAAAGGTTAAAGATTTTTTCTATATATATCTTGAGATGTAATCCGGATTCTAAAACATTAGAAAAAAAAATCCATGCTCCGCTCTTTCTCATCAGCTCTCTCTCTCTCTCTCTCTCTCTGATTGTATCATCAAACTTGTCGATATTTGTTATTGGACAATATATAATAAAATAACTCAAAACAGCAATGACGAAGGAGAGCGAGGGACTACAACAATATAGAAAAGAAGTATAAACGCATTGACTGTAAACGCATGACAAACTATTCGAAAGTGCTTGATTACAAAATTTCTATACTGGCAAATCGAAACTGAGGAAATCCGTATTTTTTTCGTTTTTTGGTGGTTTTTTTTTTATTCATAAAAAAGACTAAATTGATAATCACGGAGAGTTTTCATTTCAATTCCAACAAAGTAAAATTTGAGTTCGAAATAAAATATGTCCGCGCGTGTGTGTGTGTGTGTATGTAAATACCTGAAACAACTTGAATGTATAATGAAACGATTTTTATTTTCAAAAAAACTGATTCTGCTTGAGAGGGTCGCCCCGTGTGACAAGCGCATTTTTTGGGGTTTTTTTGTGATTTTTTCGCGGCGAGAAAAAACATAGACTTGAAATTTAAAGAAATTGTTCATTGGTATTTAAACTTTATGACAGAATTTTTTAACTCTGATGTCTCGGATTAATTTGGTGTAAAATTAGTCCACAGGATCCCATATGCTTCTCCATGATCTCCACGATTCCCGGGGGTTCCGTTTATCTGCGATCAAAAAACCAAGGAGCGTTTTTATTTGTAAAGCAGTGGCTATCGCCTGAACTAAAATTATACAGAAATATTAAAACTTAACAGATTATCGAGCTATGCAACATTTTGAAAAATTGAAATGTTTCAAAACAGAAAAATCCTTCAATTTTTAATATTTTTGTATGATTTTAATTCAGGTGATAACCACTGCTTTACTAATCAATACGCTCCTTGGTTTTTTGATCTCAGATAAACCGGTCCCCCAGAATCGTGGAGACTATGAAGAAACATGTTCCTGTGGAGTAGCTTTACACCGAATGTACCAGAGATATCAGAGTTAAAAAATCCTACCATACAGTTGAAATACCATTGAATAAACCCTTCAAATTTCGAAAGGCTATATTTTTTCCTTGCCGCTATAAAATCGCGAAAAAACCCACAAAATCTGGCTGCCATACGGGATGACCACCTTATGTTAGATTTAATTATTCCAATCTATCAATATCGCGTTGTCTGAAAAAAAGATTCGAATGTCGTTGAAATCCTGTCGTGACTTAACGACATTGAAATTTATAATTCGTTGCGATTTTTTGAGTTTTTAAATAAATTAGCCGTAATTTATTAAAAAAATTTATGTTCCCCTTTTTTCGATATCTCTTCCAACGAGACGGGGAATAATTTTAATTAAAAATTTATTCAATAATCATTACATCTGAATGGTAGTCTCAGTGAATAAACCCTACATATTTTACTCATGTAGTGTGCATTCCTTGGAACGAACAAAAAATAAATTATCAATGACAGAATATTATCTATATTGTGCCCTAACATGAAGAATTTGATTTTCCAATATTCTGTAAAAATTTTTCAAGTTCACAGTGCACAAAAAGTAGTCAAATCAAATCATAAGTAACAGCACGAATGCTGTGGAAAAATTGGAGACAAGTACATTTATGTTTTATGCCACTTGGACAGTAGTCTCAGTGAAACCCCATGTGACACTCGTGTAGTTCAAAACACAAATGCACGATGATTTATAAGAAGTTGTTCAATCTATTCTCTCGAAACTTGCTTCAAATGGGCAATTCATTAGTGAAGATTATAAAAAAAACCATTCAAAACGTAATGAATAAAAAAAATAAATTTTCGAAATCTTGGTAATGTATGAAAAACGTTTGATTCAAAGGAACAAAACGTTGTCAAATACATGCAAAAGTGACGAGTATATCGGATGACGAATGAAAAAAATTCAAAACATAAAGGTATGAAAAAAAAAATTACGAAACCAACTGTAAATAATTTCAACAAAACAATTAAGAAAAGCTTTCACAAATCATGAAAAAACATATTTAAAAAAATACAAATCCGTAAATATATTGTAAAGGAAAAAAAATTCAAATGGAACGTGAGAAATTCATTCCTACGGGAAGCATTCGGAACTTGAGAAAATTCTAGTTAATCAAAAAAGTTACCATCTGAGTTATGTGCAGCACTAAAATGTATAACATTAATCGGAGAATGAGTATTTTATTAATATATGATCCAATTTTTCACAATATGAAATTGTTCTGAGAAGCGTTCAAATCCAAAAAAAATCAGGATCCCCTGGGATTCACAATATTCAACGTCGATTTCATATCGGTACAAATGATGTTTAAATATGTGCTAAAAGTACTTGTCCGGCCCATCACTTTTCATTCAAATTTGAGTATGTAAAACTAATAATTATGTTATATGGGAAATATATTGATTGTCTTAGAAATTATAATGGCATTGTATGTTTGTGTAAAATTCTCCATTCAGTTGATCCTAAAAATATGTATTGGAAAAAATAGTATATTACACACCTCGGGCAGGAAAAAGTAAAGCCTCAGACCACATGTTTGTCAGCCTCGGCTTCGCCTCGGTCGACAATTACATGTGATCTAAGACTTTCCTTATTTTACTG
This sequence comes from Venturia canescens, assembly GCF_019457755.1. Lineage (NCBI taxonomy): Eukaryota > Metazoa > Arthropoda > Insecta > Hymenoptera > Ichneumonidae > Venturia > Venturia canescens. The sequence goes on from NC_057427.1 coordinate 17,254,822, forward strand.
CCCTAGGTGTGTATACGATTTTCCTGTCCGACGCAGGCGGAATGCGGCAACTTCGGCCCGCGCAGCGGGCCGAAAGTTGCCACTTTCGACCCGGAGGACAGAAACAGTTATTTATGAATAAAATTATATTTTGCTCCAAGTGTATCCAAGATGTTATGTTTTTTCATTATTGCCTAAGCTTGAAAATTTGTGGACATTTCTTTTCAATGTTGTGATTTGTATAAAAATTAACACGCGACCATAAATTGTATGTAAATATCAAAATAGTATATTACACACCTAGGGAGGGAAAATAGACTACTTCAAACCGCGGGCAGAATTGTCACCCGAGCCGAAGGCGAGGGTGATAAGCATTTTCTTGTATACCGTCTGTTATCGTCTGTTGGGCCCGCTGCACACGGTCAATAATATTGCACAATAAGTTTGTATGGTGTGTAGTGCGCCATAAATTTAAGATAGCTCAAATTTCTGTTCAATGATTGCGCAATGTTTCAATACTACATCTACACGTTCAATAATATTGTGCAATCACCTATATTGCGCAATATTATTGACCGTGTGTAGCAGGCCTAATAATGTAGGTTATATATAGGAGTTCCCTTTGATAGCTGTGTGGTAATGAACCGGCCGGGGTTTGACGTTCCGAAGTGCGGGACAAATGTAACAAACGTTCGCATAGTTAGTGAATAATATATATAAGGCAAATCAATTTATCAAAAATAGGTCTGGAAGTTGTAAGGAAAAATGTTCGTTAACCTATAACGTCAAATTTTCTTTTTCCCATCTAAAATATTATGGTTGATAATTAATAAAACAAAAACACCCTCAACTGTTAGTTGTATAATGTGAGAAACTCCAATCGAATAAATGTATTCTAATTTATTTCTTGTGTCATCATTATTTTCGAATATGCCCATATTTTGCTTCCTATTGAGTTTGGCTCTGCTCTTTCCGATTCTTTTTTTGACTCCATCGATTGGCAGTGGATGGATACATATTATTAATTGATTGCCTAATATGTGTCCTATGATTTTCTACTATTTCTTCATGCTGATTGTGGTAACGTGATTCAAGAGGTTTCCAACTATGATCATCAATCGCACATTTTGTACATCAGATTCTCGAAACAGTTTCTGGTCTTGATATAAGTGTAGTTATTCTTTTTACACCTGGTCTGTCGAGTAATAAATTTTGAAACTTGTTCCAAAAAGTCTTTGGATGCTTTTTTTTGCTGATAATATGAGAAAATGAATCTTCGGAATGCGGTAGGCAAACACAAATTTTGACAACAATACTTATGAAATGATGTGTATGATGAGTATTCCTATTCTGCAAACTGCAAATATGAAATTATTGGTGAAAGCATTCATTACGATAAGTCTACAGTTGCTCAGTATTGGATGCTATTAAGTATAATGCCTGCCAACATCATGGGAACCTACAGAATTTCTGAATGTTATGTGCGCTATGTCATTTTAATGTAACATCATGACTTCTAACAACTTTTCATTATAATACTATAAATTTGGATCATTGAAATACATAAAAAATCTGCAAACTATAAAATTTATATACTGTGCCATTCATTTTACTTTTTAACTCTCACTGTAACATAAATATGAAGTGAAAAATTCATTAGAAAAGTCTCCAGTTGATCATTTATGGATGGGTTTGAAATTACTGTCTTCCAAACTAATTGCGCAGATACATTGAATCGCAGTGGATACCTGCGAACTTTGAAATTTCTATGGATAAGTATATGTGCTAGTATCATCCCCTATCTTTGATTATGGTAATATGTAATGGAACTTTGTTCAGCAAGTTTTAAAGTGTTTCTTTTCAAATAGTATTGAAGTTTGTATTACTGCTATGAAGCGAATACCTCCAAACTTTCATATTTTTGTGTCGCAGCATGTGTGGCAATCATTTAAATTTTTTACTCCAACCGTAACATGTAATCTCAAAAATTCACCACGAACATCTTCAACCTTTCCAAATTCCTAAGTTTTCCTTTTTCTATACTATTCTGAGTTTAAACATTTTTAAATGCATTTTTAAATTCTCCTGAAATTGTTTTTCTCTAAAACCAATGCAGGTACCTTAAACGTCTTTGAATTCCGTTGCTCTGTTCAATTAAGTACGCTCAGTTTTTTTGCTTCTTTGAGTTCTGACATAATAAATGTTTCCGGGTGCCTTTTTTCTACAACTATCAAACTGTAGATAAATAGATCTCAGCGGCCACTTGCAATCTTTGAAAATATATTTCATCGGGGGCAAGTTTTGGATGACACGAAAATGTCTAGATTCAGAATGCAAAAACGACATTCAAAAATGGCCAATTCTGTTGGATTTGTTGTGACATGAATTTGATCTATCTTTCCTCTTTTTCTTTCTTTTTTCTAACGTTATAAGCCGAAAATCGTATCTCGGCCTCCAACGCGCTTGCCACCGTGCTCTTTGGTTCCTAATTGACAAAGCATATTAGAGTACAAGGAAAAAAATCGCCAAAGTTCAAGAACAGACCTGTGAAGAAATATTTCCAGTACAATTTTGACGAAAAATAGGTCTTTTTTCGTGGAAACCAACGTTATAAGCCGAAAATCATATCCCAGCCTCCAACCCGCTTGTGACAGTGCTCTTGTGTTCCTAATTGACAAAACATATTAGAGTACAAGGGAAAAAATCGCCAAAGTTCAAGAACAGACCTATGACGAAATATTTTCAGGACGGTTTTGACGAAAAATAGGTCTTTTTTTGTGAAAACCAACGTTATAAGCCGAAAATCATAGATAATTCATAGAAATTTAAACTAAAATCCTATAGTCAACTGAACATAAATAAGGAACTTTTGAGAAAAAAGACGTGATATGAAACCATAAACTTCCCCTAGGAAAAAAAAGGTTGGGACAAGTACATTGATGGTCCCTCGTTTGCTGATAATTCCATCCATAAAACAAACTTTAAAAAAAATTTTTATAAAAAATTGCCAAAAAAATTATTTTATAACAAAAGTACAGAACAATTCGAAAAAAATTTCACAAATCTTGAAAAAACATTATCTTTAAAAAAAAACTAACCTGTATCTATTTTTCAAAGTGTCAAAAGAATCAAATAACAAGTAAAAAATAAAAACCGAAAAATCGTGCTTGAAATCATTTTGGAAACCGATGCCACATTCTTCTTATTTGATTCGAAGGGCTAAATCAATTTAAAAAAAATCCATCTAATTTACGTGCAGCATTAAAATTTATTATATCCATTTGAGGCCAAGTATTTTCTAATAAATTGAAAAAAGTTACTATTTGAGTTACGTGCAGCACTAAAATTTATGATATCAATCGAAGGACAAGTAATTTATGAGTAACTCCAAATTTTAACATTATGGAATTGTTCTAAGAAGCTTTTAAATCCAAAAAAATCACATGCAAGCTAGTCATTTCTTACTCTATGATGGCAGAGACTTATAAGAAAATCGATTCTTTTCAGACTTTCAGGAGCTTCTGATATTATTCTCAATATTCGACGTCGATTGGATCGATACAAATTATGTTTAAATATGAGTTAAAAGTACTTGTCCGGCCCATCACTTTCCATTAAAATTGTTTATTTAAATAAAAATCAGGGCATTTTGAGAACTGATGGAGCACAAATATTCATGCAGAGGGAATTTAGAGAGTTATCTTCAAGTAATATTCTCTTAATTGCACTAATTTAATAAGAATGGAAACGAATTGTCCTGTCATATCCAAGGGATGTTATTGTGCATCAATAAATAACAAACATTTTGCACATTAAATATGTTGAAGCTTCCAAAATAACTCCCCAGTTTGTATTGCAATGACGCCAGTTTTTACTTCTCACTTCTTCCAGTGAACGAATTTCATTCGGCATAACTAACCTATACCATTATTAACAACATTAAACTAATAATAAATCGCATTTCAATAAATTTTTAACCGGATTCTGCCGTACAGTTTCGTTTTTTTATGATTGATTTTTATTTGAATGAATAGTGATGGACCGGACAAGTACTTTTAACTCATATTTAAACATAATTTGTATCGATCCAATCGACGTCGAATATTGTGAATAATATCAGAAGCTCCTGAAAGTCTGAAAAGAATCGATTTTCTTATAAGTCTCTGCCATCATAGAATAAGAAATGACTAGCTTGCATGTGATTTTTTTGGATTTAAAAGCTTCTTACAAGGAAAGGTACTTTAGTGTCCGCCTCCGATTTTGATAATTTTTTTCTATGTTATAGTCCATCCAAAAATAAGAGACACGTATTTTTTTTTATCGGCCGAAAGTTATTTTTAAGGGGTGAAATCAACCCTCAAAGTTCGGCATGTTTTGCGTCTGGTAGAGTGTTTCATATAGAAGCACTCAACCGATCGAAACGAAACCAATTGCAAAATGTTTGGCATGTCAAATAACCCATATGACATGTCCATCTTCTTATGCACCCTTACGGCAAAGGGGTGAACCACCCCCGAATGTTCAGAATTTTTTCGTATAACAAAAACTTACAATCCGATTTTAATAAAACAAACGCCATTTTGCAGAGCAAAAAAAAATAAAATCGACGTGTTTTCGGGTTTTCCTCAGATCAAAAAAATTGAGGGGGTAAAACACCCTTAAAATATCAAATTTTGTTTTGAGCACTGGCCCCTTCCAGTTTTAGTATTCTTTTCATAGAATGTAGCTTATCAAAAAATAAGAAACACGTATTCTTTTTTATCGGCCGAAAGTTATTTTTAAGGGGTGAAATCAACTCCCAAAGTTGGGCATGTTTGGCATCTGGTTGAGCGTTTCATATGGAAGCACTCAACCGATCGAAACAAAACCCATTGCAAAATGTTCTGCATGTCAAATAACCTATATGACATGTCCAACTTCTTATGCACCCTTACTGCAAAGGGGTGAACCACCCCCGAATATTCAGAATTTTTTCGTATAATAAAAACTTACAATCCGATTTTAATAAAAGAAATGCCATTTTGCAGAGCAAAAAAAAAATGGACGTGTTTTTTGGTTTTCCTCGGATCAAAAAAATTAAGGGGGTAAACCAGTCCTAAAATCTTGAATTTCACTTTGCGCATCGAAATGTTGACATTCAATTCATATGGTTCCTTTATCATTGCGTATCGACTTATATGTTGAATAATATTTATTTCACATATTCATTGGCTGACATCATAATCGTATAGAGAATCGAATACTTTGACATGCTTTACGTGAGAAGTGTTAGTTTTCGTTCTACAGGTTCTACTATGACATCTTTAAACGGTTCTTGAAAATCTAATGTCGTATCTTCCACGATTTCTAACCGATTAAACTCTGCCATAGAAGCCTTCAGAATTCTCTCGAAACTTTCTTTCAATTCCACTTCATTATTGTTAACAGGACTGTCAGGAATGTTCATTACTTCAAATGTAAGAAGCAACAGTCTTATTACGTTCATTGGGTTGATAGAAATGTTCATGACAATACGTTATTCACAATAGCGGACACGATAGTGATAGATAAATAATCAAACAGCAACTAAACTTCTGGAGTAATATAAAGTCAGTTTTAGCTTCTTCATCTTGAGTGGGTGGCTTAATCTGACATCATCACAAAAACAGATTTTTTTATTTTTTCGGATATCTCTCAAGCATTAGGCTGAGCGAGCTGGCTTTTTTAAGAATACATGGCTACGAGCCGCTATAGCGATTCTTGATATGGATAAGAATATGGCAAGGCTTGAGTCAGCTTTGTTTGCCTTCTGGGCGGGGAATTGTCAATGCGGCTCTCGATATTTGAGTTTTATTTTGTTTTCGTAAATCATTCAAAATAGAAACTTATATAAATAGAACGAAAACTAACACTTCTCACGTAAAGCATGTCAAAGTATTCGATTCCCTATACGATTATGATGTCAGCCAATGAATATGTGAAATAAATATTATTCAACATATAGGTCAATACGCAATGATAAAGGAACCATATGAATTGGATTGTAAACATTTCGATTCGCAAAGTGAAATTCAAGATTACCCCCTTAATTTTTTTGATCCGAGGAAAACCAAAAAAAACGTCCATTTTTTTTGTTCTGCAAAATGGCATTTCTTTTATTAAAATCGGATTGTAAGTTTTTATTATACGAAAAAATTCTGAATATTCGGAAGTGGTTTACCCCTTTGCAGTAAGGGTGCATAAGAAGTTGGACATGTCATATAGGTTATTTGACATGCAGAACATTTTGCAATGGGTTTTGTTTCGATCGGTTGGGTGCTTCCATATGAAACACTCTACCAGATGCAAAACATGCCCAACTTTGGGGGTTGATTTCACCCCTTAAAAATAACTTTCGGCCGATAAAAAAAAATACGTGTTTCTTATTTTTTGATAAGCTACATTCTATGAAAAGAATACTAAAACTGGAAGAGGCCAGTGCTCAAAACAAAATTTGATATTTTAAGGGTGTTTTACCCCCTTAATTTTTTTGATCTGAGGAAAACCCGAAAACACGTCGATTTTATTTTTTTTTGCTCTGCAAAATGGCGTTTGTTTTATTAAAATTGGATTGTAAGTTTTTATTACACGAAAAAATTCTGAATATTCGGGGGTGGTTCACCCCTTTGCAGTAAGGGTGTATAAGAAGTTGGACATGTCATATAGGTTATTTGACATGCAGAACATTTTACAATGGGTTTTGTTTCGATCGGTTGGGTGCTTCCATATGAAACACTCTACCAGATGCAAAACATGCCCAACTTTGGGGGTTGATTTCACCCCTTAAAAATAACTTTCGGCCGATAAAAAAAAATACGTGTTTCTTATTTTTTGATAAGCTACATTCTATGAAAAGAATACTAAAACTGGAAGGGGCCAGTGCTCAAAACAAAATTTGATATTTTAAGGGTGTTTTACCCCCTTAATTTTTTTGATCTGAGGAAAACCCGAAAACACGTCGATTTTATTTTTTTTTGCTCTGCAAAATGGCGTTTGTTTTATTAAAATTGGATTGTAAGTTTTTGTTATACGAAAAAATTCTGAACATTCGGGGGTGGTTCATCCCTTTGCCGTAAGGGTGCATAAGAAGATGGACATGTCATATAGGTTATTTGACATGCAGAACATTTTGCAATGGGTTTTGTTTCGATCGGTTGGGTGCTTCCATATGAAACACTCTACCAGATGCAAAACATGCCCAACTTTGGGGGTTGATTTCACCCCTTAAAAATAACTTTCGGCCGATAAAAAAAAATACGTGTTTCTTATTTTTTGTGATGGACTGGACAAGTACGTTTAAGACGTATTTGAACATAATTTGTACCGATCCAATCGAAGTTGAATGTTGTGAATAACACCAGGCGATCCTGAAAGTTGGAGGGGAATCGATTTTTCAAAGTCTGTACCTTCTTGAAGTAACGAATGACTTTCATGTGAGTTTTTACCGATTTTCATATGTTCTGGTTAAAAAAAAGGTTGCCATCGTTCTTATTATTCAAAAGGAAGATTCTGCAATTTTTTATTTCTATTAATTTTTTAGTAATTTCAATGAATCGTTCTGGGCCCGATGAGGATTCTCAACACTTATTTGTTGCTGGAGATTATATTTCCAATTACTGATAAATACTTGGCCTCGAATGGATATAATCAATTTTAGTACTGCACGTAACTTTCTTTATAACTTTTGCTTCATGAGCTTGTTTTTCCTCGAAAATAATTATTATGAATGATTAGTGACTCCTATGCATAAAACGTCATTTTTTCAATCAAAGTTTCCGATTTGTTGGGTAAATATTCCAAATGATCAATAAAAACTTGGCCTTCAATTGATATCATACATTTTTATATTGCATGTAACTTGGATAGTACATTTTTCAATTTGTTTAATATTTATGATTTTGTTTGAAAATTTTTTTAGTTTTTCTTTATAGAATTTTTTTCGATTGTTTTTAATTTTTGTTGAATTTTTTGAACTTTTCAATTTTTCGTTTTTTGTTTCCATAGAATTGTTTTCCTGGATTTGAATATTTTTTCTATGTCATCCAGAAACAAGGGACCATCAATGTACTTGTCCCAACCTTTTTTTTCCCTAGGGGAATTTTGGGGTTTGATATCACGTTTTTTTTTTCTCGACTTCCTCGATTTCGTTTTGACGGCTATAGAATTTAAGTTCCAATTTTCATGTGTTATTTTGTTAGTATGTTTTTTAAGATTATTATTTTGTTTGAGCATTTTCAAAGATTTTAAACACTCACGATAATGATATGATACTGTGAACTATTTCCCGCACCACCGCAGGAGTAGAGTTCCAGGCGCGTTCTTTTCACGTCACTTTATGTCCATTAGGAACCCAAGTACATGGGGAAATTAATGTTGGTAGTAGGAATATGATTTTCGGCTCTTAAGGAAGTTGAGGCATTAGAATGAAAATGATGTCGTTGCTTTCAAACCGATTGAATCTTATAAAGGGAAGTGTAAAAAAAAATCAGTTAAATTTTCAGACATGTTAGAAGCGTCGTTGCTGAGAAAAATCAATAACAATTTGGGCCAAATAAAATGTAATCTTATGGAAGTTAAGAAACATTCAGTAATATCTCCGTTAAAAATAATACTAAAAATATAAAATTTTTTGGGCAACATAAGCAACACTTGCTATATAATGTCAATTTTTTTCAGATTTATTAGGAGATTTTCTGAGATTATATTAATAATAATAATCTGTTTCCCGTGCAGTTTTTGGAGGCTAGGATCGTCACCGTTCGTGTTTTCGACTGAGCTTTCACCAGTTTTTCGTCTTTTTTCCCCCAATTTTTCTTTAAAGTAATATTGCCGAACTGTAAACTGGCATAACTTTTGAAAGGTACAGATCATAACTTTTGGGTAGAAAGAATGACTGTACAGCCTCAACTTCCTTAACGTCGGATTCCGAGAAAATACCCTATTTTTCGTCAAAATTGTACTGAAAATATTTCGTCACAAGTCTGTACTTGGACTTGAGCAATTTTTTCCCTTGTACTTGTAATGTTCAAAAGGTATACGAGTTTGAAGAAGGGATTTTGAAGAAGGGATCGATGCGCGAGTTTAATCGACTTGGAGGGGATTGAGCGTCGAGCGATCCCAACTTGCTCATCGATCGTTTAGATCAGAATTCCTTGGTCTCTTCGAGAGCGCCCCTCGAACTATAGATAGAGAGAATAAGAGCAATCGACGAGTCCACAAGAAAATCAAGATAAGTACTCTCTCTCTATCGTCATTGTCGAGGCTGGTATAGAAAATTTGGTTTTCTATCAACTATCACCATATATTTGTAACGATTGTGTTTCTATTGTCTTTATATTCTTGTCATAAATAAACATCGTAATAATGAACACAACAAACGAGAAATAACAAATAAAAGTTAATTAAATAAATCATTACATACTCTAATATGTTATGCTCGTTGGGGATCCAAGAGCACGGAGGAATGTGCGTTGGAGGCCGAGATATGATTTTCGGTTTATCACTGTGGTTTCGACGAAAAAAGACTTATTTTTCGTAAAATTTGATGTAAAAAATTATCGGCACAGATCTATCCCTAGACTTAAGCGATTTTTGACGAAAAATAAATAAAATTCAAAAACAAATCCAACAGAATTGGCAATTTTAAGGTATTATATCGTAGGAATGAATATGCTGAATTATCTTTAAATACCTGGCCTCGAATTGATATCATAAATTGAAATGCTGGATGTAACTTAGATGGAAATTTCTTTCAATTGATTTGAAAAAAACTTTTTTTTATTTGTCGTTTTTTTATTGCTTATGTTTTATTTGATTTTTTTGACACTTTAAAACATAATTACAGATTTGTATTTTTTTGATGTAATGTTTTTTCAGGATTTGTGAATTTTTTTTTATACGTTTTGTTGAAATTGTTTACAGTTGGTTTAATAATTTTTTTATGGAATTGTTTTTCCACATTTTTCGTGATATGATCAGGAAACAAGGGACCATCAATATACTTGTCCCAACCTTTTTTCCCTAGGGGAATTTTTGATATTCTGTATCAGATCTTTTTTCTCAAAAGTTCGGTAATCTTGTTTTTCGGATTACATTAAGCTGAGCTAACCATGCACAATCACGCTGGGTTAAAAAAGAAATAAAAACTATATAGTCTACGTTCAGAAAATTGAAAATTTTATAGAACCAATCTTTTAATTATTCACTTTGCTTTTAAATATTCACATACGATACAAAAGTACTCGTCACATCCATATATTCTTGTATGTCCTTACTTATTTGTTTTGCAAAATTAAGAAAAACAATTGACTATTAGTAGGCAAGAAAAAGTTGTAATAGTAAAAAATTCTCTTTTATCTCATGTAACTTGCTGTTTATGAACTCAAGAACAAATATCAACAGAGTGTGGAATGCGAAATTGAAACATTGGTCGATTTATCGAGGAATACTATGTCATGTATGCTAGAATAAATTGAATTTTTGCAAATAATCTCTTTCTTATTGTTTTCAAATAATAAATCGAAAGCCGTATTTTGACAAATAATTATAGTCAACAATTTAAATCCTAGATATTTGTTTCGTGTGTCCAATGCTTGAAATTCAATTGAAAACTCTTATTAACGTTGAAAATACCGCGATAATCAGTATATTAGTGGATAAATCATTCACTAATACTGCCGGGTTTTAATGTATTTGAATATTTTTCACGGTTTAAAATAATTTTCATTGCGAAATTTGATAATATTTGTTTACATTTTTCGTGGTATAATGCGAAAACGGGCGATCAATAATGTACTCCCTAACGGATGTAACGATTGGTCAAAAAAAGTACAATCCTGTTGTGTTCGCGCGGGACTAGGAGACACGGGTTTTGAAAAGAGATCCGTCTCCGTGTACGGCTTATAACACACTGACTTTATTCTCCATACAAAATATAACAATTACAGACGTTCGTAGCGCCGCTCGTGCGTACATCTTATTTTGGGCACTAATTTCCATATACCACAAATCCGCTAGGGCTTGTCCAAATTTTTTTTCTCCGAGGGAGGATTTTTGCGGCTTGATATCCAATCTTGTTTCTGTGGTAGTTCTAAATTTTCAAATACGGTTTTCGAAAGTTTTCCACTGTTTCTATTATGATAATCGAAAATAATTTATCCAATGATTTTCGTTAAGTTTTCTGCAACTTATAACAGTTTGATATTCTTCGAATGTTTGATGTTTCCTCATGTTTCCCTCATGATAATGGTGATGATGATGATGAAACACGATGATCCCCTAATGTTTCATCGATTCCGAATGTGTCCACAATTTTGTGGGATTAAAACTATTTTCCGTAACGTTTATGAATATTTTGTATTATTGAGGAATTCCCCCCCTCATTTATGAATTATATTTTCAATTTTTTTAATCAAATCGTTGTGAATAAAAAAGATATGAAAATTTTTCAATGAAACGAATTTTTTGATTGATTTTCCGTAAAATTTGACAGAAAGAGAGAGAGAAAAAATATATATAATCCTCACCAAGTCCACCAGGAAACTTCCAATGACTTTTTGAAGCATTCTATTCTATTCACAGTATCATACCCAGAGATATCAAGTTGATGTACACATGTCGATGTATAAAATTTTTAAACTCTGCATGTAGCGACTGAGTTCCAATCAGAGAAATGAAAAGTATTGAGTGTGTCAAGACCACCAGATTTGCTTATTTTTTAATATATATTTATTTTGAAAACATAAATTCTTATGCCAATCATAAATGAGCCACCGCTGACTTTTTGTACCATTTTGAATTATTTATTATTTATGTATTACCATATTCTATAATTTTTTAATAATTTTCATAATTTATATATACCCATATTCCATAATCAAAAATAGGAAGTGCTAATACTTGGCACACAAGTGTAAACACAGAATTTTCAAAGTTTGCCAGTATCTGCTGCAATTTCTTCATCTACGTTATGATACGGACAGACAAAAGTACCACAGATTCATGAAATTAATTATGCCATAGTTAAAAAGAAAAAAGACAGCGCAATTGAAAGAGAACAGAAATCAAAATTGTTTCATGTATCTGTGCATTAGTTTCTGAAGACAGTAATTTCAGACCTATTCAGAAATAAGTAGGTGAAGACTTTAGTAATGAATATCTTCGTTAATATATTCCAGTCGGAACCAAAAAGTTAAAAGATTGGCATACCTGCTACTTCACAGAAATATCAAAGTTCATAGGTACTTGCTACGTACTCGTTATACAGACTTTGGTGCTATAGGGAAAAACACTTCAAAATTACCTGAACCACATTTTTGAAACTTATTATGACACATTCAAGAAAAAAGTGACAGATACAATGCATGTTGAAGCAAGCAAAATGCTGTAATTTTGTATGTCTCCATGGTTATCCGCAGACAAAATATTTGATCACATCCAAAAATGATCAGGTTTAGACTTACAGACATGAATTTTTCAACCCACAATGCCAATCGCAAACATGGTCTGGAAATATTCAATATACATGTCGCTTCATCACTTTGTCGAACTTTAGAGGTGTTCATTGCATTTCGAAGATACAAATTTTGATATCATGAAAATTAAGCACCCAATGACTTATTGAAATAAATTTCCAAATTTATCATGTAACAACTCAAGTGAATATATCTATGCATTTACATGGCCCAAAGATTTTTCAAAACTTGGGTGTATGAACAAGCAATCATGAAGGCTTTTTGTTATAAATATTTCAAATTATCTTGTTGAAATTAATATAAAAAAATAGAAATACGAATATCTCTCGTATTGTCTGGAGAACAAATAGAAATTGGTATGACAATACACTGTAAGCTAAGGAGGTGGAAAAAAGGGACCGGTGAACACAGCCAAACTAAATGAAAGAAATTATGACAACAATACATTAAATTACTTGACCAAAGTTTTTTAAAATTTATTTGAATTCGTTTACACACAACCATCCACCTCTTTCTTTAATAATGTAATTACACAACATAGAATTTCTGTTTGGAAAGAACGTTTTAGAGGTTATAATGAACGAACGTTTTTTTTCTCATTGTTATTATTATTATTATTCAACACTAATTAGTCACGTCATTAATAATATCGATTCCTTCCACTTTTCAATAACCACTTTTATTTTTCTACACTCTGCACGCAACAGCACTCCGGCGGTCATAACCTCAAACGTCAACATGACGCGAAATCTCGCAAATTTGCTATCTATGTATATATTACGATATCGGAGTAGAACAGATAATTCTTAATTTTCACGACACATTATTCACGTTTTCACTTCTCAACATTTTATTCACTCTCAGTACACTGTATGAGATCAATTAATCCACTTTTGAGGTTTCATTTATTATAGATATTATTGTCGTGAATTGGGCTCGAAACTTATTGAAACTTCTTTTATGAAAAAAATAAAATTGATTATATCCACTGCTATTTCCAATAATGTTTTATTTATTTACACGAAATTTGCAAATCTTGCACCGTTGATCCACGGGGCTACGATCGCAATCACTTTATAATAACATAACAGACGATAACAGACGGTATACAAGAAAACATTGAGGACTATCAGAAACTTTCTCATCGGCGATTGGTCGAGACGGATAGATTCTCACCGGTGATTGGTTATGATGGGCATCAAGAAGCCCTTGTATGCATCGGGCTGAACCCATATACGGATACGTCAGCTGCGTAAATGTGTTGGTACTTTTTGCATAATCTTGAGCCCGTGCAAAGTTTTTTCTCAGCAATTACGCCACCGATCATGCTGATTTTGGGCGCAATCGAAAGAGAATTTCTTAATTAGCTGAAAGTTCAATTTTCAAATTGCGACATAACTCCTGACCTTCGCAATTCAAGAAAATGACATGTCGATTTTACCCCCACCACCGTGAATCGTTTTATTCAGAGATAATATAGTCTCGGCGAGAGCCTCGGGCCAGCAGACGATAGGGCTATCAATGTACTTGTCCCGAGACTCTACCGAGTCTCTTGATCTCGGCGAGAGCCTCGGGCCAGCAGACGATAGGGCTGTCAATGTACTTGTCCCGAGACTCTACCGAGTCTCTTGATTACAATTGCGAAGACTATCAAAAAAAAATTTAATTATTGCAATATTTCCATAAAAATCCAATATTATCAAAAAAAATCCCGGAAATAAAATTTTCATGCGAAATAAAATCAAATAAATCACGATTTCGAAAAGAAAACCATTTATTTTTGTAATTTCATTCAAAAAACATTCAAAACTCAATAAATCATTTGTTATTTTCAATCTAATTTCATTTTACTTTTGTTTTTCTTTCATGCCCGCTCTTCTTTAACATAGAATTGTTCGAATCCACGCGTGACGGTGTGCACTAGCACAAACGTACCGTTACAGTATGTGTTGTTCGATTTTTGTAACTTCACCATATAGGGATTATGAACTTGCATGAAGATTCTGAAATGCTGAATATAGTGCAATTTTTGTAAGACTATTCCAAGTGTACCAAGTATACCAGTAAGTGGTAGCGTGCTCATCAGGTAAATCAACGGAAGCGAAGATGGCAGGTTCGAATCCCAGTGAAGGTGCAAAATTTTTCTGCGTAAATTAATATCAGAAGTCTCGGAATCTATGAATATAATAAGACCAAATTCGATCGGAAATCAATTTCTAATAAATAATTTAATATTTTTAAAATTGTTGAAATTTTGATATCGCTCCAACAGGGCTACCCAAAAAGGTCCTGACCTATTTACCTCATGAGGCCCTAGTCCAAAAAGCGTGACATTCCTTCCGAGGGCCCGATCAGGCTTCCAAATTAGGGCCCTAATTATAATAGGGAAAACTAATCGGGGCCTCATAGCGGCTTCAACCAAATTGTCGCACGGGATCAATGTACGCCAAACAAAGAGTACAAATACAAAATTTGTCATATTATGCACAAATTTCGTGTAAAAAAACATGACGAATTCAAAGTAAAGATCCCCGTCCTTAAAAGTTAAAAAATGTGAAAATCATGGAATTACTGTCAAATTCTACGCAATAATATGCGTTTAAAATTGTGCGACTTTTTCTCGAACAGTACCCATGAATTTAATTCCACTTTGAAAAAATTGTTCCTCGTATTGAAAACAATTTAACATTAGTTGATTAATAAAATCGATTTTGAAACAAAGATAATCACGCCGTTGCACGAATGAATTTGACGTTCAATGGGGTTCCACATATGTAACAAAATCGAACAGTCGAGCAGATGTCCCAAGAGTAAGGAACACAAGGGAGTTTTTGTGCCTGTGTATGTGTGTTGAGGAAATGATTTTACTACCACTGTCTCCCGCACGAAGAGAACGTAATCGAAAATGTTGAACCATGCAGCTGTTCCCGGCACAACGGTTGGGAAGTTGGAGTTCGGTGTAAATGAAGCTAGAAGTGGGGGTCGATGGCACGCGACACTATAGACTAGCCACACAAACGCATCCATATAAAAAGTTTCCCCCTATCGTCAGCAGCAGTCGCTCTGTCTACATCATTCGGCTTCGTATAACGGTTCGCTCGATTCTTCTCTAGTCTAAATCTGTACGTTCATCTACCAGGACGACCGTCGATGATTGATTTTTGAGGCAAATACCAATATTAACTCGATTTTATTGCATTTTCTTCTTAAGCTAATCATTTCTTAAAATCATGAAAAGATCGTCATCGGTGAGCAAGACATGAATTATCTATCTCCGTTTTGTGTGTGTTATTTTTTTGATGACTAGATGAGAATATTATTGTGACATTTTAAGGCACCCAACCTCACTGAGAATCAACAAGATATACAAACAAAAAGGATCAAATCATCTACGGGTGACGAGGTGATTAAACGAAGAGTTATAAACAAATTTATTCGTAAATGAATGGCACAGTGTTGTATGCTTATTTTGTTCGTGTATTTATTTGATTGAATCAGTAGCCCGAAATCAAGGCTATAAAAATCAAACGTGGATCACTTATTCAGTGTTCTGTTTTAACCCAATGTTAAAAGACACCAAAATTTGAAGGAAATGTGAGACAAATGGTCGCGAGAAAAATCGTTAATCGATTATCCCCCGCATGTACATGTATTTTAATTTAAACTTGTAATTATTTAGGACGGACCAAACACAAGGGAATATTTGCAATTGGCTCTGGAAAGGGTTCTCGAATTGCAGCGAACACTGAATGACAACACGTACTTCATTGACGAAACGAGTGATTTGGGTAATTAAGTCGAATTTATTATTTTTAATGTTGTTTCCTTTCTTTTATTGTCATCGAAACATGTTTATTTTTTTTTTTTTTTATTTAGAACAGCCACTTTTTTTAAATATCGCGATGGAATGTTTTTTCATTTTCAGACAGTTTATAGGCATGTCTAATAATGATAATTAGTCGGGGAAAATAGAAAAACTCCGAAAAATGTGAATTACGAGCAGAAAAATAATCGTTAGATTTTTGCACTTATGCAATTTCTGCAAATATTATAGGTATTAGTTTTACATGAATCATAAATATACATATAGTATATATACGAATTCATTGTCAAAATGAATGTACTATGTTCGCTATAAAATTCGTTTCAAAACATACTTCTATTCTACGGGATATGTTCAATTTCATGGATGTGATGTATCATTAGTGAGTGCGGAAGGGATCTTTAAATATCAATAAGAAAATTAGAACTTTTCAAAAATTCACGGCAATATAGCGAAAAATATAACAAAAATATAGCGAAAATAATAAAAAATATAATATAGCGAAAAAATTATAGGAATATAGAGAATATAAAATGTTTAGAGTGTCTAAAGGTGGTGATTTTATCAGAAGATAAAAAATTTCGGGGTTGTCAAAAAAAAATATAAAGGAAGGGAAAAAGTCACAGAAACACGCAGTTTCAAATAATGCATTTGAACAAATTCTTAGCTACAGAATACCGATTCGTTGAAATAGCATGTTCCTGACATTACATATTTTGTTACCACCACCTCACCAACATTTTTTAGAAAATGAATTAACAATGGACCCATCCACCGTGTGTGAGTGTGATTAATCGAGTTTGCCGAATTTTATTTAGATATAACCAAAGTAATTGGATGGGTTCGAAACATCTCGAGATGTGCGTGAGGTACCCTCGGGCATGTAAGAATGCAGTGTTTCGAGGATCTTCAAAACCGCTTAATTTATGGAACTAATAAAATAATTAAGCCTTCCCCGACGGAATATCGTTAGTGATAACCAATAAAAGCAGTTTATATGTAGAAAAATTCCATCATCGTTTTTTAGAAAAGTGGTTCTTCGAAATATTTACCACCGATGCATTAGGGTAATTTCATGTCAAATCTATCAATGCTTGGAACCGACCTCTTCCGAATTATATGATTTTTTATCAGAATTTTTTTTTTTTATTATAAAACAAAAACCTGGCAAAGAAAAAAAATTGATTTTTTTCAAAGTTTATACAAAATTCCGAACTTTACAATTTTACGAAGTTTTCAAGATTGTTTTTTAATATACCTCAAAAATTATTTTAGTGACAAAAATGGGTTTTTTGTGTCTATTTCAAAGGAGGTATTTGAGGTTAGAAAAAATGTATGTTGCAAAAAATTTTCAAAAAATGATAAATTGGCAAGATTTTGAAGGTTGGAAAATCGTAAAAATCTAAGTTCCGTATTAACATTTTTGCGTATTTTTTTTTTAATTCCTTTCATTGATTCAAAAATATCCTGAAAATGTCAAAAAGCTGTTCTTTTTTTTTGAAATACACTATGGGTCAAAAGTTTCCGGACAAAAGTCAGAAAAAGTTCCCGTGATCTTTTTTGTGCCATAACGCCGGTAGTCCAGATATATGGATGTGACAAAGCACATTTTGAAGGAAAGACATTCAGCTTTATTTTAGGTTTTTTGAAATGTCTTTACGACTTTTTTTACGGGTGCCTCGTCATTATGAAAACGTTCATTATTTGTTTTTATTCTTTTCGTTTTTAACTGGACCGCGTTTTTCAATAAATTTTTTTGTCCTGAAATCTGCGAACGAGTTTTCAACAACACAAGCCTCAGTTTTAATTTTGTTTTTGAAAAAATTGAATACGTTTTTTCAGAGTGTCTCGTTGTTAGCAAAAAAGACAAATTTTTGTATTAGCTGTGTACTGCGACAACTATTGGATTTCATAGAATCTTTCTAGAGTAAAAAAAGTTATGTTTGCAATAGTTCCAGTCGGTGGAATTTTTTTCAGTTATTTTTCACAATTTTCCAGTGGAACTTCAAGTACATTGATTTCCATATATGGGGTTTTCAATAACATTAACGATGGAGTTTTTAATAAAACTTCAAGAGAGAAAAAAGTTTCATTTCCGGCACATTGGAACGTTGATAAGTTGATCAGGGTTTTTCGAGAACTGTGGAGTCGCCAAGATAATATACGAGAATTTTCATTTTTTTTTTAAAGTCAATACCGAAATTTATCAATAATAAATTCGAATATAATAACGAAATTTTTTCACTCTGGATATTCCAACTTGACATCAAATTTAATATGCGACTTTGATTTTTACAATTTTCCAATTTTCAAAATTTTGCCGATTTATCATTTAAAAAATTTTTTTTGTAAAATATATATTTTTTTCATAGCCCTAAATACCTCCTTCGAAATAGACTCAAACCCATTTTTATCGCTAAAATAGTTTTTAAGATATTCAAAAAATAATTTTGAAAACTTCGTAAAATTGTAAAGTTCGGAATTTCGCATATCTTTTAAAAAAAACTTTTTAATTTTTTCCTTTTGGCAGGACTTCGTTTTATAATAAAAGAAAACTTGTGATAAAAATTCTATAATTCGGAAAGGGTCGGTTCCAACCATTGGTCGATTTAAAATGGAATTACCCATTAATTTTTACTTTAATTATTTCTCAGGAGAATCAGACAACGACGATGATTTGATGAAACACGTGGTAACGAAAGTATTTCGCGATTTACCAGGAACAACCAGCTCAAAATTAGCAGGAATAATAGAGCGTGAAACTCGTGTGAAGCAAGAACTTTCAAAAATTCGCTTCAAAACAGTCCAGCTTTCGGGTTACGACACTTGTCGTAAGGTGGCTGTACATTTCATGAAAAAAGCAGTGCAGAGCGAAAACCCTCGTCGACTACCAGATTCCCCAATGAAATTACGTCGCAAGTCGATCGGTAATGCAGATTTTATTCACGATATGGATCGAAAAATTTTGGCGAAAAAATCGGACTTTGAGTTGAAGTTGAGGATGCTGACGGAGCTGGATATTCATCTCGCAACCAAACAACGTGATTACACAGCCAGATTAATGAGACACTAATTCATTCGCGTTACATCTTTTTCTTAACCAACGAGTTTCCAATCATCGATTTCGAGTTTCTAGTTTCAATTCTAGTCCGCATCTAGTCTTAATATTTATACAATATTTAATATGATTTTTGTATACACACCTGTTTGGAAATCATAGTCTCGCTTGACATGATTTTTTTTTATGGAATATTCAGAAAATCGTTAGTTTCTCGACTTATTCCTTCGAGCGCAAAGTAAAAGAGTGATGCAAAATAGTGAGAAAAAAAACCGATAATTGAGTTATTTCAGGAGTGGAACCATCTCGCTATTAATTTATATCTAGTCAGCAAGAGGTCGCGTAATGTACTTATTAATTAATCTTAATCAATGCGAAAAACATTTTTGAAAAATAGCAAATAAACATCATCTTGACTGTGTAAAAAAATCCTTTATGCTTTATTACATACATTTGTTGTAAATGATTAAACAAAGAGCGTTCTCCAGTGGCCTAGAGACTAAAATTAAAAAACGAGTTTTTTTTACCCATTTAAAGAATAATCTACGCATTATCGATGAACCACGTATTAAAGATAGTGTGCTAGACCATCGTTTTTCTCAACTTCATTAAGTTGAATTCATACCGTCAAAGTTCAATTAGTCATTATGATAATTGAATTTTGATGCTATGCGAACTCATGTTGGACAAACATAATCTACGAAAGGGAAGGAGTTTGAGGGAGACCGACTAATGATATTATGTGGAAGGAATAAAGGATAAATACGAATAAAATCAGAGCTATAAATAAAGGAAAAGGAAAAGCTATGCAATTGATTCAAGCATCAAATAAAAATGCAATGGATGTCAATTCTCTGATTGGTTTGTTATTTTTCGCAACATAGAAGGTTCAACGTAAATTTCAAGCGTACGAGCAGGGACGAGTAAGAATAAAAACAGGGGGTGGATTTGACTTAATGCTGCTGAACGAGAGTGGGAACGCTCGAAGGATTCCTCCAGGGATCAGGTATGTCGAAATGTGGAGGAACTGTTGTGAGTGCATCGTCTGATTTCCGGCTAGGGTTACAGTTTTTTGGCTTTGTTCTTGTTGTATTTACGCACTCTATAGGTAATTTTATCAGATCAAGACGATAGTCAAAACCTTGACTCGTTAAACGCAGTATCGTGTGCAATGGCACGTCCATGTATGGCAATTCCTCAGGTTTTTTATCCATGAAATAACCGATTAAACATCGCAACACCGCCTGATGCGAAACCACCAACACATTGTTTGAACACTGTAGCTCTGCGATTACTGGCTCAACACGATGCATTATGTCCAAGTAACTTTGACCCCAGGGATAGCGATAACGCAGTTTGTCCTGATCACGCCATGCGAATTCCTTTGAACAAAAATTTCACGACACCTCATATTAGTAAAATGACGCAAATACGTTATCATTTGATCAAAGTAGAGTATGAAATTCAATCAAAAATCACTAATTAAGACCATCGTTACACGAAGCTTCAATGGAATTGATGATATTGTCACTTTATTAATTTTTTTGTTCCGAAAGAACAATGCCGCCAATTCATTGCGTTTTTATGAAACCTTATTTGTACATATTATGTTTCCAAAATTTATCTATTCTTTGTCCACCCCTGTCCGTTTTCCATATTGAATATCTAAAATTCTCTGTGACGTATATAGAATCTCTGTTCTTTCATATCTTTTTCCTACCAGATCTCAAACCAGTATATTTCTATATACATGCCAAAAAATGAAAATTAACGCGTTTGATAGTATTCAATTCATATGTGTTTTTGTATCAATATAATTTTTTTCAATTTTATGCACGATCAAAATATGCTCATGCTACCGTCGAGCCAACTTTGAGTCACGATAATGTCAAAGCCTTTTCCATATCAGGTGGAATTGAAGCATTGCCAATTTAATCATTCATTCATTGAAATAGGGAATTGGTTAGAAAAGAAACACACACTACATTAAAAAAATCAATCAATCAACCAGAAGATAGATGAAATTTTGAAAAAGGTGTTTCTCTTTGAAATCGGTCGTTTTTATACTTTTTTCGACCGTTTCCTGGTCGTACAATCCGCTAGGGTTCATTTACCTGGGGGTAATGTTGTTGCATTTCCTCGTAAGAGAGTCCTTCGCAAACGCCAGCATGGAGTTCATTGAGTTCAGCGAGATGTTCCCGCTGTGTTGCTTTAATGTCGCGAGCCGTTGCAATCGTGCGCCTTAGTTGACTCGTGAGAATTCGAAGATCAGGAATGTTCATGGCGTTTATGCGAGAGGCGAGCGCTTGTGCGTAACATTCGCCACGTGGACTGAGGACGGCATCACCACCGATTTTCCCAAGTACGTTATTCTCGCTCTCGCCGTGTCTTGAGAAATATAGCGTATGAATTTTTGGACTGACCGAACCCAAATATCCGAGAACGTTGGACTCCACGTGACCGCTTATGCCGCTCGCTTCGATGCTCATCGTCACCGTGTTTATACGAATCCGTGGATAATTTTTTTCCTCCAGCGGCTCGTGTACCAGCAAATAATGCGATACTCTCATACGCAAGTCTTCAGCCGCTGACGCTGCATCCATCCCGGCGTAATCTGCGCTATTGCGAATTATCTCGGCATAATTTCGCTCGAGCACTCGAGGATCGTCGCAAATGCATTCGATGAAGAGGACGCGGTAACCAAGGTCGATGCTTATGTAACCATAGACTTCAGAGCGTTGGGCACGAGTTATCAAACACCCATCCAATATCTTTAAATTGAAAAAAAAAATCATTTAGTAGAACCAAGCTAACAATAGATTGAGAAACAGCCTTTAAATGTTCAGGGAAATGCGCGATTGTACAGAAGTTACGTATTCAAAATGGCTGCAGACTCCACCGGCGGTAGATTCATTCGAGTGTGATTCGTTTTTATTTTTGATGCTCTGAATTTTTTTTTCTTTTTTTAAATTACGCTGCTATTGAATGATCATCAACTTTACTCACAGCGACTGTATTTCCCGCTCGAAGCCACTCAACGCAATCCTCCATAGCCTCTCTCAACGCCAGTGATCTTAGGCTTAAATTGGCAGCGATATCCGATCGAAAAAACTCGTGACTTCCATAGAGCTCGAGCTTTTTTCGACGATAGTCACTCACCCGCAGAACTGTAATGTTTTAACAAATATAAGTAATCGAAAAATGTTGATTTTTTGTAATAAGATTCAACACTGTCCATACATTTCGAAGTCGTCACTCCCAACAATGATAATGGAACACAGAATAAATCACGTACCTTTAGCAGTTTCTCCATTCCAATTTGAGCGTCGACACAGACTCTGAGCGATTTGGGACTTCCCACGACCAGGAAGACCACACGTCGCGATCACAACTCCGACAAATTTTTTTCTCGATCCAAGGTTTGATGGAGTTCTTGATCCACAAACTTCTGATCCTGCTTCTAGAAAATGAGCACCACGATAAATAATCTGAATTTATCTATCTCGATTCTATTTTTTATTCATGTCATTTGTATTTAAGGAAGTTGAGGCATTAGAATGAAAATGATGTCATCGCTTTTAAACCGATTGCATCTTATAAAGTGAAGTGTAAAAAAAAATCAGTTAAATTTTCAGACAGTTTAAGAGCGTCGTTGCTGAGAAAAATCAATAACAATTTGGGCCAAATAACATGTAATCTTATGGAAGTCAAAACACATTCAGTGATATCTCCTTTAAAAATGATGCTAAAAATATGAATTTTTTTGGGCAATATGAGCAAGGCTTGCTGAATAATGTCATTTTTTCAGATTTATTAGGAGATTTACTGAGATTATATTAATAATAATCTGTTTCTCATGCAGTTTTTTGAGGCTAGGATCTTCACCGTTCGTGTTTTCGACTGAGCTTTCAACAGTTTTTCGTCTTTTTTTTCCCAACTTTTCTTTAAAGTATATGCAACATTGACAAACTGTAAGTTGGCCTAACTTTTGAAAGGTATAGGTCGTAACTTTTGGGTAAAAAAAATTACTGTACAGTCTCAACTTCCTTAGGCATTTAAAATTTTATAAGGCTTAAGCTGAGTATTAAAATACGAAAATTACTGTTACACCAATGAAATTATAATTGTTACCAGCGGAATGCCAATTTTCATGACGAACATTTTTCATATTATAAAAGAGATTGAAATGAAAAAACAATTTAAGAGACTTCCATGAAAACTGATATTTTACATGAAAATATTGGCACGAATTCCAGTTTTTTCCCCACATACATCATATCCGTTGGACTTATTTTATACGTTTTTCCTGCATTGATACGGGGGGTTCAAATTATTTTGCGAGCCAGAAATTATTGGAAATTTCAACGACTACGATAATAGGCTCGTTATGATAAAAGTGAATTACTAAAGCAATGATGAAGCCCGAGCCTAAATAAGAAAAGAAACACGAAATAATTATTTTGTGGTGGCTGTTATAACTATACCATGTGAAAAAAATATAATAAAATAAAAACTGTTCTGAGCATTCACCAATACGAAAATATCTCGCAATGAAAACAAAAACGTTTCTCAACGAGTGCTGAGCATCTGGTCTATTGGAAAATTATATTGCAAGATCTCACTTATGAAAGTGTGAATTTGAAGAAAAAAATAAAAATGAAGAATGTCGTTTGTATTCGCCGTCGTTAGGGCATGCCTGGTGCATGAATGCCTATTACGTGCATGTATTCTGCCTAAAAAACTGAGAATGACGTAAACTTGTTGCCACTTTCGTTTTGTCACGAGGAGGGCCCGGACGAATTGTAATCGGTCGAAAACGAGGGCTCGGTCAATGGTCCCGTCATTTTTTAACTTCAACGTCGTTCATAAGCCGTGGCATGTGGGTATATATACTTAGAGGAACGGAGGAATGAGTAGGAATATGAATCCAGCTCGAATACTCCAAAAACTATTATTTTTACATCGATATAACCATTCAAGATCACATTTTTGCAGGAACATTATAATGTATCATTGGATTTTTAGAATCAATAACTTATCAAGATTACAGTTAGAGTTTGATTTTTCAAATCTCAGTCTACCGAAAACTGTTGTCATTGCTTTTGGGGTCAGCTCCTCTATTGAAGCTGTTGAAGCTTTGTAATAAAATTCCAAGAAATTGTAAGAAAATTGATTTGGGTTCATATTGTCACTTATTTCTATGAATATACAAATTTTCGAAGATATAGGTACACGATGATCGCACGTAGTGATTTACTGTACGTGTGTGCAACCGTTCGTACATGTTGGAAGAAGCTTATATATACAGCACGAGACTCGAAGAAATTGCTATTTTCGGTTCAGAACTTTCGTTCATGCACCTATTCTGCTGCCTATGATTGCTGGTAATTTGTCATTTAATCATTGACACACTCTAATATCAACATAAGGGGGTGGATGTGATCGTTGCGTGTTCATACTGTTCACTGCCTACGTCCAAATCCTCATATATATATATCGATCGAATTTATGACTGCTGTTACCGTGCTACGTTTTTTTAATGTCTGCTGTGCTGCCGTGTGCTACGTTCTGAAGTTGACGTCAGATTTCCGATCATAAACAACCAATTTCAACAATCAATCACAACGTCTAAAAATGGATGTCGTCAGATCCAACCAATCAGAAACTCGAGAGCATCAAAGTGCCTTTGATGGTGTTTATAAATACAGACGCATAAATTCTTGAATGTGTTGGTGACTTTTGCATAATCTTGAGCTCGTGCAAAGTTTTTTCTCAGCAATTATACCACCGATCATGCTGATTTAGGGTGGAATCGAAAGAGAATTACTCAATTGGCTTAAACTTCAATTTTCAAGTTGCTAAATGGCTCCTGAGCTTCGTAATTCAATAAAATCACATGCCAATTTTACCCCCACCACGGCGAATCGTTTTATTCAGAGAAAGTATAGTCTCGGCGAGAGCCTCGGACCAGCAGACGACAGGGCTATCAATGTACTTGTCCCGAGACTCTACCGAGTCTCTTGATCATCTACACCCGCAAGACTCTTATGCGTTTTTTCTTTTTGGATTTTCTTTTTATTATTTTGTCATCTATTTTTTCTCTGCGCCGATTCTGGTGAGAATTCGTATTCGAGACTTTTGAGATCGCTGATTACGAATCCAGCAATGGATTTTCAAATTTCAAAAAGGCGGATCCAATAAAGCGATCGTCAAATGCTAAAAATACATCAATTTCCAGGAAACTCAGTATCTAGAGGTTTTCGCGATCACGGATTACGTAACCGGCATTGGATTTTCAAAATTCAAAATGGTGGATCCAATGTGTTGGACATAAAATTCTAAAAACGCAACAATTTTTCTTCAATCCTGTATGTAGGGGACTTTTCGTTCACTTATTATGAATCCGACATTAGATTTCTTCAATTCAAAATTGATCCGGCGATAGATTTTTCAAAAACAGTAGAAAAAAATTACAAATGACCGGAACATCATTTTAAGAATAAAAACCTGATAAGATCACGGAATAGGTTAAAATCATAATTACATCACAAACTTTTTTCTGCCAAAACACATAAAACGGTGTAAACATATTGATTTGCCATCGTGCCAATTTTTTCGTGGTTTGTAGACAACGAAAACAAATACTTCTCAAATTTCCAGCTTTCTAAAAAGTGTCCTTCTCAATGAAAAAAAATTATTTTTTTCAATTTTGTTGAAAATTACGCGAAAATTAACGTGGACCATTAAGAAAGTTGTTTTATTAGAAAGTATGTGCAAAAACGGAAACTTTATCATTTGACATTTTTTTTGTGTGACCATTAGTTTTCAATACACAGAGAATTGAAAAAAAACGGAAAAGCAAAAACTGTGAGTAAAATTGAGCAGTTAAAACTTTGAAATTATTTGTAGATATTTCTGACACTTCAAACGACACACCAAAAATTTATGAAGTCATTTAGAGATTGTAAAAAATTGGGGTGGCTCACTTGATATGGAATACCCCATATATATTAGGGTGGCGCAAAAAATCGACTGTTTTTTTTCAGGGTCTCCCACGAAAATATGTTAATTTATCATGTTTCAAGAGCCCCCTCCAAAAATCAACTCAACAAACAAATTTTTTAAAGTCTCTCGAGATTTTTAAAAATTCCAAAAATAGCCAAAATTTGACTTTTTTCATTTAAAAAATTTTTTTGCTCGATTCACCGAAACTTTGTCCAGAAAAAACCAATGAGTTTCTGAAATTTTTAACTCAAAATATTCATTTCAAAAGGTAATTAATAAATGATTAATAATAATTTATAATTCATTTTAATTTTTATATGCTTTGCTTTCGATGCTTCGTGAGACCTTTAAATATTTATATATGTATATATATTGTAACAAGATTTTTCCGGGAAGGTACGATCTGTCCCTTCTCGGCTCACTCATCTCGTCCCGCGCTACTCTTCGGCTATGAGAATAGACTGGGCGCCAAGTACACAAAGTACCGTTGAATTAATCGACATGATTTTGTCGATTCCCGTGATGGTAACACAACGCAAAATTATCATTTAGAGTGCACGAGAGAAACGAGTGAACGAGGACGGTCACTCGTTTCTGAGTTCATCTGAGATACAAAAGGTAGAGGGGGGGATCCTTGGGGCAATGTAACAATTACGAAACATAAAAGAAATAGTCAACAACAAAATATAAAATTTAGAACAATATTCGCCATTTATTAACAATTGTAGCCGAGGAAACAATTATACAAAGAGAAAGATACGTGATCGCGCCAATTAAACTTAACCAGAATAATAATTTGGAAAAACGATAGCTTTGATTCGCCATTACGCGCTGGCCCTATTTACAGGCAGGTAACTAAAACGTCGCAAGCGGCCTACTCGAGTTCGCAAGGTAACTACAGGTAATATGTAATAGGTAACTGCGATTAATGAAATTGTAACTCATTGCCTATTACGGTAATTGAAGGCAACAAGTGACCGCTGCGAAACAATTCCAGGTAACTAACGCGAGTGTCGTAGGTAGCGCAAAGGCAAAAGGTAATCGAAACACATCCCCTATCCAATAATTCAATCGCAAGATACTCTAAAACACGACGACAACATTACGAAAGATAACGGCGACGCGAACTTCGGCCACACGAAAGGTAGCGCTAGCGTTCCGCGATTCTGAACAATACACGGAGGCAATGCGAAAGGCAAAAGATACTTGAAAGTCAATCGGCGACGGAAAATAGCATAATACAATAGAACATCGCGGAAAAGGTAATAGAAAATACGTCGGTCATTAAAGGCAATCAATACTACGAGATATATCAGAAGAAAGGCGCGATACAAAATAAGCGAAAGAAAAATACTGGAAAATAAAGCCGTGGCTAACCGCCGTACATTCCGAACGCGACAATGAGAGCAAGAGGGATGCTACGAAAACATCGTCCGACGAGCGCGCCCACGTGCAGGGAGAGAGAGACAAAAGATAACTCGAACTTTACTGCGCGTACTACTCAGCGCTTTATTGAAACTTGAACGAATAATCGCCCATATATAATTTTCTCGAAATAAAACAATAATGCTTCGAACCAAATTAAGACCGAATCCGTTGATAGAGTTGAGCTTCTGAATAAAAACTACAAAGAATGGAGACACGGGAAGTATCGGCCACAATCTCGCTCGATACTTCGACCTACATGTCTCCCCAAAAGAAAATGCCCAAGGCAACAAAACTCAAAAATCGGAACTAAATTCCGAAAAACGTGGTCCTCAATATTCGGCGCCATCCCCACCACTAGGCCCACGAACCGCAGCGCTTACCCGCTAGGCGTGAACTAGAGCACGGGCTCAGGTCCACGCTTTCGCGGGAATTCAAATTTCGAAACGCGACACATCGATAATTTACCTTCCTGTTGCTCTCGCTTCTCCCGTCCACTTGAAACACTCCTCCCGACTGGATTACCATGATTCGAGTGCCTTTCCTCTTGAAAAACTTTCCTCAGGAAACTTCCTCGAATCCCACCTGACGAGGCACCGTATCGCACGGACCGTGGCACCCGAATTTACGGTGTAGCGGACGGTGCAATTCTCGGTTACTACAGCGGGAGAGGCACGGGCGACGTTCAACGAATAGCCTATGGCTGCGTGTCCTTTCAGCCGTCCGTTGATCGAGAATGATACTGGTTACTCGAAGACGGTGTGGGAGGGTGGTTCTCGCGAACGAAATCGGGTCCAGCAACAGCAAGGCATCGTCAAAATAAAAGACGGTTCACGAAGGCAAGCGGCGGAGGCGACACCGAATATCTCAAAACAACATCGAAATTTACTGTGAATAAACATCAAATTAACTCAAAATAGACAATGAAATTCTCTCTTTTCCTGCCACGTAGGTAATAGGTAGCTAAAGATAACTAAAATCTCTCAAATCGGTAAGGTAAGCGGTTTTTCGAACTTAATATTATAATTACGCAATGATGAGTCCGGCTCCGACCAACACCCAACGAGTCGAAAGGTCGTCAAACATGGGCCACATGGGCACAATATATATGGGTCATTCATATTTTTATACATGTTAAAAGAAGTCTTCAGCTAAATTTTTAGCTCGTTATCTCCACGTATTCCGGAGTCATCGATTTTTGCTTAAAAAATGTATATCTCTGACTATAATTATCGTCCCCTCACTTAATACGGGTCATTTTTTTTTTCATTTTCAACCCTCTTTCTAAATAAAAATGAAAAAACGGAAAAATAATTTTTTTTAATGGTTTTTCAGCTATTTTTAGTCAAAAAATTGCTTTTTCGTTAAACGGGACACTTTTGATTTTTTTTTTTAAATTCACAAAATTCTGTGTTAAAAAATAAAAATTTGAGCCTTGATGTAAGATGGCCTACAAATAATTTCTAGTAATAAAAATTGAAAAACTTATTTTTTTCTGTCATTCTGATTAATTTTTTTTCTAAGATCACGTAATTCCTTCAATCAGTCTCAAAATAAGTCTCAAAAACAGAAGAAGTCACAGCTCTTGAGCTCATAGGACAATTTATAAATTAAAAAAAATGCAATTTTCAAAAAAAAATTTTTTTTTAATTTTGAGAGTTTGAAGCATGTTCTGAGCCGAATAACAAAATTTCGCAGATTTTCAATAGAAAAATGGCCTAAATTTTCGGTGAGGGGGGGGGAGGGTTCTGCTTTGCCCGGCTGTTCTACCTTGCTCTACTCTCTCCTATTCAATAAAGAAAGTGCATTTTATGTTTGCATAACGTTTCATGACCTTTTTAATGTTTTTCCATGATGATTTTCTTAATAACAGAAAAAACATAGAAAAGTCGTTTGAGGGATCGTTAAATTTTTTTTGTTCAACTCAAATTTTGGGAAAGTCACTTTTTTACATGTATTAAGATCCCTTTTCGGCCCACGAAAAAAAATAATTCGATTTTTTTTTAAGCACCCTATTATATATTGTAACGAAACGCTCTAGCCGACCTGGCCTGAACGCCGCCACGCGTCGGTTCGAGCAACCTTAATAATAAGGAGCAGGTATGAAGGAAACGCGGACACTGTTAATTTTGGTAAAATATAAAAATAATCAATTTTATTCAACTATTAGACCGAATTTTGACAAAAATAAAAGAAATTTTGCGCCTTGGCTCACTAATTTCTTACTCTCGTGTTATTTTTCTGAAAATTTTGATCGTAATTACTTGCTCGGGCGACTTAAAATAACAAATTACGAAAAGAATTAATTTCTGAAGAATATAGCGCGGCGAAGTTCAGAGCGGTGCCGGTTGCCCCGCTCGGGCTCATGCCTACCGGCCTAAGATGGCCGCCACCTGTCAATAACGACGAGCGTGGTCGCCGCGATGTTTTGTCCGCGATCTAAAAATCGCGGAGTTTCGTTAGTTTCGACGGGCTCGGGCCGTCGCGCGAGTGTTTCGTCACAATATATATATATATATATATACACACATAGTGCCTGTTCGCTATTTTAGGCCTTCGAACTTTTGAGTCTCAGCTGTAAAAAGTTCATATTTTCGGTTTAAACATGGGAAGTAGTTGTTTTATAGATAGACCAGCATATAGAGTAGCAAAAAATCGAAAGTGAATTTTTCGAGTCTATAAAACTTAGATATGCAGAATAGCGATGGCGCGAAAAGGCGAAAGTCAAAATGTCGATGTGTGAAATTGGAGATCACTGAGTAAGTGAGTGAGTGAGTGAGTGCGTGAGATGCGTGTATTTTGAGTTCCACTGC
This sequence comes from Venturia canescens, assembly GCF_019457755.1. Classification (NCBI taxonomy): domain Eukaryota; kingdom Metazoa; phylum Arthropoda; class Insecta; order Hymenoptera; family Ichneumonidae; genus Venturia; species Venturia canescens. The sequence goes on from NC_057427.1 coordinate 17,285,416, forward strand.
ATTTCTTTATTTTGATCGGTCGACAGTCTAACGGTTCGCCATTTTTACTATTCGACCTTTTGGTGTTTCAGTATTTCAACCTCAGTAATATTTAGTCTGTTGTTATTATATTTTCATAATTGTGTATATTCACAGTATTGCTGAATGTAGTAATTTATGAATTGAAAGAGTGATAGTCGAATTTTCAGTAAAACGATATTTTAGTCGTCGTTCTATGAGCAATCCATTCTATTTTCGATGTAAACGTGCTTCGAACCTTGAAGTTTCTACTGTATTCATTTTCGACATTCAAAAGCTTTAGTCGAATTGATCTGTCTTCATATTATTATTCAAAGTTACTAAACTTGAGATCTTTGCTGTTGCGATTTGCGCAATTCAAAAAGAAATGATATCCCCATAATAAACGTTTTCAAAGTAAAAAAAAATTACGTCAAGTATTAAAAAGTCGCAACCTTGTTTATAATATTATTTATTATATTTTTTCTTCTAATTATTTATTCTGTTCCTTTACAAAAATATAATCATATCAATTCAGTCAAGTCAAGTACTAGTGATGTTCGTTTTTATTATTTTCTTTAAAAATCTAAAAAATAATTCAAGTTTTTGAATAAAAACTTGGCATGCATGGTTTTTCAAACTAATAAGTGTTAAAAATTATTTCAATGAGTAAACTCCTCAAAGGCCTGTACTAGCAGTGAATTTATCGAGCTTTCTATTTCATTCAAATGAACGTTAAATTCAGAAAAATAAAAGTAAATGTCAAAATATAGTAAAAACGAAAGTAACCGAATTAATTTTAATAGATATAATAGTCTGATAAATGTATCATTTGATAAAAAAAAACTTCCTTGAAATATAAGTAGAAGTTTGAATATCCAAAAAAAAGTAATGAACGTGTTTTAATCGGCGTACTATTTAGTCCTTAGATTAGAAAAATTACAGACACGAGATTAGATGCATGTATACACGGGTACCTATGTATGTAATTGAATTCAAGCTTCCTTCAATTTGCCTCCGATACAGGGCGATGGAGAGCGTCCTTACGGAACTCATTTGGGTTCGAAGGAACAAGAGTTACAAGGAGAATATAAAATAGCAAAATTTGAGATACTGGTGTGCATGGTTCACTTAGATACATTTTGAAAAACCATACACGCTAAGTTTTTGTTCAAACGCTTGAATTTTTTCTTGATTTTTAAAGAAAATCATAAAAACAAACATCACTAGTACTTGGCTTGATTGAATTGATATAAATGATCAAGAGACTCGGTAGAGTCTCAGGTAAGTACATTGAAAGCCCTGTCGTCTGCTGGACTGAGGCTCTCGCCGAAACTATACTTTCTCTGAATAAAACGATTCGCGGTGGTGGGGGTAAAATTGGCATGTGATTTTCTTTAATTGCAAAGCTCATGAGTTATGTTACGGCTTTGAAAATTGAACATTTAGCTAATTAAGAAGTTCTCTGTCGAATGAGTCCAAAATCAGCATGCTCGGGTGTCGTAATTTCTGAGAAAAAACTTTGCACGGGCTTAAGATTATGCAAAAGTTACTAACACATTCAGGATTTGACGTATCTGTATACGCGTACTCCAACCGCTACAAACATAGGCCTCTTGGCCCCCATGATCGCCAATCCCTGGTGAGAGAAATTTTGTTGCAACCATTGAAGGGTGAGAGAATTTTTAGGCTAATGACATTAAATCAAAAGAGCAAGGAAGTTTGGCGGAAAGCTAAGGAGCTCGGGAGCTCGAAAGCACTCGAAAGTCACCAGCCCAAGTTCACGTCATGTTGACGTTTGGGGTTATAATGTTATGAAGTGCATGCGGGAAAATAAAAATAATTTTCGCGTCATCTAACGAAGTGCATATTAATATTTATTTTGATAAAACTTGGGGTATACTAAACCGGTATAAAAGCGGCCGCGTAAATGTAGACTGTGATCTGTGAGTGAAAATGAAAAAATATAAAAAAATGCGCGATGCATATGTCAACGAAACTTTTCAAGATTTCATTATTTCGTTCGATTGGAAATAAGTGTCAACTGAGATAATCTTTCAATTAAACCAGAGTGCGCGGAATATTGTGCAGTGTAAATATATCATCAGTTGCGTGATTAAATATCATGTGTAATAATGTAGGTTATATATACGAGTGCCCTTTGATAGCTGTGTGGTAATAACGAACCGGCCGGGGTTCGATGTTACGAAGTGCGGGACAAATGTAACAAACGTTCGTATAGTTAGTGAATAATATAAATAAGGCAAATCAGTTTATCAAAAATAGGTCTGGAAGTTGTAAGGAAAAATGTTCGTCAACCTATAACGTCAAATTTTCTTTGCGCGATCTGAAATATTATGGTTGATAATTAATAAATCAACAACACACGGATATTTTATTGATATTATTTTTGAATATTCAGATATTTTGCATGCTATTGAGTTTGGCTCTGCTCTTTCCGATCCTTGTTTTGACTCCATCGGTTTGCAGCGGATCGATACATATTATTAATTGGTTGCCTAATATGTGTCCTCTGATTTTCTACTACTTCTTCATGCTGATTATGGTAACGTGATTCAAGAGGTTTCCGACTATGATCATTAATTGCACATTTTGTACATCAGATTCTCAAAACAGTTTTTGGTCTTGATATAAGTGTAGTTATTCTTTTTCCACCTGGTCTGTCGAGTAATAAATTTTGAAACTTGTTCCAAAAAGTCTTTGGATGCTTTTTTTGCTGATAGTATGAAAAGTTGAATCTTCGGAATGCGGTAGGCAAACACAAATTTTAACAACAATACTTATGAAATAATATTATTTATAATAATATTATTGAAATAACGTGTATGTTGAGTATTCCTATTCTACAAACTGCAAATGTGGAATTATTAGTGAAAAGATTCATTACGATAAGTCTACAGTTGCTCAATTTTGGATGCGATTAAGTATAATACCTGCCAACATCATGGAAACCTACAGAATTTCTGAAAGTTATGTGCGCTATGTCATTTTAATGTAACATCATGACTTCTAACAACTTCTCACTTTAATACTATAGATTTGGATCATTGAAATTCAGCACAAATCTGCAAACTATAAAATTTATATACTTTGCCATTCATTTTACTTTTTAACTCTCACCGTAACATAAAAATTCATTACAAAAGTCTTCAGTAGCTCATTTATGGATGGATTTGAAATTGCTGTCTTCCAAACTCATTGCGCAGATACATTGAATCGCAGCAGATACCTGCGAACTTGGAAATTTCTATGGATAAGTACATGTGCTAAGTATCACCCCCTATCTTTGATTATGGTAATATGTAATGGAACTTTGTTCAGCAAGTTTTAAAGTGTTTCTTTTCAAATAGTATTGAAGTTTGTATTACTGCGATACGGAGGGAATACCTTCAAACTGTGATATTTTTGTGTCGCAGCATGTGTGCCAATCATTTAAATTTATTACTCCAACCGTAACATGTAATTTCAAAAATTCATCACAAAAGTTTTCAGCTTTACTAATGATCTTAATTATCCTTTTTCTAAATTCTATGCTAAATTTCTGAATTTCCTAATTTATTTCTAAATTATCCTAAAATGAAATTGTTTTCCTCCACAACCAATACAGGTACTTTAAACGTCTTTGAATTCTGTTGCTCTGTTGAATCAAGTACGCTCAGTTTTTTTACTTCTTTGAATTCTGACATAATAAATGTTTCGGGGTGCCTTTTTTCTGCAACTATCAAACTATAGATAATTGGATATCCACGGCCACTTGCAAACTTTGGAAATATATTTCATCGGGGGCATGTTTTGGATGACACGAAAATGTCTAGATTCAGAATGCAAAAACGACATTTAAAAATGGCCAATTCTGTTGGATTCGTTGTGTCTTGAATTTGATCTATCTTTTCTCTTTTCCTTTCTTTTCACTAACGTTATAAGCCGGAAATCATATCTCAGCCCGCAACAAGCATTGCTACATGCTCTTGAGTTTCCAATGGACAAAACATATTAGAAGACAAGGAGAAAAATCACCAAAGTCCAATTACAAACCTCTATCGAAATATTTCCAGTACAATTTTGACGAAATTTAGGTCTTTTTTCGTGGAAACCAACGTTATAAGCCGAAAATCATATCACGACCTACAACCTGCTTTTCACCGTGCTCTTTGGTTCCTAATTGACAAAACATATTACAGTACAAGGAAAAAAATCGCCAAAGTCCAAGGAGAGACCTGTGACGAAATATTTTCAGTACAATTTGGATGAAAAATAGGTCTTTTTTCGTAGAAACCAACGTTATAAGCCGAAAATCATATCTCGGCCTCCAACCCGCTTTCCATCGTGCTCTTTGGTTCCTAATTGACAAAACATATTAAGGTACAAGGAAAAAAATCGCCAAAGTCCAAGAACAAACCTGTGACGAAATATTTCCAGTTCAATTTTTACGAAAAATAAGTCTTGTTTAGTGGAACCCAACGTTGTAAGACGAAAATCATAAAAAATTTTCACAAATCTTGAAAAAACATTATCTGTAAAAAAAACTAATCTGTATCTATTTTTTAAAGTGTCAAAAGAATCAAATAACAAGTAAAAAATAAAAAACCGAAAAATCGCGCTTGAAATCATTTTGGAAACCGATGCCTCATTCTTCTTATTTGATTCGAACAGCTAAGTCAATTGAAAAAAATTCCAACTAATTTACGTGCAGCATTAAAATTTATTATATCAATTCGAGGCCAAGTATTTTCTAATGAATTGAAAAAAGTTACCACTTGAGTTACGTGCAGCACTAAAATTTATGATATCAATCGAAGGACAAGTAATGTATGAGTAACTCCAAATTTCAACATTATGGAATTGTTCTAAGAAGCTTTTAAATCCAAAAAAATCACATGCAAGACCATAGAGTCATTTCTTACTCTATGGTGGCAAAGACTTATAAGAAAATCGATTCTTTTCAGACTTTCAGGAGCTTCTGATATTATTCACAATATTCGACGTCGATTGGATCGATACAAATTATGTTTAAATATGAGTTAAAAGTACTTGTCCGGCCCATCACTTTGCATTAAAATTGTTTATTCAAATAAAAATCAGGGCTTCTCTAGAACTGATCGAGCACAAATATTCATGCAGAGCGAATTTAGAGAGTTATCTTCAAGTAATATTCCCTTAATTGCACTAATTGAATAAGAATGGAAACGAATTGTCCTGTACTATACAAGGGATGTTATTGTGCATCGATAAATAAAAAACATTTTGCACATTAAATATGTTCAAGCTTCCAAAAATAACTCCCCAGTTGGTATTGGAATGACGGCAATTTTTACTTCTCACTTTTTCCAGCGAATGAATTTCATTCGGTATAACTAACCTATACTATTATTAAGAACATTAAACTAATAATAAATCGCATGTCAATAAATTTTTAACCGGATTCTGCCGTACAATTTTGTTTTTTTTATGATTGATTTTTATTTGAATGAATAGTGATGGGCCGGACAAATACTTTTAACTCATATTTAAACATAATTTGTATCGATCCAATCGACGTCGAATATTGTGAATAATATCAGAAGCTCCTGAAAGTCTGAAAAGAATCGATTTTCTTATAAGTCTTGCTACCATAGAGTAAGAAATGACTCTATGGTCTTGCATGTGATTTTTTTGGATTTAAAAGCTTCTTAGAACAATTCCATAATGTTGAAATTTGGAGTTACTCATACATTACTTGTCCTTCGATTGATATCATAAATTTTAGTGCTGCACGTAACTCAAATGGTAACTTTTTTCAATTCATTAGAAAATACTTGGCCTCGAATTGATATAATAAATTTCAATGCTGCACGTAAATTAGATGGAATTTTTTTCAATTGATTTAGCTGTTCGAATCAAATAAGAAGAATGAGGCATCGGTTTCCAATCAAGCGCGATTTTTCGGTTTTTTATTTTTTACTTGTTATTGGATTCTTTTGACCCTTTAAAAAATAGATACAGATTAGTTTTTTTTTACAGATAATGTTTTTCCAAAATTTGTGAAATTTTTTTCGAATTATATTATTGTAAAGAAACAAAATAAATAATTAGAGGAAAAAATATAATAAATAATTTTATAAACAAGGTTGCGATTTTCCAATACTTGGCATAATTTTTTTACTTTTAAAAAGTTTTTTATCGGGACATCTACATATTACATATGCATTCGAACCACTTTGTATACCGCTAGTCTCAAAAAGAACGGGGAGAAAAACATGTTGTATTCGGGCCTGCTGCACAGTGTCAAAGTCCAACCGAGTTATCTGCCAGCACGTTTAATCCGATAATAATACACGAAGGAAGCGCTTTGCTATAGATATTCGCGCGTGAAACGAGCAGACCAACTTAGCCCCACACATGCAGATGACGATGACAAATTTTCAACCGATTTTCCTCGTATACACGGAAATTACTCACACAATTAGCGGATCTGTAAGTTCTTGAAACTGTGGGATTCCATTTCCAAGTTTGAACAATTAATTAAATTTTATTTTTTTTATTTTACAAATAATCTTTCAACGATCAAGAGTTCTGTATCTTTTGAAAGAAGAAAGACGACAGATCTCTTTCTTTGTTAAATCTATTCGAACGAAATTGCTGGATTAGTGCTTAAATTTAGCAATCATATTATCCGTTGTTGGAATTACTTTTATCGATTTTAATTCAATTTGAATTACATAGTAATAAAAATTTCATAGTAATCGGGAAATTAATGAGACAAGTTAATGGCCATCAAACGATCGTTAATTTTATAGCGAGTGCCTCAAATGAAAGATGTTAACCACACATTTCGACATCCACAGCAGTTTCTAATTACTACAAAATTAATTTGACTGTATGTTCAATCCGTTGAAGTTCACTTCGACTGTACTGGGATCTTCGACCATCGAGATTTTTATTGAATTTATTTGAACTTATGGCATAGTCCTATTGGTTCAAGGGTCGAAATATCTCTTTGAAGAAAAACATGTCTTCTCTGTATCGTTATCTTCGAAGAAATCAACAATTCTCCGCAATGCATACTATTTTTCTCGTCAGCTTGTTCGTGTATCGATTAGTCAGCGAATCAATGAATGACGGTTAATAGTCTGGTAGAGTGATTGATTGTAATCCCAAGTGATTTCAAACGATTCTAATTCAGCTTAAGTTTTCTCAAGGGTTAATGATGCTGCTGGATGTAAAAACTGCTCAATAATTGTGATTCTCTTGGCATCAAATGTGATTTTTTTCTTTCAAAAGTGGCATCCTTCCATCAGCGATTCATTAAAAAAAAAGACTCGATGCAAAATAAAACAGTTCTTGATCACTTCGAATCATCATTTATTCGCAGGGTCTTGATAAATTAATTTATTTTCGCACATGAATTCTACCCTTCGGAAATACGTGTTGACCTAAAAAACTACAAGACAAAGCTTGATCGAAATGTTTGATTGTTGCATTCTCAAATTCCCGTAATTAATGAATGATAAAATGAGGCATAAAATAAGTTTTCATAAATAATTGATGAAATTACCTTGAGAAATTTCTTCGGCACAGGGTGGCATATTTGTAGTCACGTCGTTGAAAATACCAGTTGAAATGTCGGTTGTCGAATCGACAATCTTCCCGTCCCGAAGTAAGGTAAAGCTTGGTAGGCCAGTTTGTAGAACGAGCTTCCTTAGCGCTATACAATAGCCGAAAAAAGGTCCGGATAAGAAATCGAGACAGGCGGTTAGCCAGCAGGGCATAACCAGCCGGGCTCTGCCACAAATATTGCTTGTTTCTTTATATTTTGTGTAGGTCGATCACAATATTCAGCCAGTTTCGAAAAAAGGTTCGTCGAAACAAGGGGCTTGATCGATGTGGAGCCAAGAGATCCTCGTTGGAGAGAAATTAATTTTAGGGAAATTAAAAGTGGCTAGTGATAAGAGTGAAAGGAAATCGTGTCACTAACGATCAAAATGAAAATCCCAAGTCCTCCAGCAGCCTCGACGGCAACGACCGCACCAGCGGATCAACATACGGACAAAATCAAGCACGTCCGGGGGAGCTCGAATCGAGTTCCGTTGACTATTTCTGTATTCAACTTTCTTTTCTTTGTACCAAAATAGGAAACAAAGAAAACACGCAATTTTTGTTTCGCTCTTCAGGCGATGAAGATTATATCTCTGTTCATACATACATGTGCGAATATTTTTAATATATATATATGCGTGTGCGTGGATTTTGTTCAACAAAAAAGCGTGTGCTAAAGTCGTTCTTCAGAAAAATGGTCGCTACTCGTGTGTCTTATTATAGACAACAGATCCTCCCTCATTCCAATTTGCTTGATCCTCACCTCCGGAGCCAGTTTGCGAGCTTTTTGTTATCAGTGATACAATTTAATCAATATCAGCCCGTGAAACAGGCTATCTCTAGAAAATGGAACACACCCACACGCGCAATCGTTTATTTTTCGTTTAAGTTCACTTCTCCCAAGGTCTTTATTGCGAAATGACAAAAATGCAAGTATATTCTTATCTCTTTTTCAAAAATATCTTTCCGCCGTTATTCACATTGATAGATCTTGACGTTTTCTGGTTGAATCACACCAGAGTCAATGTTTTTGTTCGCTCGATGTTTCCTTGTACCTCGTCAAATTTCTCTCGATAAGAAATGAAATGTTTTCAAATAATTCACATATTCCCAAATGGAAGTGCTGCTCCGTAGGAGCGGAAAAGAAACTTTTAACTAGCGTTCGTGCTTCCACTCAAACCTGGTCCAATAAAACCGTACCGTCATCCACACAAGACTTCTATTTTCAGCACACGCTTCCTCCAATATATACCAAATTTTTCCTTTTTTTCACAGCGTTTAGTTACGTCGCGTCTCTCACACACTCTACAGCGAGAAACTTGCACCTCGCTACAATCTAGGTGAGCATTTTGTTTCTATTCTATTTACGTGTAGAATGTTTCCGGAGCAGTTTCGTTCACCTTCACTGTCAACTTCCACTTAGTCCTTCTCTATATTAATTCCATATTTTTTCCTTATTTTCGTGCTCACTTTTTACGAAATTTGTGTGACAATGCCTCCGAGCGAAAACTAAAAGGCCCCGGAATGAAGATACGCTCCCGAGATACGCACCTGGCGATCCCCAGTTCTTTCAGACTCACTGATTACTTTTGGTCATTAACTCCAGTAATGTGCTTATTATAATTTTTCAGTACATCTCCCGATGACACGTTTCTAATTACGGTGTGCAAAGAGTGTTGGATGCTTATGACGCGGGTTCGCAATACCGACTGAAACAGAGTACAGTCGAGGTGAATGCTTTTAGTATCGACCCGACAACGCAAGAGCCTCACTCCCACTCTCACTCCCCTATCGCTAACTACGTATACCATTATATAATAGATAGATAAATGTATAGATACAGGGTGAGGCAATCGTTCATTAATGCGTTCTGGAGTATCTTTGAACCACTTGGAGCACTTGGAAAAATTATATTTTAGATGAAAAAAGTTGTAAATGAACAAACACTTTCAATTACAACGATTCTTTGAATAAGTGTTCCCTTAAGATTACTATAAATCAACAAACTTCAGTAGATTTATATTTTTTGTAAGTTAATTCAAAAAATTTCTCCGGGTCAACTCTTTAGTTTCATATTCGCGATGGTAATTTCATGTTGCGTCATTTGATACAGGAGCCTTAAACCGATCGAACCTCGTGGAAGTTCATCGATCTAAATTGAATAAAACCACTCGATAATTCTGCTTTTTCAATATTGGAATATGAGCAAAAATAATCCATCAGCATAAAAATAAAACTTGTTATTAAACAATACACATGAAAGCGTGCTCGCAGTCCTATAAGTTTGTTTATAAAACGAATATACAGATCAAGAAAGAACTCGACACGAGGTCCTTTGTCGCTAGAGTTAGAGTCACTATTTTGACCACTGCAACGCTCAGTTAATCGATAGATCTCTTAGAGTAAAGTTCAATGAATAAAATATATAATTGCTCTGCTGAAACTTTGTGCCATTTATTTCGAATCCTGCTTCCATAATCCAATATTCAATACCACTGCAAACAGATTTTTTACATTGTAAATCATCAATGTTGTCTTTATTACACGAACCTCCTTATCTTGGAATTTCTGTCACCTGAACGAACGTTATTCTCGGCATTCACTAGCGTTTTTCCATACAACCATTCCATATATCAGGACCGTTTTTTGATACTTACTTTATAGATACTGTAGAGAAAAACATATCGCTTTTTTTAGTATTTCATGCTGTATATTTATTAGAGAACTTAAAAAATATCGAATTTTTTTTTTCGTGGGCCGAGGAGGGATGTTAGTACACGTAAAAAAAGTGACTTTCCCAAAATTTGAGACTAAAAAATAGTATATTACACCACGCGCAGTGCAGGAATATCAAACTTCTGCCCGTGTGGTGTATACTATTTTTCTTCATAGCCGGTCGAAAGTACGTTTCTTCCGAAATACGCAACTATCGATAGAAGATGTTTTGATGCCTGCCCCCGACATTTGCTGCACGAGCGAAGCGAGTGCTGCTGGTCGGGGGGGGGGGGGGGGGGGGCAGGCATAAAAAAAAACAAGATATTAGCAAAGATAATTAATATGAATATTTGCATTCCTATGAACCTGAAAATAGATCATTATTCCGAACGACTATATTCATTTTATCAGCCTCGTCACTTTATTTTTGGCTTTCACATTGATTTTATCTGGAAGGATAAATGTATGTTATTCGTTCGGATTTGTACTGTTTTGATAATAGTGCTTGGAAATAATATGGCATTTCCATAACATATTTCCGAATGAATAACATAACCTTATTCGTACGGTTTGCAGATGACTAGACACAACCTTTCAAAAAACACGTAAGCAATATCGGTTCAAACGTCAAACGTCAAAAGTAAAAAAAATAATTACGTCAAACCTTTCGGAATGCAGAAAAAAGTTTTTGCTCCCGCCGAGACAAATGAAGCGCGTGCAGTTTTGACAGCGCAGAAATGTTATCTTTCGACTGAGGTGTGCAGAGAAAAATTTTTGCGCCCGCTGTCACAGCGAGCGTGTTCTTTTTTACCAATGCAGGAATGTTGAATTTTCGGCCCTGAAATCGGGGCCGAAAGTGCGTACTTTCGACCGAGGTATGAAGAAATAGTATATTACACACCTAGGGAGGGAAAGTAGACTACTTCAAACCGCGGGCAGAATTGTCACCCTCGCCTTCGGCTCGGGTGATAAGCACGATGGCAAAAATCGACTGACAGAGCCTTTTTTTAATCAGTTAAACTGTGTCAAAGAATTTCGATTTCGAAATTTTCAGCTATCTCTCTCACACTCACGATTGCGATATACCAACTGATCCATCCTCTTAAGGAAGCTAATCAGATACCTAACTAGTCATAAAAATATTAGACCATCTTTTGACTCGTGTAGTAGTTCATTTGACAACGTCGCTTTTCGTTTATATGTGGGCGCATGTATGTGTGTTTAAAAACAGATCATATGTCATTAAACAGTTCATCATCAGCTGCGTGTTACATTAGTTTTCAAGTATGCCGAAAGAAAAAAAGCAGAGGTTTTATTGGAAAGGTAAGCTGGTTACCGAAAAGGTTTATAAAGCTCGATTGAACCAGCAAGAAGCGGGCAGAAACGTTCGTAGTATTTACGGCACGAAAAACTCACAACGACAGCTTAACCTTAAAAAAAAGGAAGCAGTATCATCAGTGTCTGGATATATTGACTTGAAAGAGGAAGGTTGTAAGATTTTCGACGTAGAAACGATTGCCCATGGTTTAATATGCAAAAGATGCAAAAATGTGCTGTCTCTTTTGGATACTACTGACAGTATCGCGAGTGGTTTGGGCACTACCTACTATGTAAAGTGCCGAAAATGCGAGCATATCAATGACGTTCTTACTGATAAACAACATAGTGCTCCTGAATCACAGAGAATGATTTTCAATTGCAATACAAAAGCTGTAATCGGTGAGTATGGATGAAAAAAAAAGTACATTTTACATAATGGGCTCAGATGAAAATTACGACTATAAGTGTATCTCACCACGTGTCTACAACTAATTGGAAATTATTTAAATAGATTATAATAAATAATTTTGTAATTTATGGTAGATATGTATTTTTTATTAAAGGTACTTTGAATGGAGGTGGAGGTCTTACTACACTCAATAAAATTCTAACAACATTGGGTGTATCTCCGCTAAACTGTGGCACCTACAAAACCCATGAAAAAGAAGTTTCTCGTTGTATTGAAAAAATGGTTGAAGGAAGTTGTATGAACGCCACTAAAGAAGAAAGGCAACTAACTATAGAAAATTCAGAAAAGTTGAAGAAATTATTGTAAGTTAATTTGAAGTTTACCCTTTCCTTTTGCAAACATGAATCATGAAGTTGAAAGTTTTTGATAAATAAATTAGTTTGAATGATTTGTAAGAAAGGCTCAAAAAATTGAACGATGTAAGATTGGAAGAGATAATTTGTTTAAAAGAATTGTAAGATAATTTCACAAACTTTTTTCGAAGTTTTTATTGTACATTTTGATCGTTTACAAATAATTGATCAATTGATTATCGTGGGTGAGTAAGTTCGAATTTTAGAAGCTATAATTGAAACGTGTATTCATGGAATCTGTATTTTACAGCAAATTCAGTTATTATAGAATTTGTGTTTGAATGTCCTTTCGAAAATCAAAACTAATTTTTTTATATTGCGTCTCAAACGGAAATTGTTTATTCAAACCTTGAATTTTATCATGAAAATCTACTCCGATTTTTTCCTCACAATAATGATTAAAATTATTATTAGTGAAAAATAACCAACGGCATTATTAAAGAATTAATTAAATACTTGCTTTTTTATATATATTAATATACCGTTCAACAATCATGTATTTTTTTTTGTACAGAATGTGAAATTAATAAATAAAATTGGCACTATATAACTCATCCACATCTCTTAACACTTCCCTCTTCGACCTTATCTCCTTTTCTTCTAGACCCGACCATTTGCAAGAAAATTTCCTATTTCCTGATTTATCGACGGGTTACGAAGAAAAAGACAAAATTTCATCGGAAAACATCGTTCGAGTTGGAGGATCGTTTGATATGGGGTGGCCAACCAAAGGATCAGGAAGAAGCTATGATAGCTTGTCGGGTACAGCTGGTTTAATAGGATATTTCAGTAGAAAAGTAATATCGCAAGTTGTACTTAATCGAAAATGCAGAATGTGTAATGTTGGCCATCCCAAAAGTGACCATGATTGTAAGCTGAATTTCGTAGGCAGCGCAAAAGCAATGGAGCCTCGAGCTGCGGAGTTGCTTGTCGGTGAAAGCAATAAAATTCTGTCAACCGTAAAAGTACAGCTCGGTATTTTCATCGGGGACTGCGATTCAAATGCTATTTTGGCAGCTCGTAACGCAGTAAATTATGAAATTGTCAAACATGATGATTTAAACCATACATCTAAAGGAGTAACCTCTCAGTTGTATAAAAAAATCAAGAGCCACAAAGAATTGAATTCTAAAAGTATAAAATATCTTGGAAAATGTTTTAACTACTGCGTGACACAGAACAAAGGCGACAAATTGGCAATGGCTACTGCGATTGAAAATATACCGTATCATTGTTTCAACAGACATGAAAATTGTGGAACAAAATGGTGCCAGTATTCAAAGAATCCAGATTCGTATAAACATGCCGTTATCGGTGAAGGATTTACAGATCCAGAACTGTTCAATTTACTAAAAACCATTTTTGGTGGTATAGCAAAAAAAGCAAGTGGATTTTCGGGAGGAGTATCGAGTAACCCCAATGAAAGTTTTAATGCCACGGTTGCTAGCAAGGCTCCGAAGTCGCGGTTATATGGAACATCTCAATCCTATAATACGCGTGTTGGCTTAGCTGTCCTAAAAAAGAATGAGGGAGAAAAATTCATTGTTCAGCTATTGGAAAATTGTCAAGTATCTCCTATTAAAAATCTTGCTGAATTTTGCAATAAAGTAGACAAATATTCTAGTCGCAGATACGATAAAGTTCGCACTACGATTTGTAAACGGCGGCGCTTATTTTTGTGAGAAACTTCAATCGAATAAATATTTTCTAATTGATTTTTTGTGTCATCATTATTTTTGAATATTCCCATATCATGCTCCCTATTGAGTTTGGCTCTGCTCTTTCTGATCCTTGTTTTGACTCCATTGGTTTGCAGCAGATCGATACATATTATCAATTCGCTGCCTGAGATGTGTCCTCTGATTTTCTACTACTTCTTCATGCTGATTGTGGTAACGTGATTCAAGAGGTTTCCGACTATGAGCATTAATTGATGCACATTTTGTACATCAGATTCTCAAAACAGTTTCTGGTCTTGATATAAGTGTAGTTATACTTTTTCCACCTGGTCTGTCGAGTAATAAATTGTGAAACTTCTTCCAAAAAATCTTTGGATGCTTTTTTTGCTGATAGTATGAAAGGTTGAATCTTCGGAATGTGGTAGGCAAACACAAATTTTGACAATAATACTTATGAAATAACGTGTATGTTGAGTATTCCTATTCTGCAAACTGGAAATGTGGAATTATTGGTGAAAACATTCATTACAATAAGTCTACAATTGCTCAGTTTTGGATGCGATTGAGTATAATGCCTGCCAACATCATAGAAACCTACAGAATTTTTGAATGTTATGTGCACTATGTCATTTTAATGTAACATCATGACTTCTAACAACTTTTCACTATAATACTATAGATTTGGATCATTGAAATACAGCAAAAATCTGCAAACTATAAAATTTATATACTGTGCCATTCATTTTACTTTTTGACTCTCACCGTAACATGAATATGAAGTGAAAAATTCATTAGAAAAGTCCTCAGTTGCTCATTTATGGATGGATATGAAATTACTGTCTTCCAAACTCATTGCGCAGATACATTGAATCGCAGCAGATACCTGTGGACTTTGAAATTTTTGTGTCGCAGCATGTGTGCCAATTATTTTAATTTTTTATTCCAACCATAACATGTAATTTCAAAAAATCATCACAAAAGTTTTCAGCTTTACTAATTAAATTAAATTTCCTTTTTCTGAATTTCTGAATTTCTAAATTTATTTCTAAATTATCCTGAAATGAAATTGTTTTCCTCCACAGCCAATGCAGGTACCTTAAACGTCTTTGAATTCCGTTGCTCTGTTGAATTAAGTACGCTCAGTTTTTTCTGCTTGTTTGAGTTCTGACATAATAAATGTTTCCGGGTGCCTTATTTCTGCAACTATCAAACTGTAGATAATTGGATCTCAGCAGCCACTTGCAAACTTTGGAAATATATTTCATCGGGGGCATGTTTTGGATGACATGAAAATGTCTAGATTCAGAATGCAAAAATGATATTTAAAAATGGCCAATTCTGTTGGATTTGTTGTGTCTTGAATTTCATCTATCTTTCCTCTTTTCCTTTCTTTTTTCTAACGTTATAAGCCGAAAATCATATCTCGGCCTCCAACCCGCTTTTCACCGTGCTCTTTGGTTTCTAATTGACAAAAGATATTAGAGTACAAAGAAAAAAATTGCCAAAGTCCAAAGACAGACCTATGACGAAATATTTTTATTACTATTTTGACAAAAAATAGGTCTTTTTTCGTGAAAACCAACGTTATAAGCCGAAAATCATAAATAATTCATAGAAATTCAAACTAAAATCCTATAGTCAACTGAACATAAACAAAGAACTTTTGAGAAAAAAGACGTGATATCAAACCATAAACTTCTCCTAGGAAAAAAAAGGTTGGGACACGTACATTGATGGTCCCTCGTTTGCTGATAATTCCATCTATAAAAAAAAACTTGAAAAAAATTTTTTTTACAAATTGTCAAAAAAATTATTTTATAAAAAAAATACAGAACAATTCGAAAAAAATTTCACAAATCTTTAAAAAAACATTACCTTTAAAAAAAACTAATCTGTATCTATTTTTTAAAGTGATAAAGGCTTCAAATAACAAGCAAAAAATAAAAAACCGAAAAATCGTGCTTGGAATCACTTTGGAAACCGATGCCTCATTCTTCTTATTTGATTCGAATAGCTAAATCAATTGAAAAAAATTCCATCTAATTTACGTGCAGCATTAAAATTTATTATTCAATTCAAGGGCAAGTATTTTCTAATAAATTGAAAAAAGTTACCATTTGAGTTACGTGCAGCACTAAAATTTATGATATCAATCGAAGGACAAGTAATTTATGAGTAACTCCAAATTTCAACATTATGGAATTGTTCTAAGAAGCTTTTAAATCCAGAGCTTCTGATATTATTCACAATATTCGACGTCAATTGGATCGATACAAATTATGTTTAAATATGAGTTAAAAGTACTTGTCCGGCCCATCACTACCCATTCAAATAAAAATCAATTATAAAAAAACGAAATTATACGGCAGCATCAGGTTAAAAATCTATTGTTATTATTTATTATTTACCATTTATTATTAGTTTAATGTTCTTAATAATAGTATAGGTTAGTTATGCCGAATGAAATTCATTCGCTGGAAAAAGTGCGAAGTAAAAATGGCCGTCATTCCAATACCAACTGTGGAGTTATTTTTGGAAGCTTGAACATATTTAATGTGCAAAATGTTTTTTTATTTATCGATGCACAATAACATCCCTTGTATATTACAGGACAATTCGTTTCCATTCTTATTAAATTAGTGCAATTAAGGGAAAATTACTTAAAGATAACTCTCTAAATTCCCCTCTGCATGAATATTTGTGCCCCATCAGTTCTAGAAAAGCCCTGATTTTTATTTGTATAAACAATTTTAATGGAAAGTGATGGGCCGGACAAGTACTTTTAACTCATATTTAAACATAATTTGTATCGATCCAATCGACGTCGAATATTGTGAATAATATCAGAAGCTCCTGAAAGTCTGAAAAGAATTGATTTTCTTATAAGTCTCTGCCACCATAGAGTAAGAAATGACCAGCTTGCATGTGATTTTTTTGGATTTAAAAGCTTAGAACAATTCCATAATGGTGAAATTTGGAGTTACTCATAAATTACTTGTCCTTCGATTGATATAAATTTTAATGCTGCACGTAACTTAAATGGTGACTGTTTTCAATTGATTAGAAAGTACTTGGCCTCGAATTGATATAATAAATTTTAATGCTGCACGTAAATTAGATGGAATTTTTTTTAATTAATTTAGCTGTTCGAATAAAATAAGAAGAATGAGGCATCGGTTTCCAAATTTATTTCAAGCGTGATGTTTCGGTTTTTTATGTTTTACTTGTTATTTGATGCTTTGGACACTTTAAAAAATAGATACAGATTAGTTTTTTTTTAATATAATGTTTTTTCAATATTTGTGAAATTTTTTTCGAACTGTTCTATATTTTTTTTATAAATTAATTTTTTTACAATTAAAAAAAAACTTTTCATATTTTTTTATGGATGTAATTATCAGCACACTAGGGATCATCAATGTACTTGTCCCAACCTTTCTTTTCCTAGGGGAAGTTTATGGTTTTATTGTTATTCGGCTGAAAACATGCTTTAAAATCTCAAAATTAAAAAATCTTTTTTTTTGAATATTGCATTTTTTTCAATCAATAAATTGTCCTATCAGCTCAAGAGCCGTGCTAAAGAAAATCACAACAGCTAAAATCTCAAGTTTATTAAATTCGAATGATAATATGAAGACAGATCAATTCGACTAGAGCCTTGGATGTCGAAAATGAATACAGTAGAAACTTCAAGGTTCGAAGCATTTTTACTCACCCACTTACTCACGGAACATCACTTTGGTATCCCCCTCCGATTTTCTTGAAACTGCTGTATGTAAAAGAGCATTCGAAAGTAAGAGACACGTATTTTTTTTTTATCGGCGGAAAAACGGTTTTAAGGGGTGAAGCCACCCTTGAAAGTAAGCCATGTCAGGGGGTGATTTTGCAATTTCACCAACAAGCACTCAACTGATTTTGATAAAACCAAAACCAAAATGTTTCTTATCTAAAGTGATGAAAAGTTCACCCTGTGTACGAAAAAAAAAACAGGGGGTTAACCACCCTTACATTCTTATATTTCTCACGTCACAATGAAAAGGAACGAATATGATGGAATGAAACGGGTTCTATTTCCATGAAAACATGAAAATAAAGTTCACGTGTTTTTGCATTTTTGCACAATAGCAGTCTTAAGGGGGTAAACTACCCCATTTTTGAATTTTCGTACTGTATGTGGTTTATTTCTGTTTTACATGTTTTTGCTGATTCGAAATATTATAATAATTTGGAATCAAGATTTTCTGAAGTATCGAAGTCAATACAAGACTCTGAAAGGGTGAATCTCCCCCACTCGATTTTCCTCTTTATTCGCTATTTCAAAATTTCTCCCTGCATTTCGTTCAATTTGGTTGCTCTGCATCGAAATTACGAATTTAATAATTTTAGGAACGCATAATAATCGTATTGACTTCAATCTTGGCGGGGCAAGGGAAGGAGGAGGGGAGCCATTTGATATTTACTACGATTCAACTTTGAAGTCTGAATAAGTTCCATGCTGTTGATCTTGTTTACTAACTAACATTTTTTAAATCAAACATCAATACACATTAACAATTTATTAACCATCTCATAGTATACAATCGGATTTTATTAGATAAGTACATATATCGAAATAAAATATAATAAAACCTATCATTTCCAGCAATCATGGCTCATACGTTGTACAATAATGATATTTATCAAAAAAGTGTTTGGCCACTATTCAAAAATCTGCAGTAAAATCTGATTTTTTTACACAGCATAGAAAAATGTTCGAAAATTACGGTAAAAAAATTGAGGGGTGGTTACCAAACATTTAAGCAAGAAAATAAGTATTAAAAATTGGACATCGTAGTGGCAGTAAATGGATCGTGATTTTTCATTCAAATTTAAGGGATCGTAAATACTGGAAAAAAAAAATTAAATCATATTCGTATTCGTTGAACATTTATCTTGTTAATGGTGTTATAAAAATGTCAGGTCACCGAAACTTTAAGAATGAAATCATAAATTAACTACGATTATCGCTCACGATGAGTCGTTGAATACTAGGTTCGGTACGACATCGGCAACACCGCTCTATCAGCTGTTTATATATATGTATATCGACGTATATCGTGTTTAGTTGACGTGCTTACATTAGTGCATCGGTACTGTACAGGCGTGTATACTTTCTCGGTATAATTAATAGAAAAATGTTTTTTGTTCATATTTATACAAATATTGTGATAACAAAAATATTTGTAATCACAAATAATGACGTAACCTCAAATTCAAATAAATTGTTGGTTATGTGTATCAAGTCATATGTGAGTGACAAGCCATCAGTTTACCGTTGGCAAGGTAGATATATCTCTCCACCAACAACAAAGTTGCCAAATCAAAAAGTTAACTAGTCAAATTTTTACTAATAATGATATTTTTTTTTATATAATTGATAATTACAACGGACTAATTGATTAGTTGTGTTAATTTTTAAGTCTATAAATTTTGAGAGAAAATAATAGCACCAATCCCTTATCATGACAAAAAATTCAGTTGTTCAACGCTCGTGTGGTGGGCATGATCTCATTAACCAGAACATGTAAAAATCGTTAAAAATTCACATCAAGGTCATTTGTTACTTTAAGAAGGTACAGACTTTAAAAAATTGATTCCTCTCCGACTTTTAGGATCCTCCGGTACTATTCACAATATTCAACTTCGATTGGATCGGTACAAATTATGTTGAAATACGTTTTAAACGTACTTGTCCGGCTTTTTATTCCGTACTTTTTATTCAAACGAAAAAAAATCAGGGCTCTTCTATAATTACAAATATGATAAAATGGATTGGAATCCAACATGTGAGCGGGCCTATTCAAAATGGCGCAGAAAAGTACCAGAGACATGTGAACATCGGTGTCACATTCATTTTCTGCCAAAATGTTCCTAAGCTTGGAAAATATTTGTGATTGGGCAGGTAAAAATCCTGCCCAACGTAATATAAGTTGTTAAAGGCGAATAGGTGTTAGCAGCTAATCCCATAATTAAATGCGGTTTAAACTAGGAAAATAAATCGAGCAACGAAATGCAGTAACGTGTTTACAAACCGCTTGTATATACGGGGGAAATATTTATTTCCCGGTGGTGCACGTGAAGAATATTTTGCCGGGTGGATTTTTAGAGTTTCATTCAAATTTCCTTGCAATTGATAGGATTTACAGAAGAACACGTATCAACTGTCTACTCTCATGTCTCCTTTTTCTGTTTCCACCCTTGGCCACCAGACGTTGTATCTCTTTATGTTGGATCCCAATAAAAATAAAAACAATATCCCCTAGTAATTTAACGTTTTAACTGTTTCTCCGGATTTTTATCAATGCTAACGCATGGATATCAACTGCTAATATTTGTATGACGGATCAGCCGTTACAAAATGCTGCTTTGATGATTGTGTTAAGTCGTGCATTAAAAGGATAAGCATCATCATGGTTATCGAAATATCGTATCCTGGAATGACGTGGCAAGAATTCAAACAACTTTTCATAATACGGTTTGATTCATTAGAAACTCCTGCTGCATTTTTGATTAATTTGATGGGTAGTAAACCAAAAGAAGGTGAGTGTATTGAATCATATGCTGCTTCGATGATAACAGCATTGACGTCTCGATGGAAAAATTTGAGTATGGAAGAAATTGCTGTGTCTACTACATTAGCACATGTTGCGCGATTGAATTCACGTATTCAACTTTTTGCATTTACCACTGATATCAAGACAAGAAATCAGCTTCATAATGAGTTGAAAGCTATGTCATTCTTAAAACGAAAGTTTGTGCATAATTATAATGATCGAAATGAAGGAAATGATTTTAAACAATCGAAGTAAACACCAGTATCTTCGGCTGTCAAGTGTTTCTATTGTAATAAAATCGGTTACAAAGCATCAACGTGTCGAATGAAGGAAAGAAATGAAAAACTGAATATAGTGAATGATGTTGCCAAAGAATCATTCAAGAAAAATACTTCAAGTAAATCTTCAAACTCAGTTACTTGTTTCAAGTTGCAAGAAAACTGGCAATACTATTGAACACCGTGTTGATATGTGTGTAGTTAATACACCTACGAGTGTGTTCCGACAATCCGGTGAGCAGTTTTCATTTTGTTTTGATTCTGGATCTCAATGTTCTCTTATGAAGGAGACTATTGCTAATAAAATTCGAGGCAAACGAATAAGTAATGTAGTAACTATGACTGGTATTGGGCAAACCAGTATTAACAGCACTTTACAAATATTGTCTACAATACACATTGATGATATCACTTTTGAAATTCTGTTTCATGTATTGCTTGATAAATATTTACGTCATGACATCATGATCGGAGCTGAAATATTGAGTCAAGGGTTCGCTGTATTAATGACAGTGGATACATTGAAAATAACAAAAACATGTGATGTTAATACATGCAATGTAAAACCACAGGAGTTTGGTTTTGAAAATGTTGATACCGATATTCCGATGGAATTCAAACCAAAATTATTAACTATTTTGAACGAATTCAAAGCCCAATTTGTGTGTAGGACTCCAAATGGTTGTGCAAAAGGGGAACCACATCCGTCTCAAGGATCCAAACAAAACTGTTTATCGACGCCCATATAGATTGAGTGAAGAAGAACAAAAAGTGGTTCGTGATAAAATAAAAGAGCTTTTAGATGCTCATATTGTTCATCCAAGTTCTTCTCCTTTTGCAAGTCCTATCCTTTTTTATGCCTTTGATATCAGATCAGATAAACAGGCTTTATGGATGTTATTATTTCACCGTTTTGGACATGGCTAGTGGCTATCATCAATTGCCTATGCATCCTGATTCAATCGAGAAAACTGCATTTATAACTCCGGAAGGTCACTTTAAATACCTTACATTACCGTTTGGACTTCGAAATGCTCCCGAAATATTTCAACGTTCAGTGATAAATGCTCTTGGGGATCTTGCCAATACATATGTCATGGTGTATATGGATGATTAAATTGTAAAAAAAATTAATTTGTAAAAAAAAAAATACAGAACAATTCGAAAAAAATTTCACAAATCTTGAAAAAACATTATATTAAAAAAAAAACTAACCTGTATAAAGTGTCAAAAGCATCAAATAACAAGTAAAACATGAAAAACCGAAACATCACGCTTGAAATAATTTTGGAAACCGATGCCTCATTCTTCTTATATTATTCGAACAGCTAAATCAATTAAGAAAACTTCCATCTAATTTACGTGCAAGTATTTTCTAATCAATTGAAAACAGTCACCATTTGAGTTACGTGCAGCACTAAAATTTATGATATCAATCGAAGGACAAGTAATTTATGAATAACTCCAAATTTCAACATTATGGAATTGTTCTTAGAAGCTTTTAAATCCAAAAAAATCACATGCAAGCTAACTATTTCTTACTCTATGGTGGCAGAAACTTATAAGAAAATCGATTCTCTTCAGGCTTTCAGGAGCTTCTGATATTATTCACAATATTCGACATCAATTGGATCGATACAAATTATGTTTAAATATGAGTTAAAAGTACTTCTCCAGCCCATCACTATTCATACAAATAAAAATCAATCATAAAAAAACGAAATTGAACGACAGAATCCGGTTAAAAATTTATTGAAATGCGATTTAGTATTAGTTTAATGTTCTTAATAATAGTATAGGTAAGTTATGTTGAATGAAATTCGTTCGCTGGAAGAAGTGAGAAATAAAAATTGCCGTAATTGGAATACAAACTGGGGAGTTATTTTGGAAGCTTGAACATATTTAATGGGCAAAATGTTTTTTATTTATCGATGCACATAAACATCCCTTGTATATGGCAGGGCAATTCGTTTCCATTCTTATTAAATTAGTGCAATTAAGAAAAAATTACTTGAAGATAACTCTCTAAATTCCCTCTGCATGAATATTTGTGCTCCATCAGTTCTAGAAAAGCCCTGATTTTTATTTGAATAAACAATTTTATTGGAAAGTGAACGGCCGGACAAGTACTTTTAACTCATATTTAAACATAATTTGTATCGATCCAATCAACGTCGAATATTGTGAATAATATCAGAAGCTCCTGAAAGCCTGAAGAGAATCGATTTTCTTATAATTCTCTGCCACCATAGAGTAAGAAATGGCTAGTTTGCATGTGATTTTTTTGGATTTAAAAGCTTCTAAGAACAATTCCATAATGTTGAAATTTGGAGTTACTCATAAATTACTTATCCTTCGATTGATATCATAAATTATAATGCTGCACGTAACTCAAATGGTGACTGTTTTCAATTGATTAGAAAATACTTGCACGTAAATTAGATGGAAGTTTTTTTAATTGATTTAGCTGTTCGAATAAAATAAGAAGAATGAGGCATCGGTTTCCAAAATTATTTCAAGCGTGTTGTTTCTGTTTTTAATGTTTTACTTGTTATTTGATGCTTTTGACACTTTAAAAAATAGATACAGATTAGTTTTTTTTTTTTAATATAATGTTTTTTCAAGATTTGTGAAATTTTTTTCGAATTGTGCTGTATTTTTTTTATAAAGTAATTATTTTTACAATTAAAAAAAAAAAATTCATATCTTTTTTATGGATGTATATAATTATCAGCAAACAAGGGATCATCAATGTACTTGTCCCAACCTTTTTTTTCGTAGGGGAAGTTTATGGTTTGATATCAAGTCTTTTTTCTTAAAAGTTCCTTATTTATGTTCATATGACTATATCATTTTAGTTTAAATTTCTATGAATTATTCATGATTATCGGATTACACGGTTGGTTTTCACGAAAAAAGACCTATTTTTCGTCAAAATTGTTCTGGAAATATTTCGTCACACGTCCGTTCTTGGACTTTGGGGATTTTAGTACTCTAATATGTTATGCTTATTGGGAACGCAAGAGCACGGTGGAAAGCGGGTTGTAGGTCGTGATATGCTTTTCGGCTTGTAACTTTGGTTTGCACGAAAAAAAGACCTACTTTTCGTCAAAATTGTACCGAAAATATTTCGTCACAGGTCTGTTCTTGGACTTTGGTGAATTTTCCCCTTGTCTTCTGATATGTTTTGTCCATTGGGAACTCAAGAGCATATGAAGCAATGCGTGTTGCGGGCCGAGATATGATTTTCGGCTTATAACGTTAGAAAAAAGAAAGGAAAAGAGAAAAGATAGATCAAATTCAAGTCACAACAAATCCAACAGAATTGGCGACTTTTAAATTGGTCGTTTTCGCATTCTGAATCATTTTTGCATTATGAATTGCATTTTCGTGTCATCCAAAACGTGCCCCGATGAAATATATTTCCAAAGTTTGCAAGTGGCCGCTAAGATCCAATTATTTTCAGTTTGATAGTTGCAGAAAAAAGGCACCCGGAAACATTTATCATGTGAGAACTCAATGAAGCAAAAAAATAAGCGTACTTAATTCAACAGACCAACGGAATTCAAAGACGTTTAAGGTACCTGCGCATTGGTTTTGGAGAAAAACAATTTCAGGATAATTTAAAAATAAATTTAGAAATTTAAGAACTCAGAATAGAATAGAAAAAGGAAAATTTAGGAATTTAGAAAAGCTGAAGACGTTTGAGATGAATTTTTGAGATTACATCTTACGGTTGGAGTAAAAAATTGAAATGATTGGCACACATGCTGCGACACAAAAATATGAAAGTTTGAAGGTATTCGCTCCACACCGCAGTAATACAAACTTCAATACTATTTGAAAAAACCATTAATTTCAGGCAATAAGACAATTTCAATTTTTTTCGAAAAAATTCTCAAAAAAACTTAAACTAATCCAACGATTTTTAAGATTATAGTTGTGTTATGGGATCTCGTTTGGTTATATTTTTTTCGTAATTAAAAAAAAAATTCACCAATAAAGTCTTAGTTTTAGACCCGGACATTCAACCAAAAGTGATGTTTCATGTGTGCAATATCATTTTGAATTATAGATCCTATTTGACTACAAGCGAAGTGTCGAATAGCAGTTCGAATAGTTTAATAGAGAAGGTAGTCATAAGCCATTGAGGAGATGGAAACTATCGGTGGGACAGTTCCGATCTGGCGAGATCGTTGTTGCAGTCCTTTTGGGTCGAAGAGGCACTACAAAATAGACGATTTACGATCGGTATCCGAGGATGCTCAAAAAAACTTGGTTTAAGTAAGACCCATCAACTGTGCTCTATTTTTTGGCATAGAATATCTCTAATGATCGTTGATAACGGGTTAATACTATGATGATAGTCACAACGCTGAGATTGAAATATCATTGGGTAAGTAAATCCAAACAAACCAAGTTTTTTTAAGCATCCTCGGATGCCGATCGTAAATCGTTTATTTTGTAGTGCCTCTTCAACCCAAAAGGACTTCAACAACGATCTCGCCAGATCGGAACTGTCCCACCGATAGTTTCCATCTCCTCAATGGCTTATGACTACCTTCTCTATTAAACTATTCGAGCTGCTATTCGACACTTCGCTTGTAGTCAAATAGGATCTATAATTCAAAATGATATTGAACACATGAAACATCACTTTTGGTTGAATGTGCAGGTCTAAAACTAAGATTTGATTTGTGAATTTTTTTTAAATTACGAAAAAAATATAACCAAACGAGATCTCCTAACGCAACTAGTCTTCAAAATCGTTGGATTGGTTGAAGTTTTTTTGAGAATTTTTCGAAAAAAATTGAAACTGTCTTATTGTCTGAAATTAATGGTTTTTGCTTAAAACTGCGTAAAATTAATTAAAATCTACACTAATAATTTTTTTTTTAATATCTTCGAAAAGAACAGAAAAAAACACTCAATTAAAAAAAAAAAAATCGTTCAATTTGGCCCATTTTTCGGAAAGTCATAGGGGAAAAAAAATCTCTATTTTTTTCCAAAAATCATAACTTATTATCCAATCGACTAAAAATTCTGGAAAAAATCAAGAGAGTTCATTTCAATGGGTATAACAACGAGAAAAATTTTGAACCAAATAAAAAATCCAAAAGTTTTGAAGTGGCTGATTTGACGTGGAATGCCCCATATTTATATATATCAATACCTAGCGGATTGTACGACCAGGAAATGGTCTTTTTTGTACTTTTTTCGACCATTTCCTGGTCGTACCATCCGCTAGGGATAGATATGTATTTTGTTTATCTATTCCCAGATAGACAAACGTGCTATGAAAAAATGTAATCCAGAGCAATACGACGTTACAAAACAGCATGCGTAACGTAAATATTGTACAGTTTACTTCCGATTTGAACTGCAAACTAACGGCACATTGGTAAATTTGGCAGTGGTATTGAGATAAAAAGTATTGACAAGATGTTGGCAAAACGTGTGCATGGATAACAGCAACAGAACGGTAACAGAACAGCTCGCCGTACTGTTGTATTGGCCGAACGAGCGTAGGTAACGCAACAGCAACAGAACGGCAACAGAACAGCACGTCGTGCCCTTCGCGGCGCAAAGTGCCACGCTGCTTTTGCTTATTTGAAACAATGCCGCGAGCTGCTTTATCGACGGCACACGGTACTGCGAAACCACCTGAAGAGAGCAGAACTGATAAAAATCAGTTCACAAAATCACTTCCATTCATTCAGTTATTGACCTATAAAATTTTATAAAATAAATTTGCTCAAATAAAAAGAATCAAAACCCGAATCGGCGATATAACGATGTGTGTGGACGTGTAGTAGAAAAATTCGAGTTTTACGGAATGGTAAAACAAACCCGAACACCCGTGCATTGGAGGACTTTCTTTTTACGTGGAATCCGAACCATGCATTCATACATACACTCTGCACTTTCATACGGAATCATACATCTTAACGTCTAAAAATACACTGAAATTCTGTAAGAAATAATTATAATCTTGCTTATTTTTTAAATAAACTTGTTAATGATTAAATGTATATACAACTAATCATATACAAAATAGGAAAAAACCGTTTGCCCCTTTCTTTGAAAAAAGAAAAAAAATAAAATGTTAACCTGTTTTGGTGAAATATTATCTAATGAGTCTAAGAAAGGGTTCGCTGAAAGCTCCCATTGCACAGAGGTTGGTCACCATGTCGAACGTGTTTTCTCCAATCACCTTCAGTTTTTCCCACTATCGAGCCTACTTCGATGGCTCCGTTTCAAACTCTTGAGCGCTTTGAACCTCACAGTCGCGAGGTTGGCTTTGGTTTCGTTGAGGGTTGAACTATCGCAGTTTTCTATAAAACGAATTCTCGATCAGATCCATCCAAAATCGCAAAAATTCCCCTAGGGAAAAAGGTTGGAACAAGTACATTGATGGTCCCTTGTTTTCTGATCATATCACGAAAAATGTAAAAAAAATCCATAAAAAAACTATGAAACCAAGTGTAAGTAATTTTAACAAAAGAATTCGAAAACAATTTTACAAATCATGAAAAAACATATTTAAAAAATACAAATCTATAATTATTTTTTAAAGTGCCGAAACAATTCCAATAACACGTAAGAAATAAGAAACCGAAAAATCGCGCTTGAAATCATTTTGGAAACCGATGCCTCATACTTTTTATCTTATTCAAAAGCTAAATCAATTGACAAAAAATTCCATCTAAGTTACGTGCGGCATTAAAATTTATGATATCAATTAGAGGCCAAGCACTTAATAGTAGTTCGGAATATTTATTCATATAGGAACCATCAGGAACTTTAGAAAGTTCTAATGAATCAAAAGAGTTATTATTTGAGTTATGTGCAACACTTAAATTTATGATATCAATAGGAGGACAAGTGTTTTATTAATAATTCCGAGTTTCAACATTATGATATTGTTCTAAGAAACATTTAAAACCAAATAAATAACATCGAAGGTTTAATAATTTGTATCTCTATGGTGGCAGAGATTTAGAAGAAAATCGATTCTTCTCAGACTTTCAGGATCCCCTGGTGTTACTCACAATATTCAACGTCGATTTTGGATCGGTATAAATTATATTTAGATATGTATTAAAAGTACTTGTCCGGCCCATCACTTTTCATTTAAATTTTTCATTCAAATATAAATCAATCATAAAAAAAATGTGTCAATCAAATATAAATCAGGGCACTTCTGGTAGTGATGGATCATAAGTACGCATACATTGGAGATTGAGAAAGTAATTTTCATGTGCATCGATAAATGAAAAATATTTGGCACAATAAATATGTTTTAAGCTTCTAGAATTATTGCATTATATTGCAATGACGGCAATTTATACTTCTTATTTCTTCCAGCGAACGAATTTCATTCGGTGTATAAGAACATACTAATATTGAGAAATTGAAACTGATAATTTCGAAAACAGTTGGAAATGCTATCGCTCCGGTAAAGAGTCTCTGGCAGCAAGTCGTCATATCTTATAAGTGTACTTGTCTCACAATCAGAGTCGCTGCCGCGACTCTAGATAAATTGCATTTCAATAAATTTTTAACCGGATTTTGCCATGCAATTTCTTTTTTTTATGATTGATTTATATTTCAATGAAAAATTTAAATGAAAAGTGATGGGGCGGACAAGTACTTTTAACACATATTTAAACATAATTTGTACCGCCGAGACTGTAATTTCTGAATTATCGACGAACAAGCTTATTGCGACATCTGTGCCTTGTTTCTACAACTATCATACCCCATTTTTTTCGGCTAGTGACTTTGGCCGACCGGAAATAGTGACGGCGGCCATTTTCGGCCAATCTAGTCCCTACCCTTGTAGCACGGTAACGGAACAGCAGTCATAAATTCGATCGATATATATATATATTAGGGTGGCGCAAAAAAATCGACTATTTTTTTTTTCAGCGGCTCCTATGAAAATATGTTAATTTATCATGTTTCAAGAGCTCCCTCCAAAAATCAAGTCAACAAAAAAATTTTTAAAGGTCGCTCAAGACTTTTAAAAATTCCAAAAATAGTCGAAATTTGAATTTTTTTATTTAAAAAATTTTTTTGCTCGATACACCGAAATATTGTCCAGAAAAAACCAATGAGTTTCTGAAATTTTAAACTCAAAATATTCATTTTAAAAGGTCGCTCATAATTAATTTCATCTTTTATATGCTTTGCTTTCAATGCTTCGAGAGACCTTTAAATATTTATATTGATTATTCATTTTAATTTTCACTTTCAATAAGTAAGATAATGGTTAGAAATACACACTGAGATGGAGGAAAAATCTGACGTAACAAAGTATGATTTTACAATAGGTCGATATTTTTATTTAAACAATTCAAACAATTGCGAGAACTAGTTAGTAGAGAAAATGTAATTGTGAATAGACCATGCCTGTTTAATCAAAACATTTATTGACTCTCATAATGAGTGAATTTGGTAAAATACTGAGAGATGTTTTGAACAATTTGTTTTAATAATTATGAAGTAGATTTTACCAACAAAAATACTTCGAATTGTTGTTTGCGAACAAGTACTTTATAAATGAATGAAAGCAAAAATAGCGCAGGCTCAAACACGGTTTGCTACGCCGGTAAAAAAATTTCCGTGTTTCTGGTCTATTACCTACATTGTTATATACGATTTTTCCTCCGTTTTGTAGTGCATTTTCATCGAGTATCTTACTAATTGGAACTCAAAATTTAAATAGATAATCAATATGAATATTTAATGGTCCCTCGAAACAATAAAATTTAAGTATATAAAAATTAAAATAAATTTTGAGCGACCTTTTAAAATGAATATTTTGAGTTGAAAATTTCAGAAACTCATTGGTTTTTTGGGTACAAAATTTCGCTGTATCGAGCAAAAAAATTTTTTAAATAAAAAAATTCAAATTTCGACTATTTTTGGAAATTTTAAAAATCTTGAGCGACCTTTAAAAATTTTTTGTTGACTTGATTTTTGGAGGGGGCTCTTGAAACATGATAAATTAACATATTTTCATAGGAGACGCTGAAAAAAAAATAGTCGATTTTTTTGCGCCACCCTAATATATATATATGTACAAACAATGTGTCAGTTTTTGATCGGATAAACAGAGTTTCGACATTACGAAGTGAATGCGGGATAAATAAAAATAATTTTCGTCATCTAACGAAGTGAATATTATCATTTATTTTGTTAAAATTTGTAATATACCACAGCGGTATCAAAATGGCCGCGTAAATGTAGTCTGTGATGTGTGTGAAAAAGAATATAAAAAAATGCGTGATGCATATGTCAACGAAACTTTTTAAGATTTCATTATTTCGTTCGATTGTATTGTTCAGTGTAAATATATCGTCAGTTGCGTTGTTATATATCATGTGTAAACAGGTTATATATATACGAATTAATAAAAGAAAAACACACGGAACTGTTAGAATGATGTTAGAAACTTTAATTGAATAAATGTTTTCCAATTTATTTCTTGTGTCATCATTATTTTTAAACATTCCTATATTTTTCTTGATATTATATAAGTTTGGCTCTGCCCTCTCCGATCCTTGTTTTCACCCCATCGGTTTGCAGCGGATCGATACATATTATTAATTCGGTGCCTGAGATGTGTCCTCTGATTTTCTACTACTTTTTCATGCTGATTGAGGTAACATGATTCGAGAGATTTCTAGCCATGATATTTAATTGCACATTTTGTAAGTAATATTTTTTAAAAAATTTCTGGTCTTGGTATAAGTATAGTTATTCTTTTTCTACTTGGTCTGTCGAGTGATAAATTTGGAAACTTGTTCCAGAAAGCCTTGGGATGCTTTTTTGTCTGATGATATGAAAAGTCGTATCTTCGGAATGCAGTGGGTAAACACAAATTTCGACAATAGAACTTATGAAATGACATGTGTGTTGAGTATTCCCACTTTGCAAACTGCAAATGTGGAATTATTAGTGAAAAGATTCATTGCTCAGTTTTGGATATGATCAAATATAAGGCCGGCCAACATCCATGGAAATATACAGAATTTCCGAATGCAATGTGCGCCATATCATTTTAATGTGACCTCATGAATTTTGACAACTTTTCATTATAATGCTGTAGATTGGGATCATTGAAATACAGCAAAGATCTACAAACTATACAATTTATATACTGTGCCATTCATTTTACTTTTTGACTCTAACTGTAACATATATATAAAATGAAAAATTCATTACAAAAGTCTTCAGTTGCTCATTTATGGATAGATTTGAAATTGATGTCTTCAAAATTCATTGCGTAGATACATTGAATCACAGCAGATCCCTGCGAACTCTGAAATTTCTGTGCACAAAAATGTGTGCTAAGTATCACCCCCTATCTTTGATTATGGTAATATGTAATGAATCTTGGTTCAGATAGATTCAAAGTGTTTCTTTTCAAATAGTATTGAAGTTTGTATTACTGCTATGAAGCGAATACCTACAAACTTTCATATTTCTGTGTCGCAGCATGTGTGTCAATCATTCAAATTATTTACTCCAACCATAACATGTAATCTGGAAAATTCACCACAAAAGTCTTCAGATTTTTTAAATTCCCAAATTTTTCTTTTTCTAAATTCTATTCTGAGTTTTCAAATTTCTAAATTAATTTCCAAGTTGTCCTGAAATAGTTTTCCTCCAAAATCAATGCAGGTACCGTAAACCTCTTTGAATCCTGTTGCTCTGTTGAATTCTGGCATAATAAATATTAGAAGTTTTCTGGTGCTTTTTTTCGGTAACTATCAAACTGTAGACAATTGGACCTCAGCGGCCACTTGCAAACTTTGAAAATATTTTTGATCAGGGGCACGTTTTGGATGACACGAACATCTCTAAATGCAGAATGTAAAAGCGACATTTAAAAATGGTCATTTCTGTTGGATTTGTTGTGCATTGAATTTTAACTATCTTTCACTTGAATTTTGGAGAAAAAGATAAAAAAATCTGTTCTATTAAAGAAGTCTCTACATCTCTTCTTTCTTGGTATGAAGATTTGGGAATAATCACCAAAGTCTAAGGATCGATCCATGGCGATAATTTTTCACATCAAATTTCACGAAAAATCGATCTTTATTCGACGAAACAAATGTTACAAGCCAAAAATCATATCTTGGACTCCAACCCGCTTTTCACCGTGCTCTTGGGTTTCTAATTCAAAAAACATATTAGAGTTACGAGGAAAAAATTCGCCAAAGTACGAGGACAGACCTGTGACGAAATATTTCCAGTACAATTTTGACGAAAAATAGGTTTTTTTCGTGGAAACCAAAGTTACAAGCCGAAAATCATATCTCGGCCTCCAACCCGGTTTCCACCGTGCTCTTGAGTTCCTAATATACAAAACACATTAGCAAACAAGGGGTAAAGTCACCAAAGTCCAAGGTCAAACCGGTGCCGAAATATTTTCAGTACAATTTTGACGAAAAATAGGTCATTTTTAGTGGAAACCAACGTTATAAGCCGAAAATCATATCTCGGACCGCTACCCGCATTCCATCGTGCTCTTGGGTTCCCAAAAAGCATAACATATTAAAGTACAAGGAAAAAATCGCCAAAGTCCAAGAATAGACCTATGACGAAATATTTCCAGTATAATTTAGACAAAAAATAGTTCTTTTTTTTGTGGAAACCAACGTTATAAGCCGAAAATCATAAATAACTCATAGAAATTTAAACTAAAATCCTATAGTCATCTGAACACAAATAAGGAACATTTGAGAAAAAAGACGTGATATCAATCCATAAACTTCCCCTAGGAAAAAAAAGGTTGGGACAAGTACATTAATGGTCCCTCGTTTGCTGATAATTCCATCCATAAAAAAAACTTTGAAAAAATAAAAAAAAATTGTAAAAAAAATTATTTTATGAAAAAAAATACAGAACGATTCGAAAAAAAATTCACAAATCTTGAAAAAACATTATATTAAAAAAAAACTAATCTGTATCTATTTTTTAAAGTGTCAAAAGAATCAAATAACAAGTAAAAAATAAAAAACCGAAAAATCGCGCTTAAAATCATTTTAGAAACCGATGCCTCATTCTTCTTATTTGACTCGAACAGCTAAATCAATTGAAAATAATTCCATCTAATTTATATGCAGCATTAAAATCTATTATATCAATACGAGGCCAAGTATTTTCTTATGAATTGAAAAAAGTTACCACTTGAATTACGTGCAGCACTAAAATTTATGATATCAATCGGTGGATAAGTATTTTATTAGTCACTCCAAATTTTGACATTATTAAATTGTTCTAAGAAGCTTTTAAATCCAAAAAAATCACATGAAAGCTAATCATTTGTTACTCTATGGTGGCAGAGACTTATAAGAAAATCGATTCTTCTCAGACTTTCAGGCTCCTCTGGTATTATTCACAAAATTCGACGGCGATTGGATCGATACAAATTATGTTTAAATATGTGTTAAAAGTACTTGTCCGGCCCAGCACTTTCCGTTTAAATTGTTTAACCAAATAAAAATCAGGGCTTGCCTAGAACTGATGGATCACAAGTATCCATGAAGAGGGAATTGAGAGAATTATCTTCAATTAATTTTTACTTAATTGCACTAATTTAATAAAAAACGGAAACAAATTGTTCCGCAATATACAAGGGATATTATTGTGCATCGATTAATGAAAAAAATTGGACATAATATATATGTTCAAGCTTTCAAAATAACTCTCTAGTTTATATTCAATGAAGGAAATTTTTACTTCCTACTTATTCTTCAGCGAACGAATTCTATTCGGAATAAGAACTAACCTATCCTATTATTAATAATAATAACATTAAATTAATAATTATTATACTTTTTTATAATGAATCGCATTTCAATAAATTTTTAACCAGATTCTGCCGTACATTTTCGTTTTTTTATGATTGATTTTTTATTGAATGAATAGTGATGGGCCGGACAAATACTTTTAGCACATATTTAAACATAACTTGTACCGACACGAAATCGACATCGAATATTGTGAATACCAAGGGATCCTGAAAGTCTGAGAAGAATCGATTTTCTTATAAGTCTCTGCCACCATAGAGTAACAAATGACTTTTACCTTTGATGCAATTTTTTGGTAACTTTTTGATTCACTAGAACTTTTTCAAGTTCCGGATGCTTCCCGTAGGAATGAATTTCTCACGTTCTATTTGAATTTTTTTTTTCCTTTACAATATAATTACGGATTTGTATTTCTTCTAAATATAATGTTTTTTTTCACAATTTGTGAAAGCTTTTCTTAATTGTGTTGTTGAAATTATTTAAAGTTGGTTTCGTAATTTTTTTTAATCCATATCATCATGTTTTTAATTTTTTTCATTCATCATCCGATGTACTCGTCACTTTTGCATTTATTTGACCACGTTTTGTTCCTTTGAACCAAACGTTTTTCATGCATTACCATGATTTAACAGATTCATTTTTTTATTCATTGCGTTTGAAATGGTTTTTTTTTATAACCTTTAGTAATGAATTGCTCATTTGAAGCAAGTTTCGAGAGAACAGATCGAACAACTTCTTATAAATCATCGTGCATTCGTGTTTTGAACTACATGAGATAGTTGCCGCCGAGCATATGTGGAATGATGTCCAAATTCAAGTGGGTGTGTAACGCCAACGTTAATGCTAGTTCCATAAAAATAACGCAGAAATTAACGTCTAGTTTGATTTTTATTTGAATGAGCAATTTGAATGAAAAGTGATGGGCCGGACAAGTACTTTTAGCACATATTTAAACATAATTTGTACCGATACGAAATCGACGTCGAATATTGTGAATACCAGGGGATCCTGAAAGTCTGAGAAGAATCGATTTTCTTCTAAGTAAGTCTCTGCCACCATAGAGTAACAAATGACTTTTACCTTCGATGCGATTTTTTTTTGGATTTGAACGTTTCTCAGAACAATTTCATATTGAGAAAAATTATGTATTATATACTAATAAAATACTTATCCTCCGATTGATGCCATAAATTGTAGTGCTGCACATAACTCAGATGGTAACTTTTTTGATTCACTGGAACTTTCTCAAGTTCCGGGTGCTTCCCGTAAGAATGAATTTCTCACGTCCTATTTGAATTTTTTTTTCCTTTACAATATAATTACAGATTTGTATTTTTTTTAATATAATATTTTTTCATGATTTGTGAAAGCTTTTCTTAATTGTTTTGTTGAAATTATTTACAGTTGGTTTCGTAATTTTTTTTACATACCATTATGTTTTGAATTTTTTTCACCCGTCATCCGATGTACTCGTCACTTTTGCATTTATTTGACAACGTTTTGTTCATTTGAACACCAAACGTTTTTCATACATTACCAAGATTTAGCAGATTCCATTTTTTTTATTCATTACGTTTGAAATGGTTTTTTTATGACCTTTAGTAATGAATTGCTCATTTGAAGCAAGTTTCGAAATAGATCGAACAACTTCTTATAAATCAGCCTGCATTTGTGTTTTGAAGTATGTCACATGAGGTTTCACTGAGACTACTGTCCAGGTGACATAAAACATAATAAATGTACTTGTCTCTAATTTTTCAACAGCATTCGTGCTGTTACTTATGATTTGATTTGACTACTTTTTGTGCACTATGAACGTGACAAATTTTTATAGGATATATGAGAAATCTTCATGTTAGGTAATGATTATCTCCCATCAGAGTGTACTTGCGAAACGACATTTATTGAAAAAATTTATAATTAAAATTATTTTCTGCCTCGTCGAAAAAGACATCGAAAAAAAGGGACCAAAAATTTTTTATTCAAATTACGGCTAATATATATAAAAATTCAAAAAAATGTAACGAATTATCAATTTGAATGTTGAGATTAAGTCGTTAAATAACGACAGGATTTCAACGACTAAGGCGCTCGAATCTTTTTTCAGATAACGCAATACTGATCGATTGGAATAATGAAATACAACATAAGAGGGTCACCCCGTGTGACAGCCGGATTTTGTGGGGTTTTTTCGCGATTTTTTTGCGGCAAGGAAAAAAAATATAGACTTTTGAAATTTGAAGAGTAGATAAGCAAGGGGGATTCTGGATATTGCGGGGTAATGCGGGTCAGCGCTTGACGATGACGTCATGTTCTCGAAGGTTCGATGATGAGCGTGTCCTTGACGATGACGTCATGTTCTCGAAGGTTCGATGATGACGTCATTACAGCGTGGACGATGACATTATGTTCTCGAAGGTTCGATGATGACGTCACGTTATTGCGGGGTCACTCTCCTGGGGGTAATGCGGGTCAGAATGTTCTCGAAGGGAAAAGTCATCACAGGATATTGAGGGGTAATCAGGGTCGCTCGTTCCCCAGGGGGAATGTTCTCGAAGGATGACATTTTCGGACGATGACGTCATCATCGAAGGTTCGACGAGGGGTAGTGGGAGAGGGAAAAATTGAGGGATTCCGGGAATGCGCCCAAGGTTGACGCGATGACGTAATTGGTTCGACAAAAATATGCGGCGATGATTGAAATCCTATACGACGTTGAAAAATGTGGTGTCATGAAGGGTTGGACGTAGTAGGTGATGATGAGGGGGTAGGTTTAAGGGATTCCGAGGATAATTGGCTCGAAAAATAATCGAGCGTTGATGATTGAGATGACAGCTTGAAAATAAAAGAATCGTGCTGCGAGATGTGTTGACAGGAATTTTCAATGGAGCTCCGGTTACAAATGCGAAGTAAACCTTTGATGACCTTTGAAGCTTCTAGAAAATGCTGGTTGAATAAACAAAGTAGCAGGATATATAAGATTGGAACTAAGCACAGCAAATTTTATTTTCCCTTAGTTGTTCATTTCACGTTGATCTCAAGATGGATAGATGTGCATATACAATCGATCCATTGAAATCACCTTCGTCGTTGACTAAAAATGATCTCGAATCGATTCCTAAGGTTCTGCTAATAAAATATTATAGCAGATTCATTCCTTCGTTATGGGATCGATTACCTGAACATTTACAGAGTGATAGTGAGGTTCAGTCGTATCAATATTGTCATGATCATTTTAATCCACCATGGGTGCGGTCTCATATTGATGATCTGGGGCCAATACGTCGAGACTGTGAAAAATGTTGGATCATGGAGCAGCTAGTGAATACTTATGTAATTTATTGTACAAGAAATCCTTCTGAAATGACGGCTGAAGAACTCTTGATTATATCACCATCAACGTTCAAAAAATATTTCAGTGACTTTACAGATATTTTGTGGGAGCGTTTACCACATTATTACAAATCTGACGTAGAAATTCAATCATTCCGTCGATGTTATGATCATTGAAATAGATCTTCGATGGAAGAGCACATTGATGCTCCAGCGCCTCTACGAAAAAATTGTAAAAAATGTCAAGAGAGTGAAATTCACTCATGAACCTATCCCTGATGCGTTGTAAAGAGGAGGCTTTATTGAATAGAGTTGCAACTAGAAACAAAGAGACGTAGCAAGATATATAAGCAAGAAATTCAGCAAATTTCGCAGTAAGCCGATGGTCAGTCATGGAGGAATTCAATCCAGATTAGTTGAAGCACTTGTGCTGTTTAAAACCATACTTCGCCGATTATGATGATGCTGTACGAAAGTATTTTGGTAATAATCCACCTCAAGGAATCTACGATTTCTTCAGCGATATCGCCTACTTTCAGGAGAATATGAGAAAGATCAAAGCAGAGCAAAGCGATTCATCTTGTGCACTGTGCAAACGTATGCATGGAGCAAGTGATATTATTAATAAACACATTGAATGTGTATCTGATGGTGCTAATGAAATGCTGCAGAAATTGTTTCTTTTGAAATGTAAAATAGAGACATTTTTCACTTCAGAGAACGAATCTGTTAACGATATTATAGATCGTGCTGAAAACTTGCGCAATCATGTGGAGAATTTGAAAGAGTTTGTAGAGATAATACGAAAACCTCAAATGAGGCAATAATCAATAAAATCTTTTTTGAAAATTTTGTATTTATTTTCATGAACAAAACCTTACATATATAGAATCTTAATCATTAGGTTTGAGAATCCAATTTTTTAACAATTGAACATTTTGGTGTGCACAATTGTACTTGAATGAATTTTCATGATGAGGACATCCGGTGTTCGCTTGTTTCCGCAACTTTTGAAGCGAAGGACAATCAAGCATTTCAATATTAATAATGCGTTCGGATCCTTCAGACAAAAAATTCGCCAACCATTCTCTCTTCTCGGAGCCCTTCGTATAGATGGATCTAGCACTATGTAAAATGCTTTGGATGATTCCTGTTGCAGCGTTGTAGGGCACAGAACCATGGTTCCAAGATATTCCATGATAATTACGTATTAACCACGCGTTCGTACATTTATATTTCACAGGCAAATCGTTCCATGCGTAGGGGGCTTCGAATAACAGTGTCAGAGGTGTGGAATCGTTTAATGAAATAGCTGAGAATTCTTTGAGCACAAACTCGTTGATGGGTCTCTTCAAACCCTGGAAATCTACCACGTATTCCATCTCTTGAACGCTACTGACCCAAAGAATCCTCTACAGATAATTTTATATTTTAATCCCCACCACCTCAAACCAATTTCTTGACATTTCCACTGATCGAGTTGTATCTATGGAAACAAAAAACGAAAAATTGAAAAGTTCAAAAAAATCAATAAAAATTAAAAACAATCGAAAAAAATTCTATAAAGAAAAACTAAAAAATTTTCAAACAAAATCATAAATATTAAACAAATTGAAAAATGTACTATCCAAGTTACATGCAATATAAAAATGTATGATATCAATTAAAGGCCAAGTTTTTATTGATCATTTGGAATATTTATCCAACAAATCGGAAACTTTGATTGAAAAAATGACGTTTTATGCATAGGAGTCACTAATCATTCATAATAATTATTTTCGAGGAAAAACAAACTCATGAAGCAAAAGTTATAAAGAAAGTTACGTGCAGTACTAAAATTGATTATATCCATTCGAGGCCAAGTATTTATCAGTAATTCGAAATATAATCTCCAGCAACAAATAAGTGTTGAGAATCCTCATCGGGCTCAGAACGTTTCATTGAAATTACTAAAAAATTAATAGAAATAAAAAATTGCAGAAACTTCCTTTTGAATAATAAGAACGATGGCAACCTTTTTTTTAACCAGAACATATGAAAATCGGTAAAAACTCACATGAAAGTCATTCGTTACTTCAAGAAGGTACAGACTTTGAAAAATCGATTCCCCCCCAACTTTCAGGATCGCCTGGTGTTATTCACAACATTCAACTTCGATTGGATCGGTACAAATTATGTTCAAATACGTCTAAACGTACTTGTCCAGCCCATCACTTTTTATTCGAATTGCTCATTCCAAAAAAAAATCAAAAACGAAGTTAATCCATATGTTAATATTAAGGAACAGTAATTGCCGAAAAAATAATTTTCCTTCGAATTACAGGAATCGCTCTTGTTGAAATGAAACTAAAATCAAAGACGAAATTGATCAATCTATTTATATTATATGGACTTATCATTTACAACAGAATCATTTTTTTCCAGGAATTCCAGGAATCGCGCGTGTCATACTTGACTCGTGATATTTATCAAAATGTGTGCGTGACTATCGAAAAAAAAACATTCCAATGCTGAGTAGATTCAAAAATTTCTTGTAATGAGACTTATTATTTATCATTTTCATTGGTTCCTACCGAATGGTATGTGTTCACTGAAGGGAATGTGAAGTGGAAATTGCTATTATTGCAATACGAACTTGAGAACAGTCAAGTTCAAATTCTTTTTTCTATAAATTTCTTTTTATTTCTATAAATTTTATTATATTTGTGATCATAGAAGAGCCCTGATTTTTTTTTTTGGGATGAGCAATTCGAATAAAAAGTGATGGGCTGGACAAGTACGTTTAAGACGTATTTGAACATAATTTGTACCGATCCAATCGAAGTTGAATGTTATGAATAACACCAGGCGATCCTGAAAGTTGGGGGGGAATCGATTTTTCAAAGTCTGTACCTTCTTGAAGTAACGAATGACTTTCATGTGAGTTTTTACCGAATTTCATATGTTCTGGTTAAAAAAAAGGTTGCCATCGTTCTTATTATTCAAAAGGAAGATTCTGCAATTTTTTATTTCTATTAATTTTTTAGTAATTTCAATGAAACGTTCTGAGCCCGATGAGGATTCTCAACACTTATTTGTTGCTGGAGATTATATTTCGAATTACTGATAAATACTTGGCCTCGAATGGACATAATCAATTTTAGTACTGCACGTAACTTTCTTTATAACTTTTACTTCATGAGTTTGTTTTTCCTCGAAAATAATTATTATGAATGATTAGTGACTCCTATGCATAAAACGTCATTTTTTCAATCAAAGTTTCCGATTTGTTGGGTAAATATTCCAAATGATCAATAAAAACTTGGCCTTCAATTGATATCATACATTTTTATATTGCATGTAACTTGGATAGTACATTTTTCAATTTGTTTAATATTTATGATTTTGTTTGAAAATTTTTTAGTTTTTCTTTATAGAATTTTTTTCGATTGTTTTTAATTTTTGTTGATTTTTTTGAACTTTTCAATTTTTCGTTTTTTGTTTCCATAGAATTGTTTTCCTGGATTTAAATATTTTTTCTATGTCATCCAGAAACAAGGGACCATCAATGTACTTGTCCCAACCTGTTTTTTCCCTAGGGGAATTTTGGGGTTTATAATCTCCGGCGAAAAATGAGCGTTGAGAATCCTTGTCGGGCTCACAACGTTTTATTGAAATTACTAAAAATTTAATGGAAATAAAATCATTCAAAATTCACATGAAAGTCATTCGTTACTTTAACAAGGTACACACTTTAAAGAATCGATTCCCCTCCGACTTTCAGGATCCCCTGGTATTATTCACAACATTCAACTTCGATTGGATCGGTACAAATCATGTTCAAATACGTCTTAAACGTAATTGTCCGGCCCATCACTTTTTATTCAAATTGCTCATTCGAAAACAAATCAAAAACGAAGTTAATGCATGTGTTAATTCTAAGGAACAGTAATTCCCGAGAAAATAATTTTCCTTCGAATCGCTCTTGTCAAAATGAAACGAAAATGAAAAATGAAGTTGATTAATCTATTTATATTATATGGAGTCATAATTCACAACAAAATCATTTTTCTCCAAATTCCAGGGATCCACGTGTCGTACTTGACTAGTGATATTTATCAAAATGTGTACGTGACTATGGAAAAAAAAACATTGCATGGCTGAGTAGGTTCGAAAATTTCTAATAATGTGCCTGATTATTTCTCATTTTCATTGGTTCTTACCGAATGGTATGTGTTCACTGAAGAAAATGAGAAGTGGATATTGCTATACGAACTTGCGAACAATCAAGTTCAAATTACTTGGAGATATTATTTTTATTTCTAGCCATTTTATTATATTTGTCATTATAGAACTTCCCTGATTTGTTTTCAAATGAGCAATTTGAATAAAAAGTGATGGGCCGGACAAGTACGTTTAAAACGTATTTGAACATAATTTGTACCGATCCAATCGAGGTTGAATGTTGTGAATAATACCAGGGGATCCTGAAAGTCGGAGGGGAATCGATTCTTTAAAGTGTGTACCTTGTTGAAGTAATGAATGACTTTCATGTGAATTTTTAATGATTTTATTTTCATAAATTTTTTAGTAATTTTGATAAAACGTTGTGAGCCCGACAAGGATTCTCAACGCTCATTTGTCGCCGGAGATTATATTTCGAATAACTGATAAATACTTGACCTCGAATTGATATAATACATTTTAGTACTGCACGTAACTTCCGTTATGACTTTTTTTTCATTAACTTTTTTCTTGAAAATAATTATCATGAGTTTCATTAAAGTTTCCAATTTGTTGGATAAATATTCCAAATTATCAATAAAAACTTGGCCTCCAATTGATATCATACATTTGTATACTACATGTAACTTGGATAGTACATTTTTCAATGTCTTCAATATTTATGAATGTTTTTGAAATTTTTTTATTTTTCTTTGCAGAATTTTTTCGATTGTTTTTTATTTTTGTTAAATTTTTTTGAACTTTTCAATTTTTCGTTTATTATTTTTATAGAATTTTTTTCCTGGTTCTAAATCTTTTTTCTATGTCATCCAGAAACAAGAGACCATCAATGTACTTGTCCCAACCTTTTTTTCCCTAGGGGAAGTTTATGGTTTGATATCACGCCTTTTTTCTCAAAAGTTCCTCATTTATGTTATGACGGTTATAGGATTTTATTATAAATTTCTATGAATTATTTGCTTAGTACATTTTTATAGATTCCATTCTCATACGAACATTTTTTGTGGGATAATCTTTTTCATGAAATTTTCAGCAAATAAGGGACCATCAATGTACTTTTCCCAATCTTATTTTCCCTAGGTATGATGTTCGGCTTATAAAGTTGGTTTCCACCATAAAAGACCAATTTTTCGTAAAAATTGTAGTGAAAATATTTCGTCACAAGTCTGCCCTTGAACTTTGGCGATTTTTTTCCTCATACTCTAATATGTTATGCCTATTAGGAACTCAACAGCATGGAGGAATCCGGGATGAGGCCCGCGAAATGAATTTCGGTTTATAATGTTGGTTTCCACGTAAAAGACCAATTTTTCTTCAAAATTGTATTGAAAATATTTCGGCACTGGTTTTGTCTTGGACTTTGGTGATTTTTCTCCTTGTCTTCTAATATGTTTGGTCTATTGGGAATCCAAGAGCATGAAGAAATGCGTGTTGTGGGCCATAATATGATTTTCGGCTTATAACGTTGGTTTCCACGAAATAAGATCTATTTTTCGTTAAAATTGTACTGGAAATATTTCGTCACAGGTCTGTCTTTGGACTTTGGCGATTTTTTTCCTTGTACTGTAATATGTTTCGTCTATTTGGAACCCAAGAGCATGGAGAAAAGTTTGTTGCGGGCCGAGATATGATTTTCGGCCTATAACGTTGGTTTCCACGAAAAACAACAAATTTCTCGTCAACATTGTACAGAAAATATTCCGTCACAGGTGTGTCCATGGAGTTGAGCTATTTTTTTTCTTCTACTCTAATTTGCTATGCTTATTGGGAACCCAAGAGAATGGTAGAAAGCGGCTTGGGGACCGAGATATGATTTTCGGCTTATAACGTTGGTTTCCACGAAAAAGGACCTATTTTTCGTCAAAATTGTACTGGAAATATTTCGGCACTGGTTTGTTCTTCCACGTTGGTGATTTTCCCCCTTATCTTCTAATATGTTTTGTATAATAGGAACCCAAGAGAGTGAAGAAATGCGTCTCGTGGGCTGTAATATGATTTTCGGCTTATAACGTTGGTTTCCGCGACAAAAGATCTATTTTTCGTCAAAATTGTACTGAAAATATTTCGTCACCTGTGTGTCCTTGGCCTTTGGCGATTTTTTCCAAGTCTTCATACCAAGAAAGAACTGATGTAAAGATTTCCTTAATAGAACAGATTTTACTTATTCCTTTTCTTCAAAATTCAAATGAAAGATAGATCAAATTCAAGACACGAAAAATCCAACAGATTTGCCCACTTTAAATGTCGCTTTTGCATTCTGA
The DNA here is from genome assembly GCF_019457755.1 of Venturia canescens. Taxonomy (NCBI): domain Eukaryota; kingdom Metazoa; phylum Arthropoda; class Insecta; order Hymenoptera; family Ichneumonidae; genus Venturia; species Venturia canescens. The sequence goes on from NC_057427.1 coordinate 17,329,061, forward strand.
ATCTAGAGATTTCATTTCATCCAAAACGTGCCCTCAATGAAATATATTTCCAAAGTTTGCAAGTGGCCGCTGAGGTCCAATTATCCACAGTTTGATAGTTGCTGAAAAAAAGTACCCGAAAACTTCTAACATTTATTATGCCAGAACTCAAAGCAGCAAAAAAAACTAAGCGAACTTAATTCAACAGAGCAACAGAATTCAAAGACGTTTAAGGTACCTGCATTGGTTTTGGAGGAAAACCATTTCAGGACAATTCAGAAATGAATTTAGAAATTCGAAAACTCGCAATGGAGTAGAAAAAGAAAAATTGAAGTATCTAGAAAAGCGGAAGACTTTTGTGATGAATTTTCTAGATTACATGATACGGTTGGAGTAAATGATTTGAATGATTGGCACACATGCTGCAGCACAGAAATATCAAAGTTTGGAAGTATTCGCTGTATATCAGTCATACAAACTTCAATACTATTTGAAAAGGAACACTTAAAAACTTGCCGAACCAAGTTCCATTACATATTACCATAATCAAAGATAAGGGGTGATTCGTCGCATATATATTTATCCACAGAAATTTCAGAGTTCGCAGGTATCTGCTGCGGTTCAATGTATCTGCGCAATGAGCTTCAAAGACAGCAATTTCAAATCTATCCATAAATGAGCAACTGAAGACTTTTATAATCAATTTTTTACTTCATATAGATGTTACAGTTAGAGTCAAAATGTAAAATGAATGGCACAGTATTTAAATTGTATAGTTTGCATATTTTTGCAGTATTTTAATGATCCGAATCTACAGCATTATAATGAAAAGTTGTCAAAAGTCATGATGTTACATTAAAATGACATAGCGCACATTGCATTCAGCAATTCTGTAAGTTTCTGGGGATGTTGGTAGGCATCATATTTGATCGCATCCAAAACTGAGCAACAGTAGACTTATCGGAATGAATTTTTTTTATAATAATTCCATATCTGTAGTGTAACAGAACAACCAGACACACGCACGAGCGCCGCGATCCCCACCGCCGAGCACGCACACTCCCTCCCGTACGCGCTATGCTCAGCGCGTCAGCTCATCGTTACCCAGCAACAAGAGAGACGAACGATCCAAAAATCCAGATCGATCTAGATATCCCCGCCAAGAAGACACTCGATGTTGTTCGTCACGGATATAAAAGGCAAGCAAGCTGGACATACAGCAGTCAAAATTCCATAATTCCAAACTACATAGTCTCCTAACGATCATTACGTATCAGCATTGCGCCTGACGCCTAGTGAGAGATTCCTCGAGTTCCGAGTGCCGAGTGATCGTATCGCACGATTGCCTCGCACCGTCCCGTCCTGTAGCATCACCGAGTATTGTACTAGCATCGCGTCTAGCGCACATTCAGTGATCCTAAGAAAAAGGAGCAACGTGATCGTATTGCACGATTGCCGCGCTCTGTCCTATCCCTTTAGCATCACCCGCCGGTGCAAGCAGTGCGTCGAGCACACACCGGGTGTCCCGAAAGTGATAGGGTGCACGTAAACGTGTAAACGATTACGAACACCGACGCTTTTTCCCAGGACACGGATTTTATCATCTTGTAAGGTGATAAAGGATCCGAGGGCCCACCTGTGTTGTCCCCTGAGCACGCCCGGCTCATCAAATCGAAAGAACTCACGTCCGTGTACTGGCATAGCGCCCAGTGCAGGAGGAAGGTTCTAACGATATAACTTAGAATTAAAGAGGCCTAGAGGACAGCGATTATCCTGTAGAGATACACGATAAAAACTCGACCTCAGCCCTTGTGCAACTAACTAAAAAGATATCATTTTTTGACGAGAGTATCTCCGTCTTTGGCCGCTACGGACCGGCGAAGTCCCGCTTAGACGAATTTGGATCCTAAATGCCCAAAGAAAAATATTCCCACCTCTTTCTTTTGACTTTTTGTCATTGGCCGCAGTGGACCGGCGAAGTCCCCATTTTCAGAAGCGATCGAGCTACCAATCAAATTTTCTACGAGGCGCGCCTTCCGCAGCCCTCGCACTTATTAATCAATTCGCATCCTTTTCAGATTTCAAAGAAAAAAAAAAGCCGATGATGAAACTACCCAAAGAAGCGTGTATTCGTGGAAAGGGAATCTGAGGAATCAAAAAAAAAAAAACAAAAATTGTTTTTATCGAATAAATTCAAATAATAAATGAGTCAAAATCTAACGAAATACCCCCAGTCGTAACGATAGAGTCCAGCACACGAAATCCCGTACCTCACCTTCACTCATAAAACTCGAGAAAAACGTAGAACGTTTCAGTAGTTTACAAAATGGAAATACTCAACATACATGTCATTCCATAAGTTTTGTTATCAAAATTTGTGTTTGCATACCGCATTCCGAAGATACGACTTTTCATATCATCAGCAAAAGAAGCATCCAAAGGCTTTCTGGAACAAGTTTCCAAATTTATCACTCGACAGACCTAATGGGAAAAGAATAACTACCCAGTATACCAAGACCAGAAATTTTTTTGAAAATCTGATTTACAAAATGTGCAATTCAAGATTATGGTTAGAAACCTCTCGAATCATGTTACCACAATCATCATGAAGAAGGAGTGGAAAATCATAGGACACATATTATGGAACGAATTAATAATATGTATCGATCCGCTGCAAACTGATGGGGTGAAAACAAGGATCGGAGAGGGCAGAGCCAAACTGAATATCAAGCAAAATATGGGGATGTTTAAAAATAATGATGACACAAGAAATAAATTAGAAAACATTTATTCAAGTAAAGTTTCTAATACCATTCTAACAATTCCGTGTGTTTTTGTTCTATTTATTCGTATGTATAACCTATCTACACATGATATATAACCACGCCAGTGACGATATATTCGCACTGGACAATATTTCTCGTAATCTGGTTTAATTGAAGGATTATTTCAGTCAACACTTATTTCCAATCGAACGAAATAATGAAATCTTGAAAAGTTTCGTTGACATATGCATCGCGCATTTTTTATATTCTTTTTCACACACACATGACAGACTACATTTACGCGGCCGCTTTGATACCGGTTTAATATATCACAAATTTTAACAAAATAAATAGTAATATGCACTTCTTTAGATGACGAAAATTATTTTTTTATTTATCCCGCACGCACTTCGTAATGTCGAAACTCTGTTCATGCGATCAAAAACTGACACATGGTTTGTACATATATCAAGAGACTCGGTAGAGTCTCGGGACAAGTACATTGACAGCCCTGTCGTCTGCTGGCCCGAGGCTCTCGCCGAGACTATATTATCTCTGAATAAAACGATTCGTGGTAGTGGGGGTAAAATCGACATGTTATTTTGTAGAATAATGAACCTCAGGAGTCATTTCGTAACTTGAAAATTGAAGTTTGAGCCAATTAATAAATTCTCTTTCGATTACGCCCAAAATCGGCGTGATCGGTGGCGTAATTACTGAGAAAAAACTTTGCACAGGCTCAAGATTACGCAAAGGTACCAACACATTTACGCAGTTGACGCATCTGTATATGGGTTTAGACCGATACATACAAGGGCCTCTTGATGCCCATCACAACAAATCACAACAAATCACCGGCGGTTTGTATGGTGTGTAGTGCGCCATAAATTTAAGATAGCTAAAACTTCTGTTCAATGATTGCGCAATGTTTCAATACTACTCTACACGTTCAATAATATTGTGCAATCACCTATATTGTGCAATATTATTGACCATGTGTAGCAGGCCTAATTAGGCCTGCTACACATGGCCTACATTATTATGTAGGTTATATATACGAGTTCCCTTTGATAGCTGTGTGGTAACGAACCGGCCGGCGTTTGACGTTACGAAGTGTTAAACATAGTTAAGCATAGTTAGTGAATAATATGAATAAGGCAATTCAGTTTATCAAAAATAGGTCTGGAAGTTGTAAGGAAAAATGTTCGTCAACCTATAATGTCAAGATTTCTTTTTGCCATCTGAAATATTATGGTTGATAATTAATAAAACCAGAACACACGAAATTGTTAGTATATAATCTGAGAAACTCCAATCGAATAAATGTTTTCTATTTTATTTCTTGTGTCATCATTATTTTTGAATATTCCCATATTTTGGTTCCTATTGAGTTTGGCTCTGCTCTTTCCGAACCTTGTTTTGACTCCATCGGTTTGCAGCGGATCGATACATATATTAATTGGTTGCCTAATATGTGTCCTATAATTTTCTACTATTTCTTTAACATTGCAAGAAAAATATCCTGCGCTTGTGCAACAGTACCTACAAATGTTCGACACTAGTGAAAAAAAAGAGCTTGATGATTCATATGGAGTTCGTAAAATGCGGGGAGGCATCTTGATGATTGGCGATTCACCAGTAACTTTTGACAATGGTCATTTGTCTGTTAAGAACAAGACTTACGAACTATCCCCCGGTTTGCTTGAATTGATATTTAAAAAATCATTAAATAGAGAGATCACAACTGCTGCAGATTTGGACAATTATTGTGCAATTGTTACTAGCACATATGCACATAGGAAGTACTACAAACCCAATGAACCTATTCGTATGAAAGGTATTAAATACAAAAATGTTATAGCGAATATGCTTTTAGTGCCAAGAAGAAAAATCGGTAAAGCTCTACCACGCCACATGATTGTGCAAAGACATAAAACAAAGGATTATGTATATTGGGATGATCCTAATGAATTAGTGGATCGATTGCGGTTACTCCTTGCCTCTCAATCAGCTGGAAACTCTAGTCATTCCAACGAAATTATATCAATCATTGAAGAATTGCGCGAAGCTGAAATCATTTATTAAGCAAGTCGGCACTCCTGTGATTCATTTGAATCATGAGTGTTGACGCGTTCGGTCGTCAATTGTCTAAGATCAAGAGTATTACCAGCGGTGGTCGAGGTCCTCCCGGTGACGGGTTCAAAATTATCGCCAATGGTCAATACGACATGGATAATAGGAGATTGTGCAATGTAGGTGCTGCTATCGAGCAACACGATGCTGTATCCGTTGAAGTAATGAGAAATGCTATACAGGAACAAGCTAAACTTTTATACGCTGTTACATCATCCCTGCGTGATAACATTGATGATCATGAGATAATGTTTCACGGTCTGGAGACACAAATTCAAGAACATATCAAACGTCAACGTATTGAAGACGAGACAGTACAAGAACTCGTTACACGCAACTCTCAGCTCATTGTTCATTTGGAGGAGAAGCTGAGAACATTCGAAAAAGTCATCGATGATGAACAAATGATTCGGAGCCTTCATTCTCGTGTTGAAAAACGCATAAAAAATCTTGAGACGGCTATCAAAACTCAAGAACAATTGCCAATCCGTAATTCTCAAATAATATCACAACTGGATGAACGACTCGTAGCGTTAGAGCATGGAGAAAGCAGCGATAGCAGAAGAGCTTCATAGACCTGCTCGAAAAAATTATCCGCGCCGCCATGTAATCATGCGTGGATTAGACGAGACCTGGCAAGCAGATCTTGTTGATATGTCTGCGTACACTCAGTTCAATAAAGGTTACAAGTATCTTCTAACAATCATAGATATCTTTTCAAAGTACGCTTGGGTCGTTCCGATGAAAACAAAAAGTGCCAAGGATGTGACTAATGCTATGAGCTCTGTACTTGCGCTGGATCGTGTACCAAAGAAATTGCATGTTGATCGTGGTAAAGAGTTTTGTAACAATGAATTTCGAGCTTTCCTTCAACGCTATGGAATCACTATGTACTCAACATTCAGTAACATGAAGGCATCGATATGTGAACGCTTTAACCGTACACTCAAGGGCAAGATGTGGAAGCAATTTACTCTGCGAGGATCGTACAAGTGGATCGATATTGCGGATGGATTGGTGCTGACCTATAATAATACTAAACATCGTACGATTGGAATGAAACCGAATGATGTCACGCTTCAGAAGGAAAAATCCCTCCTACGCGTCTACAGGAAATTTTACGTTAATCGTACGCGAAAAATAAAATTTAAAATTGGTGATAAAGTGCGAATCAGCAAGTACAAGCATGTTTTTGAGAAGGGCTATACGCCAAACTGGACAACAGAAATATTTACTATAAGTCAAATCGTGAATACCGATCCTGTGACGTACAAGCTAAAGGATTATCAAAACCAACCGATTGAGGGTGGTTTCTATCAAGAGGAACTCACAAGCGTTAAATATCCAGATATATATCTCGTAGAAAAAATTATGCGGAATCGTGGAAATAAGTTACTTGTGAAGTGGTTGGGTTTCGATAATTCTCACAACAGCTGGATTAATAAATCTGATTTATAATTTTTTTTGCTAATAATAAATCTAAAAACTACAACGTGTTCTTTATTTTCGATTACTGGTGCTGTTGATCATCAACTCTTTCTCTGCTTTACTCCTCCATTCGTAAACAAGCTCTGAGTAGGTCACTCGGTTGTCAACACAAGTTGAACCTAGGTCAGTGACTGATGAAAGGTCTTTGGAATGAATGAGTCATACTCGAAAATTGTGCATTTATTCACACCTCATATCGGTACATGTTTGATATCCCCATGGGAGTGTGTCCGTTGTAAAAGGAAATATGATCCTCTTGGTATCTTGCCAGCTCAACGCTATTTTTTTCTGCTCCACCGTGTAAACCTGGTGTTTCTTACTCTGAATTAAGTTTTGACTCTTCACAAAATCTTCATGTTGCAAAGCACAATTTACATAGTCATTGAAAATGATTGTTTTGAGAGTAGATCTTTTAACTCCTTTAACGCGTTTTTTGTCTTGATCATCACCCAGAACTTTGAATGAATTCAACTTTGCTCGCAAACCTATAAATTCAGTCATAACTTTCCCATTATTTTCGTCTTTCATCAAGCCTATAACTTTTTTATTCACTCGTGGCATTCCGTAAACATTCTCAGGTGAATAGTCTGATGTATCAAATCTATCTAGATCTTTCTTCATAGCATCATAAATGTCATCGACGGTAAAGTGGTAAATAAGGCTGTCTGTATCGGTATACATTAACTTTGCACGTTCTCCAAATCGATCTTTTATGTAATTATAATGATAATCATAAATATAAGTTTTGGCAAGGTCCAAAATAGAAAATCCTACGTATATGGGCTTGTTAAATTTAATTTTAGTACGACGCAATTCAACTATCACCATGTCTTCATCGAAAATGGTGCAGCTATGAAAGTTTGGTTTCGCAATGAGGGCTTTTGCTCCATATCGTCCTTCCCATTTCGTAATTAATCGAACGTCTCTGTGTTTCCTCACATTTTCCAAAGCTTTTCCAAAAACTGCGTTGTTCATGAGTTTATAAAAGTTTTTATCGAAATCATTGGTCGATTTTTTTCTCAGATCGGTGTTCAAATTTATGTACTTTTGGAGCCATGGTGCTTGATTGAATTTTAATATTCTATGAATTTTTGTCAACTTCATTCCCAAGCTCAGATACTGCTTCAAGACTTTATAATGAATTATGTATTTCTGTTTCGGCAATAAAGTAGTCATCAGTTTAGACATTTTACAACCTGGTGGTGTGTAATGCTCTGGGCATAATGGCAAGTCTTTGTGAGTGGTCTGCAGTTCCTGTGGATATTCCAAATCTACTTCAAGTATATAGCCAATAGGTGAATCATCAGGAACGTTGAGTATATCTATATGTGTTATCCATTCGAAACCAGCATAGGGTAGAAACAGACTCATAGCTGCACCGTACAAGTTATTCACATCAAAATACATAAGATAAGATGTTTCCTGACTGGGATCGTACGATTCTCCGATATACTTATTATTAGCTTTAGCGTATCTGTTAGAACACTGAGCTACACCGCCTCGAATACCTCTTTCCAAGAACAATAACATATCGATGTCAACAAGTAATTCCAGTGTCACACCAGTACACTTGAGCATGGCATCAAACGCAAGGCCTGGTGCTGTATAGTAGTGTAACGGGTCCAAACCGTACGTACCTAAACAGCTATGTCGGAAATTCTCAAAAATGTCAGCCAAAAGAAGCACATCAGTCTGTAAATACAGATCTGAGTATTGACCTAAGGTTTCAATGTTGAACCGTTGCCATACATTACATGTATGTGCATAGTCTTCCTCCGAAATGTTCTCATCATGTAATTTTGAATAAAACTGTTCTCTCGAAGGTAGCTTCTTTTCTTCGAGTTTTTCCCAACTATCAACATAGTCATAGGGAAATACACCCTTTCTGGTCAATAATAAAAATTCCTCATCACAATTGCTATGTTGGCGTGTAATTAATTTTTTATCATTGTTTAGATATGAGGCCAACATTTCTATACTGCTTGACATGAATCTAAATGAATCGATGAAGCGAAAATTAATTTTTGTCTCAGACACTTATTTTGTGAATGATATGTATTTTTCCTTATTTATCGGTAAAAGTTTTATCGAACCCTCGAAAGATGTTGCCAAAGTTCTAATAAAAAAATGTGAATCATATCCCAATAAATTGTGAAATATAACGGGAATGAATTGAGCGTCTTTGTAGTTTAAATTGCAGCCTCGATGTGCTGCACCACGAAATTTTCCTGTGAAGTGACAATGGTCATGATGCTTTTGATCTTCAGGAGTAAAGGAACGTTCACAAATATGACAAACCTCTGCGAAATCAAATGATTCTTTCTGATCATTGCTCAACAATTCCATCGGTACAACAGACTCTAAAAAAGGAGTTAAATCTTTAGCCAATTGGTGCAATTCGTTTGCAAACCATTCGATACAGTCTTTTCCCCGATAACTTCTCAATTTACAAATAGACTCATCAAAGGTACATTTCAAATAATATGCAATACTGTGAGGTATATGTTTCTGATACAACGTGCTCGACTTGGAAGTGGCGCTCACAGGCTGCAAAAGACATTCAAGGTCTGCGTAGAGGCAAAATGGAACACTTTCTTTACGTTTGAAATTTTGAAAGGATAAAAACTTTTCTTCTTCGTTGGGCATGATCACTTTGCATGTATTCAATTTTTCGCAGTCACTTCTATGTTTCGCCAAGCTATCCTTCGTTTGAAAATGGTTCAAGCATCTTTTACATATCCGGATACAAGCCTTATGCCTAGAAATTTGTAATCTTAGCAATCGCGACAAATTACGAATCCATGCAAAATGATAGATTGAATTTTCATCAGAGTAAGTTTCTAACATGAGTAGATGAATGGTAGGCTTATCAGATTTATGATTGCTGAAATAAAGGGGAACAATATTGTGACCACGCTTATCATTATGATCAATTCCATAAACGTTAATTGACAAGTTATTCATTTTCTCAAATTTCCAAATTTCATCGAGAGTCATGGAAAAGTTTAATCCTTCGAATTTCATCAAAACGGTGCTGAAATGTGGATAAGAACTCATAGTGCAAACGTTATTACTTACTGGGAATAACGCTGCTGTTACAGACCACAAAAAACAGTATGAGTCATTGTTTCGAATATTTACAACAGCCTTTTTATCTACGATATATTTTGGTAACTGGATGAAAGTTGAGAAGCCGCCTTGGAGTGGTGTATACTGATTCACGTTGACAAACAGATTTATGATTTCAATCAACGCCCAACCCGAATCTCTTTCTTAAAAGTCTTCGATCTTTACGGCCAATCGATCTTTCACGTGCTTTGCAAACCACTCAGTCAGATTCGTTGCTGGTAGAATTGCTTCATTTCGCGTATTGAAAAACTTTACCTCCTCAATTGTTTCTCCGTTTTTCAAGCAATTGAATTTACAAGACATTACCACGTTCACTTTCACATTTCCCTCTTTCAGCAAAATATTTTTCAATCGCTTGATGATAAGCTCTTTCGCATCATTCAGAAAATGTTCCAAATCTTTATGCTTTAAATTCACGATGACGCCGGTTCTTATTCGTCCCTTGAAAGCTGATTCTATTTCTCCCCACACTACTCTATCGCTGCGTCGTTGTCTTCGCACACCTTCTCCTCTCTTTCTAAACTGTTCGAACCGAGCTCTCAATGATTTCAAGATCCCCACAGTCGTTGAAATTCTCGTTTTTTCTCCAACGGACGACGCCGTTTTCAATAATTTATTTAAAAGTCTGATATTTCTAGTTCCAAGTCTTTTCCACTTTTCGACATCTGTATTCGAAATTCCTTTTTTGATAATCAGTTTATAAGCACCCTCCATAATGCTGATGAGCTTGAAAGACGTTTTCGAATCCATACTAGCAGTGATGATGCTGAAAGTCCGAATTAAACTGGTGCCCCAATGTTGCTTGCGAATCGATTTATAAACAGAGCTGAGGAAATATTTCCAAGAGAACTTCTCAGAACTTTTTGAAATATTGTTAGTTTTGAAAAATTACCGCTAAGAATCGAAACCGCATTAAAAATTCCTGTTAACACATCTCGCAGCACGATTCTTTTATTTTTAAGCTAATTCTGTCATAGGATCTCAATCATCAACGCTCGATTATTTTTCGAGCCAATTATTCGCGTCAACCTTGAGCGAATTCCCAGAATCCCCAATTTTTTCCTCCCCCACTACCCCTCTCACCAAGACCTTCGAGAACGATCAAAGGTTCGATGATGACGTCATCGTTCGAGAATGTTCTATGACGTCACAATGACGTCATCGTCATGCTCTCGAAGGTAGTACATATATATATATACGTATATATTGTCGTTATGATATGACGTATGGTGTGTTGTTCAATTGTGCACACCAAAATGTTCAATTGTTAAAAAATTGGATTCTCGAACCTAATGATTAGGAATTTTTTTTTTCAACTTCTATGTATATTCCAGATATGTGTGAAGTTTTTATGAAAAATAAATACAAAATTTGGGAAAAAGATTTTATTGATTTTTACATTATTGCCCTTCACAATTGAGGTTTTTCGTTAGTATCAAGTACATTTATTCCAAAAAAAAGTAACATTGTTTCACACAAAGTATAAAATGGTAGTTATTATTTAATGTAAAATTACATCGATGGTGATTCAATCGAAGATTCGTATTTGAATTCGACATGATTGTATTCTCCTCCGAGATAACGCATCAGGAGTCGGTTCTGATCAGATGCAGTTTTCATATCCTTCAGAATATTTTTTTCGTCACTCAGAAATTTTGCAAATCTTGGCGGTAAAAATACAGCAAAATCATCTTCAACTTCCAGGACTATCCTGAGGCCGTATTTGGTTGTAACTTTACGCAGGTTGGTGATTTTATCACTCTTCTGAATTTCCAAATCCTTGAGTTTTTTCACTTGTAGAAATGCAGCAAGACAACCAACTTTATTGATTTTTGAGAAACCCATAGTTTTCAAGTTTTTCGTATGAAATCGTGGAAAAAATTAGTTTCACCAGTCGTTCGAGTCTCAAAACGAAAAAAAATTGACAAATGGTTGGAGTTTACAAATGCCAATCGGAAGGAACGTCTCCCGTTCGTGGTATATGCCGACCTCGAATGTATCCTGGAGAAGACCAGCGCTGAAGAGAGGGAAAAAAATAAAAGCCAACATCATCGTATCTTCAGCGTTGGATATTATGTAAAGTCCTTTTACGATGATTCGCTGTCGGGATATCACGAGCGCCGAGGTGAGGACTGCGTGGAATGGTTCGTAGAAGAACTCAAACAATTGGCTGTGCGCGTTGAACAGATTCTTCTAACGAACGTTCCAATGAAAGCATTGACTCCGCAAGAGTGGAAAAAATTTCGGGAAGACAAAGAGTGTCATATTTGCGAGAAACCTTTTGCCGAGGGTGATGAGCGTGTTCGCGATCATTGCCACCTGACAGGGCAATTCAGAGGTCCGGCTCATTCAAATTGTAATTTAAACTATCAGAATTCGTTTTTCATGCCAATAGTTTTCCACAATTTATCCGGTTATGATGCACATTTTATAATTAAAGAAGTAGCAACTGCGTTCGCGGGGAAAATCGACTTGCTCCCAATAACAAAAGAAAAGTACATCTCCTTCTCGAAAACGGTTCAAACAGGCAAAGACACGCGGAAAAATATAAAATTGCGTTTCATTGACTCGTTCAGATTTCTCAATACGAGCCTCGACAAATTAGTATCCTTTTTAACTGTAGATAAACTCGCGACGTTAAAGTCGCAATTCCAAGATGTAGACCATTTTCATTTATTAACACGGAAAGGTGTCTTCCCGTACGAGTATATTGACAGTTTCGAAAAGTTGGATGAAACGGAGCTTCCACCGCGGGAAGCATTTTACAGCTCTTTAACTGATTCAACAGTTTCCGAGAAGGAGTATGCACATGCGAAAAATGTGTGGGAACGATTTTCAACGCGAACGCTCGGCGAATACAGCGATTTATACTTGAAGACTGACGTATTACTATTAGCCGATATCTTTGAGAATTTTCGCGATACTTGCCTGAAAAGTTATGGCCTTGACCCTGCGTTTTACTACACTCTCCCCGGATATACCTGGGATGCCATGATGAAATATACAAAAATAAAGTTTGAATTGCTCACAGACATCGACATGGTATTGTTCGTGGAGAGAGGTATCCAAGGTGGAATTAGTCAATGCTCCAAAAGACATGCCCGTGCCAATAACAAGTACATGAACTCGTATGACCCATCTATTCCATCGTCATACTTGATGTATTTTGATATGAACAATTTATATGGTTGGGCGATGAGTCAACCACTGCCTTATGCAGATTTCGAATGGATTGAAGACCTTGCCAACTTCAACATCGAGTCTCATCCATTTGAATCTGAAATTGGCTATATTCTTGAGGTTGATCTGGAATATCCGAAACACTTGCACGATGCACATAGTGATTTTCCATTTTGTCCAACGCATGACAAACCTCCGGGCGCGAAGCAAGAGAAGCTTCTTGCCACGGTGAATGCGAAAAAACGATATGTCATCCACTATCGTGCATTGCAGCAGTGTTTGAAACATGGTTTGACAATCACTAAAATTCATAGAGTCTTGAAGTTTAAGCAATCTTCCTGGCTCAAAACATACATTGATTTGAATACACAGTTTCGTACACGTGCGAAAAATGATTTTGAAAAAAATCTGTTCAAATTAATGAATAATGCTGTGTTTGGAAAAACCATGGAGGATGTTCGTAGTCACGTCCAAGTTAAACTGTTAACGGAATGGGCAGGTCGATACGGAGCAGAGGCTATGATTGCTAAACCTAACTTTCACAGTCGAAGTATTTTTGCGGAAAATTTAATCGTTGTAGAGTTGCGAAATCTACAAGTCAAATTCAATAAACCGATATATGTCGGCATATCTATTTTAGATATTTCAAAAACTTGTTTATATGAATTCCATCACGAGTTCATGATGCCGTCGTATCAAAATAAATGTAAAGTCATGTATACGGATACTGATAGTTTAATTTACCACATTGAATGTGAAGATGTGTACGAGGACATGAAATGTAATCTCGACAAATATGACACCCGTGACTATCCCCATGACAACGTTTATAGTATACCGCTAGTCAACAAAAAGGTCCCGGGTCTCATGAAAGATGAGAACAATGGGGCCATAATGACCGAATTCGTTGGACTTAGATCGAAGATGTATGCGACGCGAGTTGAGGGTAAGAACGATGTTAAAAAAGCAAAAGGAGTAAAAAGTAATGTTGTGGCGAGGACCATAACATTCGAAGATTACGTGAAATGTCTCAATGAGCAGATCGAAATGAAGCGTTCTCAATCTTCAATTCGCTCGACATTACACAATGTCTATACCGTCACGGAGACAAAAATTGCTCTAAGTCCACACGATGACAAGCGATATGTTGTACCTGGAACGGTAGACACGTTACCATGGGGCCATTACAGTATTCCCGAATTTCCAGAAGCTATGGAGGCATAGATAATTGTAAATACGAATGTGTGCTTATGAATGTTAGAGATTGCGAGTATATTTGTACATTGAATGCGAAAAAAAAATTGTGAGAGTGAGAACTTGTTCTCAACATTGATATGAAATTAAAAAAAAAAAAAATTTTGTGCGAGAGGACTTTTCCTCGAAAACTTGTAAATTTGTAAATATATGTTGTAATTGATGTAAAATAAAAATTTTTTGTGAAAATCTATTATTCTTTTTCTTTAATCTGCTTTTCATGCGGAGTTGGGGAAAGGTCGTAAAAAATAAATCAGACTTTGAATTTTCCATCTTTATTGTTTACAAATCATTTTTACTTATCCAACTATTGTGTGTATTGTCGAAACCTAGCCATTTTACAAACAACTGACTGCCACGCTTCTTCAACACTTTTTCAATGAGATATTGTAACGGTACTATTTTGTGTTAGAACACCCCGTTACGCATGGATTCGAGCTTCTTATAAAATAAAGGAGCAGGCATGAAAGAAAAACAAGAGTGCGAGGAAAGATCTGTGAAAAATCAGAAGTTTTATTCAAAAAAGACAATTTTTGGGTTATTTTCTGTGAGTTGCTTACAAAGGAGAATGTTTTTTGCTCAAGCAAAAGAACTTTTCTTTATTGCTTTTGGTATTTTTCGCACGCAAATGACTTAATCTTGCATTTAAAGAATAGTAAGAGCAAATTTCTCGAAATAAGGTAAGTTTCTCACTTAAAGAATTAAATTTCGCAAATCGGGAATTAACTTTCGCCAATAACGGATTAAATTTCACAAATAAATCTCGCAGATACTAAATTTGGTTTTGCGATGAAGCAATTAAATTTCACAAATTAAAGAATTAATTTCGCAAATTAAAGAATTAATTTCACAAATTAAAGAATTAATTTCACAAATTAAAGAATTTCGCAAATTAAAGAGTTAACTTCACAAATTAATTTCGCAAATTAAGTTCGCATTTAAAGAAATGACTTTCGCAAATAAATTTCGCAAACTGAGATTTTCGCAACTAACGAATTTTGGCTACGCAATTAATTTTCGCAAATAATTAAATTTCGCAAATGAAGAATTGAATTTCGCAATTAAATTAAAGAATTGAATTTCGCAATTAAATTAAAGAATTGAATTTCGCAATTAAATTTGAGTTTCGCAGTTAAAGAATTAAATTTGAATTTCGCAATTAAATTAAAGAATTGAATTTCGCAATTAAATTTGAGTTTCGCAGTTAAAGAATTAAATTTGAATTTCGCAATTAAATTAAAGAATTGAATTTCGCAATTAAATTAAAGAATTGAATTTCGCAATTAAATTTGAGTTTCGCAGTTAAAGAATTAAATTTGAATTTCGCATTTAAATTAAAGAAGTGAATTTTCGCAATTAAATTTGAATTTCGCACGTAGTTTAGAATTTTACGATTTCATACAAAAGTAAGGTAGATCTTAATTGTTTGCCTTTAAACGTTGGCACCTATCAACCGGAATTCAATCCACCCAGGAATCTTAAGGCAGAACGAACCCGAACTGCCCCCGCCCTCCTGGCATGAAGGGAAGGATTCCCCCAAGAATCTTGTGACCGAACGGAGCTGAACAGTCACCGCCCTCTTGGCAGGAAAAGGATGGGTAATCTGGCAGAAATCTTGGTCCAGAACGAAATCGACCTGTCCCCGCCCTTCTGGTCAGATCGGTGCCCCAGAGTGGAAATCTTGAACCCAAACGGAACCGAATGGGGCCTGCCCTTCCAAACTGAGTCGGTGGTAGTCTACGTTTTGCAAAGCGGATTCTGAGTTACGAAGTCAGAATCGGCTGGAAAAATTGCGTGTGCGGATCTGAGTTGCTCAGTCTCAGATCGGCGTGCGTAAGCGAGTCAAGCGTGATGAGGGCAAGACTGGCTGTCGAGACTAGCTCTCGACGCCTTTTTATATGCGAAATGACAAGGGAGAATAATGATAATAATTTTTGTCGGAATGCGCCAATTTTCCTGATTCGCTATTGAATTTAATCTCGAACTCTTTGTTTGCTCTAAAATTTCTAATTGGCCAATTTTATCTTCGGTGTGCTTTATTATTGGTCGCTTGCTTTCGACCAATCGTGAATTTTTAATTTAATGAAATGCGCTTGTGTGGTAATTCACAATCGCCAATCAAAACTACTTAATTTTCCCATTGGTTGTTTGAAGAATTCGCCTATTGGCTGAATTTTTTGATTGGCTCTTGCGAGCCTGGTCGCAACAGCGTGCAAAACCTGTTTGAATTTGAAATCATTGCTTCGCAATGATTTGATAAATTTTTCTTGTTTTTTAAAATGAATTTGCTCTGAAATTGCCACTAATTGATTCGCACATATATTTCTTTACATCTCCGTCTTTTGTTGTTAGAAAACTGAATTCATTAATGAAAATTATTGAAAATTGGCTTTTCTGGTGATCTACGTGGCGTGGGTCGATAAGCGAGCCCGTACGCTGGCGCCTCTCTTTGAGTGATACGCGTATCGCTAATTGCCGTCGGTACGGCCGCATGCTCTGTTATCTAGTTCGTCTCAATATATATCGGGATATTTTGCTCGAAGCAGCTCTTGCTCGTAAAAGCCACCGGCGATGGGCTCATCTTGATGATCTTTTATATTATAAGTAACTGGATTAGTTTTTCTAACTCGATATATTGTAAATATTTCCGTTGTCCAGTTTGGTGTATCAAGAGACTCGGTAGAGTCTCGGGACAAGTACATTGACAGCCCTGTCGTCTGCTGGCCTGAGGCTCTCGCCGAGACTATCTTTTCTCTGAATAAAACGATTCGCGGTGGTGGGGGTAAAACTGGCATGTCATTTTCCAGAATTGCGGAGCTCAAGAGATGTTTTGTTAAGCGAAAATTAGTTTGGAGACTAAATTTCAAAATCTCTTTCGAATGAGCCCGAAACCAACACGATCAGTAGCGTAATTGCTGAGAAAAAACTTTGCACAGGCTCAAGATTATGCAAAAGTTACTAACACATTTAGAAATTTGACATGTCTGTATATAATACCATCAAAGGCCTCATGTCCCTCGGTCTAACTTCGCGGCGGTGTCGCGGACTGACGTCACATGCCGAGAGCTCGAAAGTCACCAGCCGAAGTTTCACGTCATTTTGACGTTTGGGGTTATGATGTTATGAAGTGCGTGCGGGATGACTAAAAATAATTTTCGTCATCTAACGAAGTGCATATTACTATTTATTTCGTTAAATTTTGTGATATACTAAACCAGTATCAAAGCGGCCGCGTAAATGTAGTCTGTGATATGTGTGCGAAAAAGGATATAAAAAATGCGCGATGCATATGTCAACGAAAACTTTTCAAGATTTCATTATTTTGTTCGACTGGAAATAAGCGTTAACTAAAGTAATCTTTCAATTAAATCAGAGTGCGAGAAATATTGTGCAGTGTAAATATATCGTCAGTAGGCTAGGTTATATATATGAAGGCGTCAGATTATATATATGAATAAATACAACAAAAACACACAGAACTGTTAGAATGATGTTGTAAACTTTAATTGAATAAATGTTTTCTAATTTATTTCTCATGTTTTCCATATTTTGCTTCATATTCAGTTTGGCTCTGCCCTCTCCGATCCTTGTTTTCACTCCATCGGTTTGCAGCGGATCGATACATATCATTAATTAATTGCCTAATATGTGTCCTATGATTTTCTACTATTTCTTCATGCTGATTGTGGTAACGTGATTCAAGAGGTTTCCAGCTATGATCATCAATCTCACATTTTGTACATCAGATTCTCAAAACAGTTTCTGGTCTTGATATAAGTGTAGTTATTCTTTTTCCACCTGGTCTGTCGAGTAACAAATTTTGAAACTTATTCCAAAAAGTCTTTGGATGCTTTGTTTGCTGATCATATGAAAAGTCGAATCTTTGGAATGCAGTAGGCAAAAACAAATTTTGACAACAATACTTATGAAATGACATGTATGTTGAGTATTCCCACTTTGCGAACTACAAATGTGGAATTATTAGTGAAAAGATTCATTACGCTAAGTCTACAGTTGCTCAGTTTTGGATGTGATCAAATATAATGCTAGCTAACATCCATGGGAACATACAGAATTTCTGAATACAATATTCGCTATGTCATTTCAACGTAACATCATGACTTTTGCCAACTTTTCTCTATAATACTATAGATTTGGATTATTGAAATACAGCAAAAATTTGCGAATTATAAAATTTATATACTGTGCCACTCATTTTACTTTTTAAAACTAACTGTAACATATATATGAAGTAAAAAACTCATCACAGAAGTCTTCAGTTGCTCATTTATGGATAGATTTTAAATTGCTGTCTTCAAAATTTATTGCGCAGATACCTGCGAACTCTGAAATTTCTGTGCATAAATATGTGTGTTAAGTATCACCCCCTATCTTTGATTATGAGAATGAGTAATAGAACTTGGTTTAGCAAGTTTTAAAGTATTTCTTTTTAAATACTATTGAAGTTTGTATTACTGCGGTATGAAGCAAATGCCTCCAAACTTTCATATTTTTGTGTCGCAACATGTGTGCCAATCATTTAAATTTTTTACTCCAACCGTAACATGTAATCTCAAAAATTCATCACAAACGTCTTCAGCTTTTCTAAATTCCTAAAGTTTCCGTTGTCTATTTTATTCTGAGTTTTTAAACTTTTAAATTTATTCCTGAATTCTCCTGAAATTGTTTTTCTCCAAAACCAATGCAGATACCTTAAACGTTTTTGAATTCCGTTGCTCTGTTGAATTAAGTACGCTCAGTTTTTTTTGCTTCTTTGAGTTCTGACATAATAAATGTTTCTGGGTGCCTTTTTTCAGCAACTATCAAACCGTAGATAATTGGATCTCAGCGGCCACTTGCAAACTTTGGAAATATATTTCATCGGGGACACGTTTTGAATGACACGAAAATGTCTAGATTCAGAATGCAAAAGCAACATTTAAAAAGGGCCAATTCTGTTGGATTTGTTGTGTCTTGAATTTGATCTATCTTTCCTCTTTTCCTTTCTTTTTCCTAACGTTATCAGCCGAAAATCATATCTCGGCCCGCAACACGCATTGCTCCATGCTCTTGAGTTCCCAATGGACGAAACATATTAGAAGACAAGGAGAAAAATCACCAAAGTCCAAGAATAAACCTCTATCGAAATATTTTCAGTACAATTTCGACGAAAAATAGGTCTTTTTTCGTGAAAACCAACGTTATACGCCGAAAATTATAAACAATTCATAGATATTTAAACTAAAATCTTATAGTCATCTGAACATAAATAAGGATCTTTTGAGAAAAAAGACGTGATATCAAACCATAAACTTCCCCTAGGGAAAAAAAGGTTGGGACAAGTACATTGATGGTCCCTCGTTTGCTGATAATTCCACCCATAAAAAAAACTTTAAACAAAATTTTTTTTTAATTGTAAAAAAAATTATTTCATAAAAAAAAATACAGAACAATTCGAAAAAAATTTTACAAATCTTGAAAAAACGTTATATTAAAAAAAAACTAATCTGCATCTATTTTTTAAAGTGTCAAAAGAATCAAATAACAAGTAAAAAATAATAAACCGAAAAATCGCCCTTGAAATCATTTTGGAAACCGATGCCTCATTCTTCTTATTTGATTCGAACAGCTAAATCAATTGAAAAAAATTCCATCTAATTTACGTGCAACATTAAAATTTATTATATCAATTCGAGGCCAAGTATTTTCTAATGAATTGAAAAAAGTTACCATTTGAATTACGTGCAGCACTAAAATTTATGATATCAATCGGTGGACAAGTATTTTATTAGTAACTCCAAATTTTGACATTATTGAATTGTTCTAAGAAGCTTTCAAATCCAAAAGAATCACATGCAAGCTAGTCATTTCTTACTCTATGGTGGTAGAGACTTATAAGAAAATCGATTCTTCTCAGACTTTCAGGATCCTCTGGTATTTTTCACAAAATTCAACGTCGATTGGATCGATACAAATTATGTTTAAATAAAAGTACTTGTCCGGCCCATGACTTTCCGTTTAAATTGTCTATCCAAATAAAAATCAGGGCTTGTCTAGAACTGATGGATCACAAGTATTCATGCAGAGGGAATTGAGAGAATTATCTTCAAGTAATTTTTACTTAATTGCACTAATTTAATACAAAACGTAAACAAATTGTTCCGCAATATACAAGGGATATTATTGTGCATCGATAAATGAAAAAAATTATACATAATAGTTCAAGCTTCCAAAATAACTCTCCAGTTTATATTCAATGATGGCAAATTTTACTTCCCACTTATTCTTCCAGCGAACGAATTCATTTCGGAATAAGAACTAACCTATACTATTATTAAGAATATTAAACTAATAATGAATCGCATTTCAATAAATTTTTGACCAGATTCTGCCGTACAATTTCGTTTTTTATGATAACCTTTTTCGAATACATTCTTAAATTTACTTATGCGCACTTTATCGCCGATTTTAAATTTTGCTTGGTTTCCAACTTCAGATCTATTGTATACGTTACGCAACAGTCGTTTTTCATTCGTAGTATTCACATCTTTCGGTTTCATTTTTATCGTACTATGTAATGTATCATTATATTTTATAATTAATGTATCGAGAATATCGATCTATTTCCAGTTTCCGCGAAAACTAAATTGAATCCACATTTTATTCTTAAGTGTACGATTGAAGCGCTCACAAATTGATGCTTTCAAATTACTAAATGTGGAATACAAGTGTATATTATACTTCTTCATCAAAGCCTTAAAGTTCATATTATAAAATTCTTTTCCTCGATCGACGTGAAGATTTTTCGGTATGCGTCCTTTGCTGAGAATCGACTCCATTGCAGCACTCACATCTTTTCCACTTTCGCTCTTCAACGGTGCGGCCCAGGCGAATTTGGAGAATATATCGATGACGGTGAGAAGGAATTTATGGTTGGAGTTGTGTTGTGCATATGCCGACATATCTACAAGATCAGCTTGCCAAGTCTCATCCAGGCCACGTATATCCACATGTCGACGTGGATAATTCCGCCGAGCTGGCTTATGCAGTTCTTCAACCACCGCAAGCTTCTTTTCACTCATTTTTTCTTCTCCCCCACGGTCCTCATCAATTGAAGAAGATAAGCGTCTGGAGGACTTTTCACTGACTTATCATTAGGCATATGATCTCGTAAAAGCTTCATATCATCACGGAGTTCTGAGATTTCGCTCTTTATATTATCAATTTTTTCACGGAGATGGGCGAGCTCGGTTCTTACACGCTTTTCTGCAGCAACCACATTTGATTCGCACTTTTGATTCGTGGTATGAGTCACACTATGAGTTATAGAATGAATGTGTTTGCTGAATGCACCGAGTGTTACAACATCTCGAGCATTTACTGGCTCACCAACGTTGCTCAATCGTTTTCGTTCCAAGTCGTAATGACCGTCTGATGTAATTTTGAATCCAGCACCTGGTTTACCCGGAGGACCTGCACCACGTCTACTCAACTTTCGTCCAAACACATCGACGCTCATGTTGGGAATGTGGATGAAAGCGAGCCGCCACACGTTAATAAATGATTTCAGCTTCACGCAACTCCTCGATAATCGATATAATTTCATTAGAATGTGATGAATTTCCAGCAGCTTGCGATGCGAGCAATAAGCGAAGACTGACTTTGAGTTCGGGCTCTTTTTTAAACAACAGTTCTACCAAGCCAATACTTTTGGGATACTTTTCATCTCCAACCACTATATGATCGAGTTCGAAATGAATTGGTGAATCACCAATCATTAATCTGTTTTGAGCGAGATTTCGTACTCCATACAGGCCATCTAATCTTGTTTTATTATTACTACGCAGTAAACCCAAATATTCACGTATAAAATTATCAACATCTCCAGATGATTCTAAATTATCATCGTCCTCATCATCATTATTATCTTCATGAATATCATTATCACTATTTTTAGTTAAGGGTACACCGACATTCTCATCGGTAATTGCATCATGCCAAATATCATCTTTGAAAGAAATATCTTGCTTCATGCTATTTTCTCCAAAATTTGGAGAACTTCCTCCTTCTCCTCCTCCTCCTCTTCCTCCTTTTTAACATTTACACGTTCATTCTTAATTTTAGGTTTTTTCGTATATGAAACTAGTTCTTCTAACGGTTCAACAATCGGCTTAACCCATTAACGCCTGACTTGACCAAAATTCTTCGCTAGTTTTGGCCTAATATTTTGCATCGAAAAAAAATTCTAAAAATTATTGCATCCATCTTTCCTAATGTTTTCAGATCCGCTCTAACCGAATCCGCGATCAGATTGACATAAAAAACAGTTTAAACAATAGTTTTAAAATGTTTTTCAACAAAAAACGTGAATTTTGCTGGTCTATTTTTTTTCGAAATGTCAATTTCACTCCGATAAAACTGTAAAATAATGCTTTGAACTATCCTATCGTAGTCATCGATAGTTGCTCTTGAGACATACGTGGTTGAAAATTTTTTTCCGGTCTCAAAAAATAAATATGGCGGTTGTTTATATGCGACGTCATTCGCGTAACGCGTTACATGTATTTACTCGTCAAGAATGCATCACAGGAAAAAAATCAAACGTACAAAAGTTGTTTTATTTGTTGAGATCTTTTCAATGGTGGTCCCAAAAATGGGGCCCGATAAAATTTTGGGTCCAGTGAGGCCCAAATCACGATTTTTCATAAAAAATTCTCAGATTTCATGAAAAGTAAGTTTCACATTACCCGGAGCTCCCCTGTTGGTGGTCCCAAAATTGGGCCTGATATGAATATTGGGGCCTGTAGGGCCCAAATAATGTTTTATATGCAAATTTTATTCCTATTATCGTATAACTTGACTTTTCGCATGATTTTTTGTTCTACAACTATGAAATACGAAAAGGTAGTCCATACTTCTCCTAATTCAGAATTTTTGAATGCTCTTAGCCGTTGCGGAATATAATGTTGCCCGGTTTTCACCACGTGGAGGTGAGCATTCGTTGAAAACCTTCGTTTTTTGTTTTTTTTTGTTTTTTTTTGGTTTTTTTGTTTTTTTTCCTATTTTCGGATTTTAGCTTATCATTTTCCGACTTTTCTCTTGAAGAAAAGAACCGTTAGTGTTTTTTTTTTGAAACAACAAAAAAAACAGAAAAAACGAAGGTTTTCAACGAATGCTCACCTCCACGTGGTGAAAACCGGGCAACGTTACATTCAGCAACGGCTAAGAGCATTCAAAAATTTTGAATTAGGAGAAGTATGGACTACCTTTTCGTATTTCATAGTTGTAGAATAAAAAATCATGCGAAAAGTCAAGTTCTACGATAATAGGAATAAAATTTGCATATAAAACATTATTTGGGCCCTACAGGCCCCGATATTCATATCAGGCCCAATTTTGGGACCACCAACAGAAATTTGGTCTAGGTATGAAAGGAGTGACGAAAAAGACCAAAAAAGTGTTTGCCTGAAAAAAATCATCAGTGCTGCAAAGAAAGCCATGATTCGTAGTGGTAACCCCCGTGAAATCGTCATGTCAGCATTGAAAGGTGCGCGTGTCAGTGTTAAAGGTGTTAAAGTACGCACGCCTCGGGTTCTACCTGTACTTCGCAAAATCGGCGGTTTATTGCCCTTCCTCGTACCCATCTTTGCCGGCCTTAGCGCCGTTGGTGCACTGTCTGGTGGAAGTGCTGCAATAGTCAAAGCTGTAAATGCTGCTCAATCGGCTAAAAAGGAATTGGAGGAAAGTAAACGTCACAACCGAACACTCGAGGCCATCGCTTTGGGTAAAGGTTTACATCTGAAACCATACAAACAGGGTTTGGGTCTTTACCTCAGGACAAAAAACTTATAATCACGCTACCACATCAACCACTCACCGACATCGATCTGCTAAAGTATGCGAGAGCCATGAAAATTCGTAACTTTTGTGGCGTTTTCATGCGTGATACTTTACCTGAAAATGGACCACTCAATCAAGAATCAGCAATCGTGAATTTGGATGAAAATGTAGGCCCTGGGACACACTGGGTTGCATATAAAAAGACTGCGCAACAAATCACATACTTTGATAGCTTCGGCAATCTCCCACCTCCACTCGAACTCATGAGATACTTCAATGTTGGTAGCGTGAAATACAATTATAAAAAGTATCAGGAATACGATACAATAATATGCGGGCATTTATGCTTGAAATTTTTGTGTGGACAACTAAATCGACGAGACAATTATGCACTATATGAATGAGGACTATGGAGCTGCGTGTTTAGTTAAAAATCTGCGAGCATCATGGATGATAGTTTGACGATCACCATTACTGGATCATCCTCCATACTCGAGGGACAATTTTTTCCACCCATCGAACTATCGCCCGACAAAAATTATACTCTTGGACTCGTCGAACTGCTCACATTCAATTCGATTCCAAATATCGACATTGGTTGCAATGAATTTCACGTTGGAAATCATGTGGTGACCATTCCAACGGGCAGCTATGAAATTGAAGATATTGAAAAATATTTGAAAACTGAGTTGGCATCTAAAAACATACAAATTCAGCTTAAGCCGAATAATTATACGCTACGCAGTGAAATTGAGTGCAATCAATCGATTGATTTTACATCCAAAAATTCGATTGGACCTTTACTGGGTTTTACGTCGCGTCGATTGGAGCTCAATAAAAGACATGTGTCTTATCTACCCGTGCCCATTCTCAAAGTGAACGCCATTCGAGTCGAGTGTAACATAACCACCGGTGCATACATCAACGGGCGAAAAGTTCATACAATTCACGAATTTTTCCTATCTGTACCGGCCGGCTATAAAATCATCGAAGTACCATCGAGCGTCATTTATCTACCAATCACAACTCGTCGCATTGACAATATACAGCTTCATATTGTCGATCAAGACGGAGATTTGATCAATTTCCGCGGTGAAGTCATCACCATAAGACTTCATATAAAATCTCAATGGGCATAATTTACAATCATCGTATTGGCAATATTAATAAGCCGACATGGGATCGCGAAACCAGTCGTCGATCAACGCTCAAAGAGCTAACACCTCAAAACCTTCTACTATTGAAGAGTTTGGGTCTCAAAATTTGTGGAGTTCGCGTGTGAGAAATTATCTGCTTTGCTCGTTGTGCATCTGCTGCCTGCAATGGAGGAAGGAATCGTAAACATCCAGACACCCGTCATGTTTGATGAATCCATCATACATTATGAGGTTCATGCACATCAACCATACGCATCGTCAACATACAACAATAGTGATGAAATACGTATTTCAATCCAGCATCAAGATTTATCAATTCTACCGAGTAAAAGTTCAATTCACATTTGCGGCAAACTGACAATGCCGGATGGTACAGTGTTAGCTGCAACGAATTTCGTTAACAATGCCATTTGTCATTTATTCGAGGAAGTGCGTTATGAACTTAACGCCGTTGAAATCGATCGTAATAAAAATGTGGGAATCACATCTCTTATGAAAGGATATACTGTAACGAAACGCTCTAGCCGACCTGGCCTAAGCGCCGCCACGCGTCGGTTCGAGCAACCTTAATAATAAGGAGCAGGTATGAAGGAAACGCGGACACTGTTAATTTTGGTAAAATATAAAAATAATCAATTTTATTCAATTATTAGGCCGAATTTTGATAAAAATAAAAGAAATTTTGCGCCTTGGCTCGCTAATTCTAAAACAATTTTGTGTTTTTTGTTTTTAAACTGTCTTGCTTTGTTTAATCGGATTTGGCGAGAAAAAGACCCGAAAGACCCGAAAACGTTGCAAATTCTCTGTCTGAGATAATTTTTAATTTCTCAATTTACGGAATTTAATTGTACAAAAATAATAATTAGAAATAAAACAATTTTATATTAAATGGTCGCGTTCATTCTAATCTTTCGACACGCCTCGAGCTTAAAAACCTCTCGATTCAATGCTTCGAGCTATAATTCGTTTGACGCGGTTTTTCCGATGTCCTGTTACGCTTTCTTTTAAAATCAACTAAGAGTATTTCTCACTTTTACAATTTTGAATTTCTTTTTACTCGATATAAAATCAATTTTAAACTATCGTCTCTTGGATTGTTATTTTCTAAAATGGGTCTAGATCTCCCTACCTGGACCACCTCGGACAATGTTTTTCAAACGAGAATTTAATTTTTGATAACAGAATGAATTTTTAATCCTCCTCAACAATAAGAAAGATATAAAAAAATGAAAAGGTAGGATGTAAACCACGGCTATGGTGCGGACCCTGGATTATGGGATCGAGACGTCGCCGAGTCGCTCCGAGAATCCAGGCATCCAAGGAAATAGACAATTCACCGTCCACGGGCTATGGGATCGAGACGTCACCGAGTCGATCCGCGAGTCCGCGCTACGGGAACCCCAAAAATTTTGAGGATAGGTTTAGTATTGCTGAGGCTGATGTCGAAGTGTACTAAGAGAGGTCCGAGTTGATTCTTTAGCCAGGGAGAACTGTCTATCGAATGAGTCGCGCAGCGCTTCTTATACCCGTGTCCCCACCATAAAATTCTCGAGCGCCGAGAATCTCCGTTTTCGCTCGGTTCTGCGCACCTTTCTGTAACGCCTACTCTGATTGGCCCGTTGCCATGATTCACGCTCGCCCGTTGGTCGAGCAGGCTAACATACGATGCGCGGACTACCGCTTTTCTTGATTTACAGCTTATTACGATGTTCAACAACAAAAACTTCGATTTGATCCGTTATTATTTAATTTCCTTCATTTTTTAACATTGTTAGTTGTTTTAATATGATTCGTAAAATTATAATCGCTAAAAGTCACGTACGCGTCCTATAGCCCATCGACGCTCTCCCCGCGCATGCGTCGTAGTCGCTTTTTACATTTTTCATTGTGATTGTTTTTTATACTATTAATTTGACTTGTGATCATTTTTCTTACATTCGTGTTATTTTTCTGATGATTTTGATCGTAATTACTTGCTCGGGCGACTTAAAATAACAAATTACGAAAAGAATTAATTTCTGAAGAATATAGCGCGGCGAAGTTCAGAGCGGTGCCGGTTGCCCCGCTCGGGCTCATGCCTACCGGCCTAAGATGGCCGCCACCTGTCAATAACGACGAGCGTGGTCGCCGCGATGTTTTGTCCGCGATCTAAATATCGCGGAGTTTCGTTAGTTTCGACGGGCTCGGGCCGTCGCGCGAGTGTTTCGTCACAATACATCTCATTCGTCGGCGAGAAGTACAATGCTTGAGAACACTGGTTGGGTCGATGTCGATGAGACGAAACCGATTGTGGACGCAGCAGGCAACTTTGACGTATGCATACCACTGAGCATGCTGCTGAGATTTGCTGAAGATTATCGAAAAATGGTGGTGAATGCAAAGCACGAATTGATTTTGACTAGATCACGTTCCGATGATAATGCCATAGTTCAACCAGCCGCTGAAGATTATAAAATTACACTACGAAAAATTGAATGGCTCGTTCCATACGTCACCGTGGCCGATAAACGGAAAATTCAATTGCTGAAATTCATCGCCAAAGATACCCCAATTCCAATGAGTTTTCGTACGTGGGAATTGTATGAATATCCAATGTTACTGGCGACATCGAAACACGTGTGGTCAGTCAAGACATCAACGCAGCTGGAAAAACCTCGATATGTGATCCTGGCATTTCAAACAGGACGAAAGAATAATAAGAGGCAAAATGCGAGTAATTTTGATCATTGCAACGTTACTGATGTAAAATTATACTTGAATTCACAATGTTATCCTTATGGTAATATGAATTTGAATATAGAACAAAATCAGTATGCAGTACTGTACGATATGTATACAAACTTTCAACCGATGTACTACAATAAGGAGACCGAACCATGGCTTACAAAAGCGGATTTTCTCAAATTTGCACCTCTCATTGTAATTGACTGCTCGAAGCAGAACGATTCTCTCAAGTCTGGACCTGTTGATGTGCGCCTCGAATTTGAAACAAGCACAAATATTCCAGCACAAACATGCGCATACTGCCTCATTCTACACGATCGCATCGTTGAATACAATCCTGTGAGTGGTGGGGTGAGAAAATTGGTATAAAACCGTACCATCAACTTCTTCAGCCAACAGTCATCATGGATTTTGTCATCGATCTACAAGGCTTCAAAGGACCCATCAATGAGTATACTCAAAGAAATTTCAATCATTCGTGCGGACGTGAAGAATGCTGAACCTCTCACACTTTTCTTCGCACCACCGTATACATGGGATTCTCTGCCGATAAAGTATAAAACGACAAACAAATGGCTGGAACGTAATTTTCATGGATTGTCATGGGATTTTGGTGTTATACCATACGATGCGGCAAGAGGAATGATTCAAACTATCTTACGCGGCGCTCATACCATCTTCGTAAAAGGCTGCGAAAAGTCTTTATGGCTGATGAACTTTTTGGATCTGTCAACGGAGATTGTCGATTTGGAGACTTTGGACTGCCCATCGTTGAAAAAACTGCCGAAAAGTCCATCGAAATGCAACCATCACCACCACACCAACGAATCGAAATTTAATTGTGCAACGAAGAATGTAAAATCTTTGCAAAGCTGGTTATACGTATATCATGCATTATGTAATAGAGGGATCTTGGAATAAACAAAACAATTTTTTCATAAATGTGTAATTTTATTTATACAATATTCCTCCTCCTCCTCCTCCTCCTCCTTCAACATACATTTCATCGGTGATTCAGATCTATACATTTTTGCGTTGAGAATATTAGAAATCTCTTTGAGAAAATTCAATAGCGTTCCAATCACCACCGAGATATTTCATGTATAGTTGTCCACAATGAGCCGTTTCCAGAAGTTTCTCGAATACCGCTTGATTCTGATCGAATGCCTTGACAACTCGCGGTGGCAGGAATACGGTGAATTCATTCCTGATTTCGGCGACGTATCTTTTTCCCCATTTGGTATTTGCTGTCCTCACGTCCGAGACGCGATATTCTTCGTTGTCTTGGAGTTCTTTCAGCTTCTTGGCAGGGAGATACTCTGACTTTGCGATGATATTGTTGATGGTGGAGAACTCCATTATGGATATAGTTTTTTGAGATTTTCTTTAAAGAGCAAGTCTTGACTCATCTTTACGAAGACGTGAAGTGATGCTTTTTTCTTCTGGACTCTGCTATTTGTAGTTTTTCCATCTATCCCTACCCCAAAACTGGATCATCCCCTTCCACACCCTTTCAAACAGGTTCAAACGTGATCTATATTGGAATCGATGCAATCTCCTCCGGTGGTCCTTTTTTCTGTACAGGCTCTTCGATTCCGCCGACGTTATGAACACGTGCATTCTAAACTTGTTCAAACACGTTCACAGCATTTCCTACAATTTCGACGTTGCGGAGCCGGACCGTCAATATGATCGTCCATCGATGATACATTCCAATGTTCAACGCAACGACGTAATAATGCAATCTCACTATCGGATTTGTAAACGATCCCACAGAATATCTGTATATTCACCAAAGTATTCCTTGAAGATGGTTGGAGATATAATTTGGAGCTCCTCCGATGTCATTTCACAGGGATTTTTTATCCGTAAAGTCCCATAGATGTTTACAAGTCGTTCCATAATCGAGCACTTTTCACAATTTCTACGTCTGGGTCTAGCTGAATCAATATGAGTTCGCACCCAGGGTTGATTGAAATGATCGAAACACAATTGATATGATTGCACATCAGCATCACACTGCAAATACTTGGGTAAACGATCCCATAACGTAGGAATAGAATTATTATAGTACTTTAAAAGCAAAGCCTTCGGCAATGACTCAAGTTCATTTTCCGTTAATGTCGATGGATCTTTTGATGGATGGATAGCATACATACTAGCACACCTTTCCATCGCGACGTTTACTTTCAGAATAAGCGTTTGATGTGAAATTTTTTTTTTCTCGGAAAACATTCAAACAACTCTCAAGTCAAAAGTTCGGGGAAGGGCAGGTGCATTTTGAAAAAGAAATCTCGTCGGATCTTGCGCCATCTCAGGAATGTAGAGATATGTAACACTGGACATTTATCATTAGACGTCGTGTGACGTGCAATTCTCGGAATAACAATATATTTTTTCAAAGATACAAGTCTCAAGTGAAAAGTCGGGGGAAAAAGAAATCTCATGGAAACTGGCACCATCTCAGGAATGCAAATATATGTAGGACACATAAATTTGTCATTAGAGTAGTGCTTTGGTCCGATAATTGAGATCATTTTCGAAAAGAGCAGGTCACTTTTTCAAAAGAAAATTCCGTCCAATGCAATCTGATGATCACACCGGAAACATAAATCAGTCATTCGAGGAGTGCGGCAATCGTTTGTCATCAAAGTGCCGCCGCACCCCCGCTGTCCGAGAACCTTCCCCCTCCACATACCATGCAGCCCCGCAACGGTCCCAACGCTCCCCCGTCCCCGCTCCCCCCTGAGATCCCAGAATTAGAACTGGTATAGCCTTACTACTAATGAAACCTTCAAATTTAAAAAGTCTATATTTTTTATCCTTGCCCCAAAAAAATCGGGGAAAAACCCCAAAAAATGCGGCTCCCACCGGGGATGACCCGCTTAAGCCAAATCAGTTTTTTTTGAAAATAAAAATCGTTTTATTGAACATGCAAGTTGGTTTAGGTATTCACACACACTAGGGTGGTCGTTATTTGGGATCAAAATTTTACCGTTTCCGCTCCCTAAATCGTTTCAAAATACATGAAAAATAATGCTGTAATTTTTTCATATTTTTAAAACTATACTTAACCCTCGACCACGGGGGTTAAAGTTTTTCGTTTATAATACATGAAATTTTTCTGCGTTTGTGGTCACGATTTTACTGTGGATCTCAATACGTTTGGAAAATCTCGAAATTTTCAGAAATTACTTCACAAGCATGTTGCTACATGGAAAAAATTTCCAATACTCCTACCCTCAAAATGTTGTATAGCATTACCATACTAACCCATTAATGCGCAAAATAACAATTTTGGACACTCAATTTCAAGTACACATCAGTTTTAACTGAGGAACGAAAGATAAAATTTTAAAAATCTGGAATAGTAAGTTTCTGAGTGTGCTCTTTCAGAATATGGCATTTATTTTGTAAAATTAAATCAAAATCTTCATTATTTTTGCGTTTTTAATTGAAAAGTCAAGAATTTTTGACGTTTTTTTTCCTTTAAATCGATTCCCGTTACTGTTGCTGTACTCAAATAATCATACTATCGCCAGCAAAAGTGTTCTCAATGATTGACCTTTCGAGAACACTGGTGATGAACACTTTTTTCTCACTCGATTTTTGCAAAATGGCGGTTTTCGCCAAACAGCATGATGAAAATTTGCATGATTTTTTTTCTCGAATGGCTCAACGTAACAAAGAAATGTTCCATAATAAAAAGTATAGCGAATCATCTAAAGAATACGTGTGATTTTTTTCAAAATTTTTCTAGCTATTTTTGTAGTATTCAATTTCGATGTTTTGGAAAATTTTAAAAGCTCTGAAAAGATTCACACGCATTCTTAGGATGATTCTCAAACAATTTTTGTTATGTAACATTTTTTTTAAAGTTGAAACTTTTTGAGAACAAAATTATGAACCTATTTATTATGCGATGGAGAATAATTTTTTTTCAAAAAGTTTCAACTTTACAAAAACATTTGACAACAAAAAACTGTTGAGAATCATTCAAAAAATACGTGTGACTATTTTCAAAATTTTAAACATTTTTCTAGAAATTGTCAAAATTGAAAAATATAAAAATAGCTAGAAAATTTTTGATAAAAATCAGACGTCTTCTTTAGACGATGCTCAATACTTTTTGTTCTGTAACATTTCTTTGTTACGTTGAGACATTCGGGAAAAAAAATCACGCAAATTTACATCATGCTGTTTTGAAAAAACCGCCATCTTGGAAAGACTGAGCGAGGAAAGAGTATTTATACATACTTTTATAATACTGGTTACAACCAGTGTTTTGGAAAGGTCAGATAATGAGAACACTTTTGCTGGCGATGATATGGTTATTTGAGTTCAGCAACAGTAACGAAACTCGATGTGAAGGAAAAAAAAACGTCAAAAATTGTTGACTTTCCAATTCAAAATGCAAATACTGAAGATTTTGATTTAATTTTACGAAATAAATGCCAGATTCTGAAAGAGCATCCTCAAAAACCCTCTATATCAGATTTTGGAGAATTTTTCTTTTCTTCCGTAGTTAAAACTGCTTACTTGAAATTGTGTGTCCAAAATTATCGTTTTGCGCTTTAATTAGGTTAGTATGGTGATTAGGGTGTGCGGAAAAAAAACGATATTTTTTTTTTACTTTGCATCCAGCCGAAAAAGGTGATTCAAGGTGAAAAAAAAAGAATCCCAGGAGAGCTCACCAAAAAATTTTTTCGAATGGCGCTTTGCGTTTGAAGATTTTCCATAAGAATAACCCAGGAAATGATTGAGACCTCCGATCATTGTATCATAACTCTTCAGGAAAAAATCGTACAAAACCGACAATGATATATTTTTATAGAAAATCGATTCCCCTATAAAAAAAGTCCTTATGAACATTCAGCTTGGAGCAACCATTCTCGTGCTATCACCCTTCGAAATTGGATCGATAGAAAAAAAATTTTCATAAAACTGTCGAAATCAAATTTTTCGTTTCACAAACAAACTTCTAGGAACTTTTTCGTAGAAAATTACTTGCTCTTTTAGAAAATCGTTATTATAATTCGAATTTTATAATTTGAATAAAATTACTTATTTTTTATGATTTTCATTAAATTATTGTAAACATGTTTCGTGCTTGGTTTCCATAGGATAACAATGATTATCACTTGTTGTGTCCGCGAAGACCGTCGCGAAGGGACGAGTTATCAAGGACGAGTATTTAAGGGATTTAGGCCAAAAGAGCTGAACTCCAACTCGATACTTTTACAACAAGTTAACAATAAGTTTATTTAAGAAGTTACAAATTCGAGGTTTTATTGCCTCGAAACCGATCGTTACAATTCTCGTCAAAGACTGTCGAATTTTGGTTAGTTGGTAAATTTATAGACTTGGGGGTTTTTCCCCCTCTCGCGACAATATGGCGTGATATTCTTTCTCGAAGTTTCGGTGATGACATCGAGGGTCGATGCGCTCGTTCGGGAACGTCGATATTTCGCCGTCGATGCATTTATGCTGAGAACGCTTAATTTATATACTCTTTATTTTAGGAGTGCGATGTACGGGCACAACACACTAAAAAACTCTTAAATATAAACTTTCCATATCGTTTTCATTACAATTGGGTATGAAACGAAATAATAAAAGAAACGATAAAAGATAAAAGAAAATTTATCAATAATCGGGTTTCAAAAGTTTTTACTTTTTGCCATGATTTTTGTTCACCCGGTATCATACATAAAATTACAAATGAGGTATATGTAAAATTACAAATTAACCCTTTTGCTTACACGAGGTAAGATTAAATAATACCCATTGCTATTTTTAAGTGTGCGTTTATTGCAATTGGAGCATTTTTGACGATGAGCTTGCATTATTTTCAATAAATATTGTAACTGCTCTTCGTTTTTGGTCAATGAACCGTTGTAGGCTTCTATCAAAGCGATGCCATTCGCCATGTCATTGACAATTTTTAAATTAAAAAAAAAAAATCTAAGCTGCTTAAATAACTGGCATTTTCAGGCCATAAGTCCATATTTACCCTCAGTCATGGGGTAAATTAATTTGGTTGAAAAGGAATAAGGATTCTTGTGTGACGCAATAGCTGATATCCTTTGAAAGCAACGTTTTGTAATCACTTTTTTCAATGATTACTCGCTCTGAAGGAATTTTCGATTTTGCTCGAGATTGCAACATTTTAGCCTTCATACTAACTGGCATAGCATTGTCGAAAAGAGCATTGTTCGAATAATAATAACGATTTTCTAAAAGAGCAAGTAATTTTCTACGAAAAAGTTCCTAGAAGTTTGTTTGTGAAACGAAAAATTTGATTTCGACAGTTTTATGAAAATTTTTTTTCTATCGATCCAATTTCGAAGGGTGATAGCACGAGAATCGTTGCTCCAAGCTGAATGTTCATAAGGACTTTTTTTATAGGGGAATCGATTTTCTATAAAAATATATCATTGTCGGTTTTGTACGATTTTTTCCTGAAGAGTTATGATACAATGATCGGAGGTCTCAATCATTTCCTGGGTTATTCTTATGGAAAATCTTCAAACGCAAAGAGCCATTCGAAAAAATTTTTTGGTGAGCTCTCCTTCTGGGATTCTTTTTTTTTCACCTTGAATCACCTTTTTCGGCTGGATGCAAAGTAAAAAAAAAATATCGTTTTTTTTCCGCACACCCTAATGGTGATGCTATACAACATTTTGAGGGTAGGAGTATTGGAAATTTTTTCCGTGTAACAACATGCTTGTGAAATAATTTCTGAAAATTTCAAGATTTTCCAAACGGATTGAGGCCCACAGTAAAATCGTGACCACAAACGCAGAAAAATTCCATGTATTATAAACGAAAAACTTCAACCCCCGTGGTCGAGGGTTAAGCATTGATTTAAAAATCTGAAAAAATTGCAGCATTACTTTTTATGTATTTCGAACCGGTTTAGGGGGCAGAAAGGTCAAAATAAATTTTGACGCTAAATATAATGATCACCCTAATATACACACATATACCCACGCGGACATATTTTATTTCGAACTTAAATTTTACTTTGTTAGAATTGAAGTTAAAATTCTCCGTTATGATCCATTTAATATTTTTAATGGAAAAAAATCCACCAATGCTAAACGAAAAAAAATATTGATTGCCTCAGTTTCGAATTGCCAATAGAAATTTTATAATCAAGCACTTTCGAATAATCTGTCATGCGTTTACAGATTATGCGTTTATACTGTCTTTCTATACTTTTGTAGTCCCTTGCTCTCCTTCGACATTCCTGTTTTGATTTATTTTATACCATCAATCCGAATGTTGTTGACGATTTTCGATTTGTCTCCATAACCTATAACACTGTTGGATTCCTCGGCCTTTATTTCTCTTATTTTCTTCTTCACTTTTTTTCACCACTTTTACCAAAACATTGTCCTGCATTTATCTATTTTCTACAGAATCGGAAAAATTGGAACAGTGTCGGTGAACTATCAGATTCGCGATCTTTATAACCTTATCTAGTTGGCATTTCTAACATACCATACGTCATATCATAACGAAAATATATAGGAGTAGTAAGGCTACGCCGGTTCTGGCTCAAATGGGGGCGAGGGGGGAGCGGTGTGCGGGGAAGCGCCAGGGCCAGAGGGGGGCAGCGAAGGGGGAAGCCGCGCGCCGTAGGGCCGTGTGTGTGTGTCGCACACATTCTCGCGGCCCTTGAAAAAGAAGGAGAGATAGAGCCGATGGTGAGTGTGAGAGAGATGGAATGAGAAAAATCGTGTGTGACATTTAATTAATTTATGACCAGTGCGTTACCGATTTGTCTTCGCCTCGGATGCAGATAAGGGAGGGGAGGGGGGGGGGACATAACGAAGGGTCTGCCGTTGGAGAGAGAGGTGTGAGAGAGAGAATGACCGTAGAGAGCAAAAGCATGAGAGAGACGGAGTGAACGAGAAAAAATATTCTCTAAGAGTTTTGAACTCTGGGTGTATGTCGAGATGAAAACATTCAGAAGGGTCTGCAGCTCAAGAGCAAAATTATTCTACAATAATTCTATAAGAGGTCTGAAGATTTTTTCCACATTTTTCTATAAGAGGTCTGTCCGCTCAAGATTTTCAAAATTTAGTTATTTTTTGATATCCGATAGTTGCCGAGTGTAGGAGAGAGATGGGTGGTTTCAATAGGCTGAAATAGACTTTACTCATTTAGATTGAATTTATTGTATATTTTACAGAAAAACAAATTCTATAAAAAAGTTTATGCGTTTTATTCATAATGTCTGCTTTCCGATCGATGCTGGCACTGAAACAGATCAAGGTAAAAGTTTGAATAAGAATTTTCAAATCTATGCAAAAATTTTGCTCATCAATGAGGTACTTACCCCTTATTCAATCTAGATCACAGTCTGGACAGATATTCTGCGTCACCACCTGGTAGAGACGAGTCCTACAGTCCTGACAACTCGATGCAGAGGCAATATTCCAATACTCTGTTCTATGCTTTCGCACCGCTGTGAGCTTCTCGAACATTTCACCTCCAGCCCCGAGAACACAGACACCACACAATTTTTCGCCACGTTCGGTGCGGTAATATACCGAGACAATGCACACTCTCGATTTTTCACTCAAATTCAGTTTTTCTTCTTCAGTGAATGTACACCACACTTTTTCATATACATCATGTATTGAATCACATTCACTGACTGTAGTAACCACCGATTCGTTTTGCGACATTGTTTTCTTCAAATAACTGAAGGGAGCGGAGTCTCGAACAGAAATGAAAATGTTTTGAAAAACCTCTTGTTCCAAATTTGGTGTTGCATCCCCTCTCTTCAAGTTTTTCCCCAAAAACGCACTTTTCTCAGAGATGACCCTCGAGCAGAAATAGTAAAAAAATTATCTCTACAAGCAACGTTAAAATCTACTCTCACGCTTTCTTGCAGACGAAAAAAAAGATGGCCGCGAGTACAATTTATGATCTGAGATGCTGTAGTGAACTCGAAAATTCTGAGAAATCCTTTTTCCTTCCATCATATCTCGAGGAAAAAGTCTCTCTCTCTCTCTCTCTCTCTCTCTCATATTTAAATCTAGATGAGCAAAAAACGACGACTCCCAGCGATGCTCCCGAATAGGGCTCAATCTTCAGTTTGACTATTAAGCCCGAAAGAGTAAACACGAGAGGGACTGTGTCGTAAAACTCGACCGCATCATGTCTCTCGTCACCGACGTTATTGCTACGCGGAGCAATGGCTGCGTATGCAAGCGACTCTTCTTCGGACGTTGGAGCAATATTTGGTCATGTCTCTCGTCACCGACGTTGCTACGCGAAGCAATGGCTGCGTATGCAAGCGACTCTTCTTCGGACGTTGGAGCGATATTTGGTGTCACGAAAAAAGATGGCCGCGAGTCGAAACAATTTATGATCTGAGATGCTGTAGTGAACTCGAAAACTCTGAGAAATCCTTTTTCTGTCCATCATATCTCTCCCTCCCTTCCATATTTAAATCTAAATGACCAAAAACGACTTCCGTCGATGCTTCCGAAAAGGGCTGAATCTTTGGCTTGACTAGTTAGTAAGAATCGAACCCCGAAAGAGTCAACACGACGAGATAACTTGAGAATGACTCTATCGTAAAACTCGACATCAACGCATCATGTCTCTGGTCACCGACGTTGCTACAGAGCAATTGCTGCGTATGCAAGCAACGCTTCTTCGGACGTTGGAGCAATATTTGGTATGGGAACACCAGTGTGATACACTTATCGAATCGTTAGAGGCGCAAGTTCGATTGAAGCAATCACGACTGGGATGGCACCACGCAATCACTTCGCAAATCTTACGTCTCGAATGTTTGAAGCAGGTAACACGTCAACGCTTCATACATTGGGGCGGTGGAGTATCGAATGATTGTGGATTAATATGGCGAGAAATCGAGAGCGCATTCGGAAATCGCTTGTCAACCGGGGCTGTAATTAATCGTGATCACATCGACCCACGGAAGTTCTTACTGGATGCATTTGAACTTGTTGAAAAACAAGTGAGTGCTCATATACGCAAGTATAGCAGCATTAAAGTGAACACTTCGTTCAATGGAGAGTTCAGCGTGGGTGATAAGCGGGCGAATAAAAGTATCAACACGGGAAATGTTGAACTTTTTACAACATCGGATCTGAGAGAGTGGTATCAGAAGCGAGTCGTGGAGCCAACTCTGAAATCGCTCGAGGAGTTCCAGGAGAGTGACAGTGGCTGGACCCTAACATCAATAACCAATCTAACAGTGAACATCAACAAGTACAATGCTTTGCGTGCGGGATGTCACATTCCATTGGCGAAACGCATACTCTTGAAGAAAGCAGTCGTGAATGTGAAATCACGAGATAATGCGTGTTTCGGATGGGCAATGACTGCTGCACTTCATCCAGCAGAACAAAACAGTGATCGCATATCTTCATATCCACATTATTCGACGATATTTAATCTCCAAGGCATCAAATTTCCTATGACGTTGGATCAAATTGGGAGATTTGAAAAATTAAATAATCTCTCAATCAATGTGTATAGCGAGAAGAAGGATGTGATTCTGCCAGTGCGGGTGAGCAAGGAGAAGAAAGAGCGACATGTCAACTTGCTTTACGTCGTAGACGTGTCAGAATGTGGAATTGGACACTTTGCTTACATCAAGAATTTATCTCGGCTCGTCAGCTCACAACTCAATACTAATGAGCACCGGAAATACGTTTGCGATCGGTAAGTAAATTGTTATACTAGTGTACTTCTTTTCCCCTTTATAATTGTGACAAAATATTAAAAAGAATTTGAAATTTTACAGATGCCTCCATTACTTCGCA
This sequence comes from Venturia canescens, assembly GCF_019457755.1. Classification (NCBI taxonomy): domain Eukaryota; kingdom Metazoa; phylum Arthropoda; class Insecta; order Hymenoptera; family Ichneumonidae; genus Venturia; species Venturia canescens. Next base: position 17,367,524 of record NC_057427.1, read on the forward strand.
ACCATCGAAAAGCTGCAGTCACATGAGGTGGATTGCGGCGTACTCAACGATTGTGCTGTTCGACTACCGGGTGAAAACGACAAATGGCTAGAATTCACGAACGCCAATCGGAAGGAGCGTCTCCCGTTCGTGGTATACGCCGATCTCGAGTGTATCTTGGAGAAGACCAGCGCTGAAGAGAGAGAGAAAAACAAGATCCAACATCATCGCGTCTTCAGCGTTGGATATTACGTAAAGTGCTCTTACGATGATTCATTATCGGGATATCACGAGCGCCGAGGTGAGGACTGTGTGGAATGGTTCGTCGAAGAACTAAAACAATTAGCTTTGCGCGTTGAAAAAATTCTCCTAACGAACATTCCAATGAAACAATTGACTCCGCAAGAGTGGAAAAAATTTCGGGAAGACAAAGAGTGTCATATTTGCGAGAAACCTTTTGTCGAGGGTGATGAGCGTGTTCGCGATCATTGCCACCTGACAGGCCAATTCAGAGGTCCGGCTCATTCAAATTGTAATTTAAACTATCAAAATTCGTTTTTCATGCCAATAATTTTTCATAATTTATCCGGTTATGACGCGCATTTCATCATAAAAGAAGTTGCAACTGCGTTCGCGGGGAAAATCGATTTGCTTCCGATAACAAAAGAAAAGTACATCTCCTTCTCGAAAACGGTTCAAACAGGCAAAGACACGCGGAAAAATATAAAATTACGTTTCATCGACTCTTTCAGATTTCTCAATACGAGTCTCGATAAATTAGCATCATTTTTAACTGTCGACAAACTCGTAACGTTAAAATCACAATTTCAAGATGTAGACCATTTTCATTTATTAACGCGGAAAGGTGTCTTCCCGTACGAGTATATTGATAGCTTTGAAAAGTTGAATGAAACGGAGCTTCCACCGCGGGAAGCATTTCACAGCTCTTTAACTGATTCAACAGTCTCCGAAAAGGAGTATGCACATGCGAAAAATGTATGGGAACGATTTTCAACGCGAACGCTCGGTGAATACAGCGATTTATACTTGAAGACTGACGTATTACTATTAGCCGATATCTTTGAGAATTTTCGCGATACTTGCCTGAAAAGTTATGGTCTTGACCCTGCATTTCACTACACTCTCCCCGGATATACCTGGGATGCCATGATGAAATATACCAAAGTAAAGTTTGAATTGCTCACAGACATTGATATGGTATTGTTCGTGGAGAGAGGTATTCGAGGTGGTCTTAGACAATGCTCCAAAAGACATGCCCGTGCCAATAACAAGTACATGAACTCGTATGATCCATCTATTCCATCGTCATACTTGATGTATTTTGATGTGAACAATTTGTATGGATGGGCAATGAGATCTGCCTTATGCAGATTTCGAATGGATTGAAGACATTGCAAACTTCAACATCGAGTCTCATCCACTTGACTCTGAAATTGGTTATATACTGGAGGTTGATTTGGAATATCCAAAACACTTGCACGATGCACATAGTGATTTGCCATTTTATCCAACGCATGATAAACCTCCGGGCACGAAGCAAAAGAAGCTTCTTGCAACGGTGAATGCGAAAAAACGATATGTCATACACTATCGTGCATTGCAGCAGTGTTTGAAACATGGTTTGAAAATCACAAAAATACACAGAGTCTTGAAGTTTAAGGAATCTTCCTGGCTCAAAACATACATTGATTTGAATACACAGTTTCGTATACGTGCGAAAAATGATTTTGAAAAAAATCTGTTCAAATTAATGAATAATGCTGTGTTTGGAAAAACCATGGAGGATGTTCGTAGTCATGTTCAAGTTAAACTTTTAACGAAATGGGCAGGTCGATACGGAGCAGAAGCTATGATTGCTAAACCTAACTTTCACAGTCGAAGTATTTTTGCGGAAAATTTAATCGCTGTAGAGTTGCGAAATCTCCAAGTCATGTTTAACAAACCGATATATGTTGGCATGTCCATTTTAGATATTTCAAAAACTTGTTTATATGAATTCCATCACGAGTTCATGATGCCGACGTATCAGAATAAATGTAAAGTCATGTATACAGATACTGATAGTTTAATTTACCATATTGAGTGTGAAGATGCATATGAGGACATGAAATGTAATCTCGACAAATATGATACCAGTGACTATCCCCCAGACAACGTCTATGGCATACCGCTTGTGAACAAAAAGGTCCCGGGTCTCATGAAGGATGAGAACAATGGGGCCATAATGACTGAATTCGTTGGATTGAGATCGAAAATGTATGCGACGCGAGTTGAGGGCAAGAACGATGTTAAAAAAGCTAAAGGAGTCAAGAGTAATGTTGTTGCGAGAACCATAACATTCGACGATTATGTGAAATGCCTCGGTGAGCAGATTGAAATGAAGCGTTGTCAATCTTCAATTCGCTCAACATTACATAATGTCTATACGTTCACGGAGACGAAAATCGCTCTAAGTCCACACGATGACAAGCGATACATTATACCTGAGACGGTAGACACGTTGCCATGGGGCCATTACAGTATTCCCGAATTTTCAGAAGCTATGGAGGCATTGTGAATGTGTGCTTCGAGTGTTGGAGATTAAGAGTATATTGAAGGCGAAAAAAAAAAATTGTGAGAGTGAGGACATTTATACGAAATAAGAAAATTCCGTAAGAGAGGAATTTTCCTCAAAAACTTGTACATTTGTAATTGATGTAAAATAAAATTTTTTGTGAATCTCTGTCATTCTTTTTCCTTCGTATCTGCTGTTCGTGGGGGAAAGATCGTTAAAATAAACCAGACTTTGAATTTTTCATCTTTATTGTTCACAAATCATCCTTACTTATCCAACTATTGTGTGTATTGTCGAAACCTAGCCATTTCACAAACAACTGACTGCCACGCTTCTTCAACACTTTTTCAATGAGTTACGTGTCGGGATTTTTTGTTCGAAGCAGCTCATGCTCGTAGAAACCACCTGCGATGGGCTCCTCTTGATAATCTTTTATATTATAACTGGATTAGTTTTTCTCACTCGATATATTGTTAAAATTTCCGTTGTCCATTGTGGCGTATAACCTTTCTCAAATACATTCTTTAATTTACTTATGCGTACTTTATCGCCAATTTTGAATTTTGCTGGTTTCTCCCCATCCACAGTTCTATTATATACGTTATGCAATAGTTGCGCCTCATTCGCAGCGTTCACATCTTTCGGTTTCATCTTTATCGTATGATGCTGTGTAGCATTATATTTCTCAATTAAGGTTTCGAGAATATCAATCCATTTCCAGCTTCCGCGGAAACTAAATTGAATCCACATTTTATTCTTGAGTGTACGATTGAAGCGCTCACAAATTGATGCTTTCAAGTTGCTAAATGTTGAATACAAGTGTATATTATATTTTTTCATCAGGGCCTTAAAGAACGTATTGTAAAATTCTTTTCCTCGATCGACGTGAAGCTCGATCGACTTGACAAGATCAGCTTGCCAAGTCTTATCCAGACCGCGTATATCCACTCGTCGACGTGGGTAATTTCGTCGAGCTTGCTTGTGTAGCTCCTCTACCACCGCGGCACGTTCATTCTCTCGCAACTTTTCACTTTTTAAGCTCCGCGATTGCATTTTCCAAATCTTTCATCTCCTTCAACAGGATGGTAAGATCATCTTTTATTTGCTCCGCGATTGTACTTTCCAAATTTTTCATCTCCTTGCGTAGAGTGGCGAGATCATCTTTTACACGCTTCTCTAGAGCAGCCACATTCGATTCGCACCTTTGATTCGTTATATGAGTCACACTATGAGTTATAGAATGAATGTGTTTACTTAATGCACCGAGTGTTACAACATCTCTGGCATTTATTGGGTCGCCAACGTTTTCCAATCGTTTTCGTTCCAAATCGTAATGACCGTCTGATGTAATTTTGAATCCAGCACCTGGTTTACCCGAAGGACCTGTACCACCACGTCTACTCAACTTTCGTCCAAACACATCGACGCTCATGTTGGGAATGTGGATGAAAGCAAGCCCTCACATGTTAATAAATGATTTCAGCTTCACGCAATTCCTCGATAATCGATATGATTTCATTCGAATGTGATGAGTTTCCAGCAGCTTGCGATCCGAGCAATAAACGAAGACGATCCACTAGTTCATTCGGATCATCCCAATAAACATAGTCGATAGAAGTATGCTTTTGTGCTACCTTGTACTGGGGCAGAGCACCACCCTTCTTATCGTTGCTACGCAGCATGGGGGATATATAATTTTTGAATTTACTATTTTTATCCTGACGTACTGCACCCGTGCGTTTATAAAATTTTTTATGAGCATTCGTTGTAATGACAATTTTCTGATATTTCTCCAAGTCATTTGGAGTTATATATTTGAGTTCAGGCTCTTTTTTAAACAACAGTTCCACCAAGCCAATACTTTTGGGATACTTTTCATCTCCAACCACTATATGATCGAGTTCGAAATGAATCGGTGAATCACCAATCATTAATCTGTTTTGAGCGAGATTTCGTACTCCATACAAGCCATCTAATCTTGTTTTGTTATTACTACGCAGTAGACCCAAATATTCACGTATCAAATTATCAACATCTTCAGATGATTCCAAATTATCGTCATCATCATCATGATTATCATTATTTTTAGTTACGGATACATCGACATTCTCATCAGTAATTGCATCATGCCAAATATCGTCTTTGAAAGAAATATCTTGCTGCATGCTATTTTCTCCGAAATTTGGAGACTCCTCCTTCTCCTCCTCCTCCTCCTCCTCCTCCTTCTTAACATTCATACGTTCACTCTTAATTTTCGGTTTTTTCGTATACGAAACTAGCTCCTCTAATGGTTCGACAATCGGTTTAAACACATCTTGCATTCTCTGCTGAGCACTATCACGTCCACTTTTCAACATTCGATGTTTCCGTCTGATTGCATCACTTGCCTTGGCAAGTTCACTCAATACAGCCTTCTCCCTTAAAAGTTCTTTGCTCTTCATGTTGACGTATGCAAGTCAGACTCTAGACTGTCTTTAAAACTGAAAGAACAATCATTTATCATCGACGGTGAGGAAGGAATCAAATCCTCTTCTATATCTTCCAGCATTCAATTCACTCTCCTTGTCAATCGTGATGAATCCATACTTGTCCGACTTCCAACACTTTATACACATGTTTTTGAAGCACGCATAAGTCATATCAGTATTCACATGGTCATTATACACATGTTTTAGATTCATATCGTCTTGCTTGAATAGTACAACAAAATTTGCATTATCTCTCACAAGATGTTTCGGGATACGGGTATACGTTTGACATAGATAAAAACTGTCCACAATCTCATGTCTCCCCATGGAAAAAAATGCTCTCACATTATCCTGCTTTTCGCATGCTATATCATCAAAGATAAATATTGAGTTTGGTCGAGCTTCACTGGGGGCCACAACTTGTTCATGCTCGTTAAATGGGAAGAATTCCACTCCTTTCACGGGTTTGAGCATTTGCTCGAGAAGTCGATATTTCGGCTGTTTCAACGATTTCGAGTAGAGATAAATGTTCTCGAATCTCAAACCGTTTGGATGTATCAGGAGCGTAAGTAGAGCATTCGTTTTTCCACAATTCGATGGTCCACAAAACACGGCACGAATGCTACTAGGTAGTATGTTCCCATGACGCTTCACTTTCTTTGCATCACCTACGAGTTCATCGAAATTTATTACGGGAAGTTGACCACCTTGTTTCTTCATCTTCATCGCGCATGCTACTGATTGAAAAAATCATATAAATGCGACTTTATAATATAATACTGATCAGTCGTATTGCGACCACCGCGTGGTAATGATTGTGCATGGCAAAGGTCTTGTCAACAGTCTAATTAACAATCTCCCGGTGAAATTGCATCTACCAGGCTATCAATATTGTGGACCTGGCACAAAATTGGCCAAACGTCTTGCTCGTGGTGATCCAGGTATAAATCCGCTGGACGCAGCTTGCAAACAGCACGATATCGCATATTCGAAAAATCGCGACAATTTGGAAGCAAGACATTTGGCGGATAAAGTTTTGGCTGAACAAGCTTGGAAGCGTGTAACCTCGAAAGACGCGAGTCTCGGTGAAAGAGCAAGTGCTTGGGCTGTGACGAACATTATGAAGACTAAGAGGAAATTTGGATTGGGTATGAAACGCCCGAAAAGTGTTTGCCTGAAAAAGATTATCGGTGCTGCGAAGAAAGCAATGATACGTAGTGATGATTCTCGTAAAGTCGTAATGTCTGCACTGAAAGGTGCGCGAGCTGGTGTAAAGGGCGTTAAAGTACGCACGCCTAGGATTCTACCTGTTCCTAAAAAAACCGGCGGTTTATTACCCTTCCTCGTACCCATCTTTGCCGGTCTTAGCGCTGTTGGAGCATTGTCGGGTGGCAGTGCTGCAATAGTCAAAGCTGTAAATGCTGCTCAAGCGGCTAAAAAGGAATTGGACGAACGTAAGCGTCACAATCGAACACTCGAGGCCATCGCTTTGGGTAATGGTTTACACTTGAAACCATACAAACAGGGTTTGGGTCTTTACCTCGGGTCAAAAAACGTATAATCACGCTACCACATCAACCACTCACCGACATCGATCTGCTAAAGTATGCGGGAGCCATGAAAATTCGTAACTTTCGCGGTGTTTTCATGCGTGACACTTTACCTGCGGACGGACCACTCGAGCAAGAATCAGCAATCGTTAATTTGGATGATAATGTGGGACCTGGTACACACTGGGTTGCTTATAAAAAATCTGGCCGAGGAATCACATACTTTGACAGCTTTGGCAATCTTCCACCTCCACCCGAACTCATGAAATACTTTAATGTTGGTAGCGTGAAATATAATTATAAAAAATATCAAGAATATGACACGATAATATGTGGACATTTATGTTTAAAATTTTTGTGTAATCAACTGAATCGGCGAGACAATTATAAACTATATAAATAAAGATTATGGAGCTATGTGTTTAGTTCTAAAGTTGCGAGCATCATGGATGATAGTTTAACTATTACCATCACTGGCACATCCTCCATACTCGAAGCACAATTTTTTCCACCCATCGAACTATCGCCCGACAAAAATTATACTCTTGGACTCGTCGAGCTGCTCACGTTCAATTCAATTCCAAATATTGACATTGGTTGCAATGAATTTCATGTTGGAACGCAAGTGTTGACCATTCCAACGGGCAGCTATGAAATTGAAGATATTGAAAAATATTTGAAAGCTCAGTTGACAAACATACAAATTCAGCTTAAGCCGAATAATTATACGCTACGTAGTGAAATTGAGTGTAATCAATCGATTGATTTTACATCGAACAATTCTATTGGACCTCTTTTGGGTTTTACATCGCGTCGATTGGAACTCAATAAAAGACACGTGTCTGATTTGCCGGTATCCATTATCAAAGTGAACGCCATCCGAGTCGAGTGTAACATAACAACTGGTGCATACATCAACGGACGAAAAGTTCACACAATTCATGAATTTTTTCCATCTGTACCGGCTGGCTATAAAATCATCGAAGTACCATCGAGTGTCATTTATCTACCAATCACAAATCGGCGAATTGACAATATACAACTTCGTATTGTTGATCAGGACGGAGATTTGATAAATTTTCGCGGCGAAGTAATCACCATAAGACTTCATATAAAATCTCGATGGGGATAATTTACAATCACCGTATTGGCAATATTAATAAGCCAACATGGGATTACGAAACCACCAGTCGTCGAACGACGCTGAAAGCGTTAACACCTCAAAACCTTCTACTATTAAAGAGTTTGGGTCTCAAAATTCGTGGAGTTGCCGTGTGAGAAATTATATGTTGTGCATTTGCTGCTTGCGATGGAGGAAGAAATCATAAACATCCAGACACCCGTCATGTTTGACGAATCCATCATACATTATGAGGTTCATGCTCATCAACCATACGCATCGTCAACATACAACAATAGTGATGAAATACGTATTTCAATCCAACATCAAGATTTATCAATTTTACCGAGCAAAAGTTCAATTCACATTTGCGGTAAACTGACAAAGGCGGATGGTACAGCGTTAGCTGCAACGAGCCTCGTCAACAATGCCATTTGTCATTTATTCGAGGAGGTGCGTTATGAACTTAACGCAGTTGAAATCGATCGTAATAAAAATGTGGGAATCACATCTCTCATCAACGGATATACATCTCATTCGTCGGCGAGAAGTGCAATGCTTGAGAACACCGGTTGGCTCGATGTTGAGGAGACTCAACAAATTGTAGACGTAGCAGGCAACTTTGACGTATGCATACCACTGAGCATGCTGCTGGGATTTGCTGAAGATTATCGAAAAGTGGTGGTGAATGCAAAACACGAATTGATCTTGACTAGATCACGTTCCGATGATAATGCAATAGTTCAAGCAGCCGCTGAAGATTATAAAATTACACTACGAAAAATTGAATGGCTCGTTCCATACGTCACCGTGGCAGATAAACGGAAAATTCAACTGTTGAAATTCATCGCCAAAGATACTCCAATTCCAATGAGTTTTCGTACGTGGGAATTGTATGAATATCCAATGTTACCAGCGACATCGAAACACGTGTGGTCTGTCAAGACATCCACACAGCTGGAAAAACCTCGATATGTGATCCTGGCGTTCCAAACAGGACGAAAGAGCGTTAAAAGGCAAAATGCGAGCAATTTTGATCATTGCAATGTTACCGATGTAAAATTATACTTAAATTCACAATGTTATCCCTATGGTAACATGAATTTGAATATACCGCAAAATCAGTATGCAGTACTATACGATATGTATACAAACTTTCAACCGATGTACTACAATAAGGAGGCCGAACCGTGGCTTACAAAAACGGATTTTCTCAAATATGCTCCTCTCATTGTGGTTGACTGCTCGAAGCAGAACGATTCTCTCAAGTCTGGGCCTGTTGATGTACGCCTTGAATTTGAAACAAGCACAAATATTCCTGCTCAAACATGCGCATACTGTCTCATTCTACACGATCGCATCGTTGAATACAATCCTGTGAGTGGTGGGGTGAAAAAATTGGTATAAAGTCATGGTGATGATTTTACTAATCGTCAGTCGAGATGGACTTTATCGTTGATCTCCAGGGTTTTAAGGGCTCACGCAATGAATTTATCCCGAAAGAAATATCAATTATTCGAGCCAACGACAAAATTTATAAACCTCTAACGCTGTTCTTCAAATCACCATGTACTTGGGACGCGCTACCCGGTCGATATGAAATAACAAACAAATGGTTGGAACGAAATGTTCACGTGATTTCATGGGACTATGAGGGTCTACCATACAAAACAGCGAAAATAATCATTCAAACAATCTTACAACGATCTCGTGCTATATACGTGAAAGGGAGCGAAAAGTCTTTGTGGCTGAAGAATTTCTTGGATCTGTCATCGGAAATTATCGATATGGAGACTCTGGACTGCCCATCGTTGCAGAAGTTGCCGAAAAGTCGCCTCGATTGTCCTCACCATCACCATAACAATCCGAAATACAATTGTGCGAATGCGAATGTGAAATCGCTCAGAAGTTGGTTATATGTATATCTAGCATTGTGTGAACGAGGGATTTTCAAATAAACAAAACATTTCTACGATGAGACTTTTTCCATATTTTTATTGCAAGCCCTTCTCCTCCTTCTCCTCCTCCAATTAGTCTACAATATTTCATATTATTATTACTATTATTAGTATGATTTTTCAATAATGATCACAAGTATACATTTTTTTCTCTTCACGAAGATTTTGGAATATGTTTGAACAAAATTTTACTCCACTTGTCGGCAAACGTTTCCATGTAGAGTTCTCTCGCTTGAACCGCCTCCAACAGCTTTTTGAATTCATCCTCGTCTTGGTCGAAAGCCTCGGAAAGTCTCCCCGGTAGAAAAACCATGAATTGACCTCCGATGTTGGCGATGTATCGTTTTCCAAATTTCGTTTTCACCGATCGAATATGATGAATTGGATGATCAGTCCCGACCTCAAGTTCAATCAGCTTCTTCGTTGGTATGTTGTTTTCCAGCGTGGCAACTTTGTTCAAAGATGTAAACTCCATTTTTGAAGAGTGATTTTTTTTTTTTCTTGTCTGCTCTCGAACTAATGCAGCAGCTGACTGACGACGACGTTGCTCTCGATTTCTCTTGAATTTTCAGGGTTATTCCCCCTCTACCTCATGCATGTCCTCCCTCTCCCGACATTTTCTACAATTTTTCCGTAGAGGGGCCGGAGCATCAATGTGATCTTCCATCGAAGACGTATTCCAATGATCATGGCATCGACGCAACGATTGAATTTCAACGTCGGATTTGTAGTAATATGGAAAACGCTCCCACAAAACATCCGTAAAGTCACTGAAATATTTCTTGAACGTTGATGGTGATATAATGAGGAGTTCTTCCGCCGTCATTTCACGAGGGCTCCGTATACAATAAATTGCATAAATATTCACTAGCTGTTCCATGATCCAACATTTTTCACACTCTCGACGTATTGGTCCTAGAGCATCAATATGAGTCGACATCCACGGTGGATTAAAATGATCGTGACAATATTGATAAGACTGAACTTCACTATCACTCTTCAAATGTTCAGATAATCGATCCCATAGCGATGGAATGAATTTACCATAATATTTTATGAGCAGAATCTTAGGAATTGATTCGAGTTCATTTTTAGTCAGCATCCAATGTTCTTTCAACGGATGGATCGCATACATACTCGCACATCTATCCATCTTGAGAATACTTTTCATACTGAAGTCTTGAAAAAAAAAAAAAAACAACAAAATGTCGAAAAAAAATCTTGAGACCTCTTATAGAATTATTGTAGAATAATTTTGCTGCAGACCCTTCCCTATCCGGCCCGCACATGAGCGATGACGAATCAGTGGCATTTCAAACTGAATGTTTACATCTCGACATACACCCAGAGTTCAAAACTCTTAGAGAATATTTTTTCTCGTTCACTCCGTCTCTCTCATGCTTTTGCTCTCTACGGTCATTCTATCTCTCTCACACCTCTCTCTCCAACGGCAGACCCTTCGTTATGCCCCCCCCCCCCCTCCCCTCCCTTATCTGCATCCGAGGCGAAGACAAATCCGTAACGCACTGGTCATAAATTAACACGATTTTTCTCATTCCATCTCTCTCACACTCACCATCGGCTCCATCTGTCCTTCTTTTTCAAGGGCCGCGAGAATGTGTGCGACACACACACACGGCCCTACGGCGCGCGGCTTCCCCCTTCGCTGCCCCCCTCTGGCCCTGGCGCTTCCCCGCACACTGCTCCCCCCTCGCCGCCATTTGAGCCAGAACCGGCGTAGCCTTACTACTTATAGGTATTGTAACGTAACCTCCTCTTGAACGACCGAATCGACTCGAACCCGAACATGACCTCAAAAAAAACATCGCGACGCGGCGCGATGTTTTGACCGAGCGCGTACAACGACCGGTGAGATGCGTCACTGTTGGCCGGCGACGTCCGTACTGGAGGGCAATACAAAGGCCCGATACAAGCGGCGGAGCACGACACTAGCGGCGCCGTGTATTAAAAACTCGAAATATTATATTTTTTTGTTTTGTTAATTAAAATTCAACTCGATTTCGTAAAATATTGTAACTAGGCTCAAATGAAGCGGAAAATTATAACGGATCGAAGAAAAATAAGGAAAAGATTATTTCTTTTGGAAAATTGGTGTAAATTCAAATAAAACAAGACGCGTGTTTATGACGCATGCGCGGATAGAACGTTAATGGGCTATAGGACGCGTACGTGACTTTTAGCAATTGTAATTATTCGAATCATATTAAAACAACTAACAATGTTAAAAAATGAAGAAAATTAAATAATAACGGATCAAATCGAAGTTTTTGTTATTGAAAATCGGAATAAGCAGAAAAACATAAAAAGCGGTAGTCCGCGCATTGTATGTTAGCCCGCGCAACCAACGGGCGAGCGTGAATCATGGCAACGGGCCAATAAGAGAAGGCGTTAGAAATAGATGCGCAGAACCGATCCAAAAACCGAAAATTCGGCATTTGATAATTTTGTGGTGGGGACACGGGTATAAGAAGCGCTGCGCGACTCATTCGGCAGGCAGTCCTTCCTCAAAATTCTGACTCGGAACAAAAAGGCTGACCTCAAACATTCTTCTTGATTTTGGCAAGCAACCTAACCTATTATCCTAATTTTTCCTGGATGCCTGGAATCATCTCGGAGCGATTCGATGACGTTTGAATCCCAGAGTCCAGGGTCCGCACCTAACCTCTAAACTTTCCAAATTTCCGTTGCACGGGATCTCGGAGCGATTCGGTGACGTTTCAATCCCAGAGCCCGTGGACGGTAAATAACTTAACCTTGCAGATGCTCAGGATCTCGGAGCGATTCGGTGACGTTTCTATCCCAGAGCCTGGGGTTTGTTCCTTAACTTAACCAATTTTTATTCCTTTTTGCTTGCTAGAATCAGGGATGATTTTTCTTGTAAATTGATTTGTAAATTTCTAAATTCTGTTTTTAAATTCAAAGTTGTAATTAATCGAGTTCGAGTCAAACAAAACCAAAATTTCTGTGAATTTTGTAAATTTTGTAAATTTTGTAAATTTTAAATAATTCAAAAGGCCGCGGTACGAATTTGAGGTTATATTGCGTCAAACCTATAATAATTTCTTTTATTGTATAAAATCGAAACACGATTGAATTATTAAAACTATTATTTTGAAAATAGGCGAAAAACGCGTAAATTAAAAATTGTTTGAAACGGCGAGTGAAACAAAATTTTTCACAATTGGCGAGCGCGATCGCGAACATTTCACGACCACAAATCAAAAAACGAATTTATCCTGTGAAATCAATCAAAATTGAATAAATCGGAATTGTTAAATTCTTCAAAATCTAAATTCCGAGTTCTCACGTTTCTTTCATACCTGCTCCTTTTAAAATTAAGGTAGCTCGAACCGACGCGTGGCGGCGTTCAGGCCAGGTCGGTATATACTTGTTACAGTATATACTTGTGCTACAGACCGGGATATCGGTGAACTGTCAAATTCGCGATCTTTATAACCTCATCATCTATCAGCATAAACAACACACCATACGTTATACGTCATGAAAATATATAGGTATATACTTGCATTATGGCACCAGAAAAACAATATATAGATATATAAAATGTATTATGGCACCAGATTTGTCACTAAATAAAACAAATAAACATCAAAAATGTGTGCGAAAATCCGAGACCATTTTTTGATGCAATTAAAAAACCCTAGGGAAAAAAAAGGTTGGGACAAGTACATTGATGGTCCCTCGTTTGCTGATAATTCCACCCATAAAAAAAAATTTAAACAAAATTTTTTTTAAATTGTAAAAGAAATTATTTCATAAAAAAAAATACAGAACAATTCGAAAAAAATTTTACACATCTTGAAAAAACGTTATATTAAAAAAAAACTAATCTGCATCTATTTTTTAAAGTGTCAAAAGAATCAAATAACAAGTAAAAAATAATAAACCGAAAAATCGCCCTTGAAATCATTTTAGAAATCGATGCCTCATTCTTCTTATTTGATTCGAACAGCTAAATCAATTGAAAAAAATTCCATCTAATTTACGTGCAACATTAAAATTTATTATATCAATTCGAGGCCAAGTATTTTCTAATGAATTGAAAAAAATTACCATTTGAATTACGTGCAGCACTAAAATTTATGATATCAATCGGTGGACAAGTATTTTATTAGTAACTCCAAATTTTGACATTATTGAATTGTTCTAAGAAGTTTTCAAATCCAAAAGAATCACATGCAAGCTAGTCATTTCTTACTCTATGGTGGCAGAGACTTATAAGAAAATCGATTTTTCTAAGACTTTCAGGATCCTCTGGTATTATTCACAAAATTCGACGTCGATTGGATCGATACAAATTATGTTTAAATATGTGTTAAAAGTACTTGTCCGGCCCATCACTATTCATTCAATAAAGAATCAATCATAAAAAAACGAAATGGCACGACATAATCTCGTTAAAAGTTTGTTGAAATGCGATTCATTATTAATTTAATGTTCTTAATAATAGTATAGGTTAGTTCTTATTCCGAATGGAACTCGTTCGCTGGAAGAATAAGTGGGAAGTAAAAATTGCCGTCATCGAATGTAAACTGCAGAGTTATTTTGGAAGCTTGAACATATACATTATATACAATTTTTTTCATTTATCGATGCACAATAATATCCCTTCTATATTGCGGAATAATTTGTTTCCGTTTTTTATTAAATTAGTGCAATTAAGTAAAAATTACTTGAAGTTAATTCTCTCAATTCCTTCTGCATGAATACTTGTGATCCATCAGTTCTAGACAAGCCCTGACTTTTATTTGGATAAACAATTTAAACGGAAAGTGATGGGCCGGACAAGTACTTTTAACACATATTTAAACATAATTTGTATCGATCCAATCGACGTCGAATTTTGTGAATAATACCAGAGGATCCTGAAAGTCTTAGAAAAATCGATTTTCTTATAAGTCTCTGCCACCATAGAGTAAGAAATGACTAGCTTGCATGTGATTCTTTTGGATTTGAAAGCTTCTTAGAACAATTCAATAATGTCAAAATTTGGAGTTACTAATAAAATACTTGTCCACCGATTGATATCATAAATTTTAGTGCTGCACGTAATTCAAATGGTAATTTTTTTCAATTCATTAGAAAATACTTGGCCTCGAATTGATATAATAAATTTTAATGTTGCACGTAAATTAGATGGAATTTTTTTCAATTGATTTAGCTGTTCGAATCAAATAAGAAGAATGAGGCATCGATTTCTAAAATGATTTCAAGGGCGATTTTTCGGTTTATTATTTTTTACTTGTTATTTGATTCTTTTGACACTTTAAAAAATAGATGCAGATTAGTTTTTTTTTAATATAACGTTTTTTCAAGATGTGTAAAATTTTTTTCGAATTGTTCTGTATTTTTTTTTATGAAATAATTTCTTTTACAATTTAAAAAAAATTTTGTTTAAATTTTTTTTTATGGGTGGAATTATCAGCAAACGAGGGACCATCAATGTACTTGTCCCAACCTTTTTTTTCCCTAGGGGAAGTTTATGGTTTGATATCACGTCTTTTTTCTCAAAAGATCCTTATTTATGTTCAGATGACTATAAGATTTTAGTTTAAATTTTTATGATTTGTTTATAATTTTCGGCGTATAACATTGGTTTTCACGAAAAAAGACCTATTTTCCGTCGAAATTGTACTGAAAATGTTTCAATAGAGGTTTATTCTTGGACTTTGGTGATTTTTCTCTTTGTCTTCTAATGTTTCGTCCATTGGGAACTCAAGAGCATGGAGCAATGCGTGTTGCGGGCTGAGATATGATTTTCGGCTGATACCGTTAGGAAAAAGAAAGGAAAAGAGGAGAGATAGATCAAATTCAAGACACAACAAATCCAACAGAATTGGCCCTTTTTAAATGTTGCTTTTGCATTCTGAATCTAGACATTTTCGTGTTATTCAAAACGCGTCCCTGATGAAATATATTTCCAAAGTTTGCAAGTGGCCGCTGAGATCCAATTATCTACAGTTTGATAGTTGCTGAAAAAAGGCACCCGGAAACATTTATTATGTCAGAACTCAAAGAAGCAAAAAAAACTGAGCGTACTTAATTCAACAGAGCAACGGAATTCAAAGACGTTTAAGGTATCTGCATTGGTTTTGGAGAAAAACAATTTCAGGAGAATTCAGGAATGAATTTAAAAGTTAAAAAACTCAGAATAAAATAGAAAACGGAAAATTTAGGAATTTAGAAAAGCTGAAGACGTTTGTGATGAATTTTTGAGATTACATGTTACGGTTGGAGTAAAAAATTTAAATGATTGGCACACATGCTACGACACAAAAATATGAAAGTTTGGAGGTATTCGCTTCATACCGCAGTAATACAAATTTCAATAGTATTTAAAAAGAAATACTTTAAAACTTACTAAACCAAGTTCTATTACTCCTTCTCATAATCAAAGATAGGGGGTGATACTTAACACACATATTTATGCACAGAAATTTCAGAGTTCGGAGGTATCTGATGCGATTCAATGTATCTGCGCAATTAGTTTGGAAGACAGCAATTTCAAATCCATCCATAAATGAGTAACTGAAGACTTTTGAAATGAATTTTTCACTTCATATTCATGTTAAGGTGAGAGTCAAAAAGTAAAATGAATGGCACAGTATATTAATTTTATAATTCGCAGATTTTTGCTGTATTTCAATAATCTAAATCTATAGTATTATAGAGAAAAGTTGGCAAAAGTCATGATGTTACGTTGAAATGACATAGCGAACATTGAATTCAGAAATTCTGTATGTTCCCATGGATGTTAGCAGGCATTATATTTGATCGCATCCAAAACTGAGCAACTGTAGACTTGGCGTAATGAATCTTTTCACTAATAATTCCGCATTTGTAGTTTGCAAAGTGAGAATACTCAACATACATGTCATTTCATAAGTATTGTTGTCAAAATTTGTGTTTGCCTACTGCATTCCAAAGAATCGACTTTTCATATGATCAGCAAACAAAGCATCCAAAGACTTTTTGGAATAAGTTTCAAAATTTGTTACTCGACAGACCAGGTGGAAAAAGAATAACTGCACTTATATCAAGACCAGAAAGTGTTTTGAGAATCTGATGTACAAAATGTGAGATTGATGATCATAGCTGGAAACCTCTTGAATCACGTTACCACAATCAGCATGAAGAAATAGTAGAAAATCATAGGACACATATTAGGCAATTAATTTATGATATGTATCGATCCGCTGCAAACCGATGGAGTGAAAACAAGGATCGGAGAGGGCAGAGCCAAACTGAATATGAAGCAAAATATGGGAAACATGAGAAATAAATTAGAAAACATTTATTCAATTAAAGTTTACAACATCATTCTAACAGTTCTGTGTGTTTTTGTTGTATTTATTCATATATATAATCTGACGCCTTCATATATATAACCTAGCCTACTGACGATATATTTACACTGGACAATATTTCTCGCACTCTGATTTAATTGAAAGATTATTTTGGTTAACGCTTATTTCCAGTCAAACAAAATAATGACATCTTGAAAAGTTTTCGTTGACATATGCATCGCGCATTTTTTATATCCTTTTTCGCATATCACAGACTACATTTACGCGGCCGCTTTGATACTGGTTTAGTATATCACAAAATTTAACGAAATAAATAGTAATATGCACTTCGTTAGATGACGAAAATTATTTTTAGTTATCCCGCACGCACTTCGTAACATCATAACCCCAAACGTCAACATGACGTGAAACTTCGGCTGGGGACTTTCGAGCTCTCGGCATGTGACGTCAGTCCGCGACACCGCCGCGAAGTTAGACCGAGGGACATGAGGCCTTTGATGGTATTATATACAGACATGTCAAATTTCTAAATGTGTTAGTAACTTTTGCATAATCTTGAGCCTGTGCAAAGTTTTTTCTCAGCAATTACGCTACTGATCGTGTTGGTTTCGGGCTCATTCGAAAGAGATTTTGAAATTTAGTCTCCAAACTAATTTTCGCTTAACAAAATATCTCTTGAGCTCCGCAATTCTAGAAAATGACATGCCAGTTTTACCCCCACCACCGCGAATCGTTTTATTCAGAGAAAAGATAGTCTCGGCGAGAGCCTCAGGCCAGCAGACGACAGGGCTGTCAATGTACTTGTCCCGAGACTCTACCGAGTCTCTTGATAAATAATTAATATCTCTTCAACGCATTAAGCTACAGAGTTCGAAGAGGTCACAATCGAAAGAAAATAAAAAATATGTCAACTTATAATCTTCTCCGGAATGCTATAATTAATTAATTATTGAAGAAACAAATTTTGAAAATTTTCGAAAACAATTGGAAACGCTATCGCTCCGGTAAAGAGTCTCTGGCAGCAACTCGTCATATATCATAAATCAAGAGACGCGGTAGCGGCTCGACGCCAAGTATTAAAAGGAAAATCAGCAGCGCGTAAAGAAAAAGCCAGCGCGAGCCCTGCCGCACTCTTATATACGCGAATATGCCGATTTTTGACGTCACAGAGTTTTCAAACGGCGCTTGCGGACAAACCATATTATTAAAAAATCTAAAAATTGGTGAGAATTTTTTTTCGATTTTTCCCTTTCCATTGGTCTTTGTTGGAAGTAAATCCATTCAGCCATTCCCGAGATATGTCTCTTTAAAGAATTGAGACCGAACGCTTTACGATAAATTTCATTTCTTAGAGACAGAGAGGCGTAAGTTGAGCATGTTTACGTTCGGACTTACGGCCTTTGCAGGCCTGGTATACATTTCTCGGCGCTGCTGTCACACAGTACGCTGAACGCGGCTACCCCCTCTCTTGCGCGTCGCTGAGCGAGAGAGACAGAGAATGTGCGGACAGCGGGGGCAATACCAGCTCCTGGCTTACGCATAACTCGTATTATTATATAATATATATTTTATTTATTAATAAATAATAAAATACATTATAATAAATATTTTATTATAATTAATGTATAATACAATATATATATTATATTATACAATATATAATATAATATAATAATAATATAATAAAATGAAAAAATATAATAATAAAAATAAAATTAAATAATAAATAATAAAAATAAAAAAATATAAAATCCTGGTCGACGCCGCTGGATTTTTCGAGTATGTCTAGGTCGACAACCCTATAGTATTTTATGTCCGGATATATTCCTCCATGGCTTTCGTCGTCTAGGTATGTTTTTTCATGGTTTTCGAGGTCTGGGTCGACGGCTCCTTAGTTTTCGATGTCCAGGTATGTTTCTCCATGGTTTTCGTGGTCTCGGATAATTCCTTCATGGATTTCGATGTCGAGGTATATTCCTCCATGGTTTCTGATGTGAGAGTGTATTTCTCCATAGTTTTTAATGTCCAA
Source organism: Venturia canescens (assembly GCF_019457755.1). Lineage (NCBI taxonomy): Eukaryota > Metazoa > Arthropoda > Insecta > Hymenoptera > Ichneumonidae > Venturia > Venturia canescens. The sequence goes on from NC_057427.1 coordinate 17,386,552, forward strand.
GTGTATTTCTCTATTATTCTTGATGTCTAGGTATATTCCTCCATGGCTTTCGCGTTCGAGGTCGACGGCTCCACAGTTTTCGATATCCAGGTATGTTTCTCCATGGTTTTCGTGGTCTAAGTATGTTTCTTCATGGTTTTCGCGGTTGAGGTCGACGGCTCCACAGTTTTCGATGTCGAAGGTATGTTTCTCCATGGTTTTCGTGGTCTAGGATAATTTCTCCATGGGTTTCGATGTCTAGGTATATTCCGCCATGGTTTCTGATGTCCAGGTGTATTTCTCCATAGTTTCGGATATCCAGGTATATTTCTCCATAGTCCAGTAACGCCTAGGTATATTCTTGCATGGTTTTGAATGTCCACGTGAATTTCTCCATATTTCTTGATATCTAGATATATTCCTCCATGGTTTTCGTGGACTAGGCATGTTTCTTCATGGTTTTCGCAGTCGAGAGTGACGGCTCCACAGTTTTCGATGTCCGAGTATGTTTCTCCATGGTTTTCGTGGTCTAGGATAATTCCTCCATGGGTTTTGCTGTCTAGGTATATTCCACCATGGTTTTCAATGTCTAGTCATGTTTCTTCATGGTTTTCGTGGTCCAGGTATATTCCTCCGTGGTTTTCGATGTATGGATATGTTTTTCCATGGTTTTCGTGGTCTAAGTAGATTCCTTCATGGTTTTCGCAGTCGAGGTCGACGGCTCTACAGTTTTCGATGTCCAGGTAGTTTCTCTCGGGTTTTCGTGGTCTAAGATAATTCCTCCATGGGTTTCGATGTCCAGGTATGTTCCTCCATGGTTTTCAATGTCTAGACACGTTCCTTCATGGTTTTCGATGTATGGATATGTTTCTCCATGGTTTTCGTGGTCTAGATAGATTCCTTCGAGGTTTTCGTGGTCTAGGTATGTTTCTTCATAGTTTTCGCAGTCGAGGTCAACGGCTCCACAGTTTTTGATGTCCAGGTATGTTTCTCTCGGGTTTTCGTGGTCTAGGATAATTCCTCCATGGATTTCGATGTCTAGGTATGTTCCTCCATGGTTTTCTATGTCTATACATGTTTCTCCATGGTTTTCGTGGTCCAGGTATATTCCTCCATGATTTTCGATGTAAAGATATATTTCTCCATGGTTTTCGTGGTCTAAGTAGATTCCTTCATGGTTTTCGCAGTCGAGGTCGACGGCTCTACAGTTTTCGATGTCCTGGTATCTTTCTCTCGGGTTTTCGTGGTGTAGGATAATTCCTCCATGGATTTCGATGTCTAGGTATGTTCCTCCATGGTTTTTAATGTCTAGACATGTTTCTTCATGGTTTTCGTGGTCCAGGTATAGTCCTCCGTGGTTTTCGATGTATGGATATGTTTCTCCATGGTTTTCGTGGTCTAGGTGGATTCCTCCATGGTTTTCGTGGTCGAGTTAGATTCCTCTATGGTTTCGTGGTCTAGGTATGTTTCTTCATGGTTTTCGCAGTTGAGGTCGACGGCTCTACAGTTTTCGATGTCCAGGTATCTTTCTCTCGGGTTTTCGTGGTGTAGGATAATTCCTCCATGGATTTCGATGTCTAGGTATGTTCCTCCATGGTTTTTAATGTCTAGACATGTTTCTTCATGGTTTTCGTGGTCCAGGTATAGTCCTCCGTGGTTTTCGATGTATGGATATGTTTCTCCATGGTTTTCGTGGTCTAGGTGGATTCCTCCATGGTTTTCGTGGTCGAGTTAGATTCCTCCATGGTTTTCGATGCCTAGGTATGTTCCTCCATGGTTTTCGATGCCTAGGTATGTTCCTCCATGGTTTTCAATGTATGCATATGTTTCTCCATGGTTTTGGTGATCTAGATAGATTCCTCCAAGGTTTTCATGGTCTAGGTATATTTCTTCATGGTTTTCACAGTCGAGGTTGACGGCTCCACAGTTTTTGATGTCCAGGTATGTTTCTCCTGGGTTTTCGTGGTCTAGGATAATTCCTCCATGGGTTTCGATGTCTAGGTATGTTCCTTCATGGTTTTCGTGGTCCAGGTATATTCCTCCATGGTTTTCGTGATCTAGGTAGATTCCTTCATGGTTTTCGTGGTCTAGGTATGTTTCTTCATGGTTTTCGCAGTCGAGGACGACGACTCCACAGTTTTTGATGTCCAGGTATGTTTCTCTCGGGTTTTCGTGGTCTAGGATAATTCCTCTATAGGTTTCGATGTCTAGGTATATTCCTCCATGGTTTTCAATATCTAGGCATGTTCCATCATGGTTTCCGTGGTTCAGGTATATTTCTCCATGGTTTTCGATGTTTGGATATGTTTCTCTATGGTTTTCGATGTCTACGTGGACAGCTCCATACTGTTCGTTTGCGGGGTATGCTTCTCCTTGGCTTTCGTCGGCTAAGTGTGTTTCTACATAGTTTTCGATGTCCAGGTGTATTATTCCATCATTTTTTTTATGTCTAGGTATGTCCCTCCATGGTTTTCGTTTTTTTTCATGGTTTTAGTGCGCGAGGTCGCCGGCTTCATAGTTATCGATGTCTAGGTATGTTTCTCGATATTTTTCGTGGTCTAGGTTGACCGCTCAACAGTTTTCGATGGCTAGGTCTGTATTTACATAGTTTTTGTTCTCTAGGTATATTTTTCCATCATTTCCGTGATCTAGGTCGATGGCTCTATAACTTTCGATGTCTAGGTATGTGTTTACATAGTTTTCAATGTCTAGGTATATTCCTCCATGGTTTCGGATGTCCAGGTATATTTCTCCATAGTTTTCAATGTCTAGGTATGTTCCTTCATGATTTTCGTGGTCCAGGTATATTCCGCCATGGGTTTTGATGCTAAGTCAACAATTCCATACTTTTTGATGTCTGGATATGTTTCTCCATGGTTTTCATGGTCTAGGTCGTCGGCTCCATTGTTTTCGATGGCTACGTCGACAGCTTTATGGTTTTCGATGGATAGGTATATTTTTTCATGGCTTTCGCCGTCTCTGTATGTTTTTCCATGCTTTTCGAGGTCTAGATCAACGGCTCGGCAGTTTTCAATGTCCAGGTATGTTTTCCCATTGTTTTCGTGGACTAGATCGACGACTTCATAGTTTTCACTATCCCGGTCGATAACTTCATAGTTTCCGATGTTGAGGTGAATTTGTCTATGGTTTCCGGTATGAAGGTCAACGGCTCCATAGTTTCCGATGGTGCAGTCAGTTTTTCTAAGGATGACTACGTTGACGACCGCATGGTTTTCGATGTCTAGATTGACGACTGCATGGTTTTCGATATCTTGGTCGATGGCTCTATTGTTTTCGATGTCTAGGTTGGCGACTATAGGGTTTTCGACGTCTAGGTGGATGCCTTCATATTTTTCAATATATATTCGACAATTTTATATTTTTCGATATTTAGATAAACGGTGCAATGGTTTGCAATATATTTCCTCATAGTTATCGATATCTAGATCGGCGATTTAACAGTCTGCATTGAGAAAGCATGTTCTGACGTTATAGAAGACCATGAAAAAATATCACTGTACACAAATAACTATAAAGCTGTCGTCTTAGATATTAAATAGCATGGAAACGTTTCTTTGGACATTGCAAACCATTGATAGTATCCATGTCAACATGGAATCCATTGAAAGAGAAGAAGAAGAAGATAGTTTCATAAATCAATTTTCCAAATAAACAAATGGAGCTTTCCAAAAAAAGGAATAGAAAATGAAAATATCATCCCATTGCATAGGAATTTCCCAATCTTTCATTAGAAAATTTGATATGCTGAATGGATAATCAAAATCGTCACCATTAATGCTTGTAAAAGGTTTAAACTCACATGAACATAACCGCACAGTTTTCGTCCATCTACATAGAAAAATTGGATGTGTCGATTGCTTTTGCCACATAGAGAAAAGTACTCAACTTGAAACAAATCGTTTTAAAAATTTTCGTCGAAGACGAGGAATGTATTTTTTTTTCTTAAATAAATATTGTCACGCCTCTAAAAAATAAGTGAAATCAGAAAAAAAAATAATTGACAAAGTAAAAAAAGAACGCCAATTATTAAAAGATCGCGACCGTAGTTTCCAATAATTTTCTATATTTGCATTATCAATAAAAAACTTCAAAATATAAAAAAAAATAAGATCGTTTTCTAAAGTTGACAAATACAGTGAATGAAATACGATTCCTATATAGTTGTCACGCTTCGCAAAAAGAAGTGAAATCAGTAAATATTAAAACTTCAAAAAGTAAAAAAGGCACGCCAAGTATTAAAAGGTCGTGACCGTTGTTTTAAATGATTTTCTATATTCGCATTTTCAATAAATAAATTTAAAAAAATGTTTAACTGTGAAAAAATATGAGATCTATTGTAACATATACAGTGTATGAATTACGTTTCCTGTAGGGATTTTGAATTTTGGAAATAAAAAAAAATGAGATCATTTTCTAACGTAGCCAAGTACAGTGAATGAATTAAGGTTCTTGTGGAATTCATTCGTGTACACTTTTAGCCCTAATCCCTCACTTATTCAGAAAAATTTTCCAGCAAACGTCACAGAGCACCAAAGGTTTCTCGAATGATTCTGCAATTATTAAGAGATTATCATCTGTTTTTATGCTAGCTCGGGTTATAAACTTAAAACAGTTTACGCGTACAAGTGCATGCATTGTATCTATACGATGTACTGCACAAATTCATTTTCAACATTACACACAAGCTTGGCGTGCATGGTTTTCAATCGGAAGCTCGGCGAAGGAATGCCTCATCCATCCATATATTTGAAGAAATCTTGATGATCCTCTCATGTAATTGTTTTTTAATTTGCCATCCCTTTTCCATCCAACTATTTTAAGCCGCGTACACACTTGAGCGCGAATGCGAATGAAGCAGGCCGAGGCCGCAAGAGCGCGCAAGTGTAGACGCCGATCCGAGGCGCGGCAAACAGCCTTGAGTCGTGCGGCGCAGGGCCTCAGACCGAGCCAAACATCGTGGATCGGCCTGCCTCATTCGCATTCGCGCTCAAGTGTGTACGCGGCTTTATTGAGTAGTTCGACGTGAGATCCCGCGTTGTGTACACAAAGAAAAATATCCATTCTTGACTAGTTTGACTGATAAATTCATTACTCCAAATGTTTCGTATTCAACGCGTTTTCTTTTCTCAAATCAATGTTTACACAACTTACTTCTTTGTTCATCCATTTCAGTACTTGTGTAATTCATCCAATCATCTGCCCATTTGGTAAAAAAATGAGTTTACGGACAAACGAGTGAAAGTGACGCGTGGATAAATTAGAATGCGTATGGGCATGAAAGAATGGCCGTATGTATCCGTACAAGATAAAGGCATATAAAGGGATTGATTGATTTCATTTCTTTATCCGTTCGTTTAATTGTTCAATTTTATCTACAAATTTCACCCATCTGTATTGTTTATCAAATCATTATATAACAGGGCCTCTCATATTTTATTGGGGGATCGGTTTTTTTCACAATCGTTCATACAATACTAATTAATTATTGTTTTCATAGTAAATTTGAACAATTGTCTCTTCCCGAGCTTCCGATTGAAAACCATGCACGCCAAGCTTGTGTGTAATGTTGAAAATGAATTTGTGCAGTACATCGTATAGATACAATGCATGCACTTGTACGCGTAAACTGTTTTAAGTTTATAACCCGAGCTAGCATAAAAACAGATGATAATCTCTTAATAATTGCAGAATCATTCGAGAAACCTTTGGTGCTCTGTGACGTTTGCTGGAAAATTTTTCTGAATCAATGTACTTGTCTCAGAGTCGCTGCCGCGACTCTAGATAAAGTATATAGTTGGATTTGAACGTCCAGTTACCATCTGAAATAACCGAGGACATAAGTAAGGTTCTGTCTGATGGTTATTTATCACTACCATTAGAATGTTTCTGAAGCCATGTCAATATCAACTTTACATATGATGTGAGTGTTCATAACTTTCTTTTTAATTCTTCCACTAGTTATATAATATATGATTTTCTCTGTTGAGATGTGTGAATTCATGTATTACGAGCGAAGCGCGTGAGATTATAAATCACGTCGCAGGAGAGTAAGACGAAAGGAGGGAGAAGTATGTTAGAGGGAAGTAGAGGCAGAATGGGTTTTCGGCTTTTGTAAGACAGTGTGTGAGAGATGCTCACGAGGACGAGAACTGTCCCTATGTAAAATAAAATAAAGGATACGAATAAAATTGGCAATTGGTTGCGTACTCCTTTCATTCAATTCTCCGGAAATTAAATCTACTTAACATGGTAGCAGAGCGTGGTTATAAATGTTTACAAGTGGTTTACAAGTGGTCACCCCGGATTAGTCTCTTTACCCGGTTTTAGTTACGTGGACACGTGGCAGTGAATCCTATGGAAAAAGGTGAATCAAATGATCAAGAAAAAAACTGATAAGTTAGAAGGAAAACTTAATAAACTATTGATACGAGAAATTGAAAGAGTGCAAATTCTGAAAAAGTTTATTTTTGGTGAAAGAATAGAACGTCCAAATAAAGTGAAAATGCCAAAAGAAGACGAATTAAAATTCCGAGTTTTTGATGGTAAGGAGTACAACATTTGAAAGAAAAGGATCCTGCTGTACCTAAAGTGGAAAGAATGCTGCGATCCAGCGACGAGAGAGAGAGATCAATTGGAAAATCAAAACATGTGGGATAAGAAAAACCTGAAGGCAATGAATTACATATATTGCAGCATCACAAACGAACAGTTAGAATTCGTGGGAGACGAAGACTCAACGTACAAAATTATGAAGAAATTTGACCAGATGTACGCAAAAGAATCGACAGCACTACAAATATGCTTGAGAAATAAATTGGACAGGATGAAATTGAAAAATTATGAAGACACGAGTTCATTCTTCACCGATTTCGAGAAACTGATAAACGAACTTAAAAGTGCTGGGGGACAAGTCAACGAAAGAGAAAAATTGGACTATATGTTGAAAACACTGCCGGACTCGTACAGTTATATTGGAGACTTAATCGATGTTGTAAAGGAGAGCGATAAAACATGCGAGTTCGTGAAGAACAAGATAAGCATGTGGGAGATGAAGAATCAGAACGAAACAAGCAGCAAAAAGACGAGTGCATTTAAGACAGAAAGAAAACCAACATGCTACGAGTGTGGAAAACTTGGCCATTACAAGAAAGATTGTTGGAGCAAGCAAAGGAACGGACCCGGCAACGGAGCTGGAGGGGCTACAGTAGGACGAGGGGGTGCTCGCCAACAGCCACAGCAACAACGCACTTATCGAGGACGAGGGGGATATGGCAGTCGAAATCTCGGCAGGAGCCGGGGCAGAGGCTGGTACACACAGACAAACGGAGCAGCACACCACACCTATAGTGACGAATACGACAGAGAGAGACCACCATGTACAAGCGGAACAACTCGTCAAAACTACAACGATGAATTCAACAGCGGATCATTTCTTACACAGGTAGAACCAAGCGACCCAGAGGTAAACAAGGTATGCGCGTACGGATGCGAACAAAATAGAATAGAATGGATCTTAGATAGTGGTTGCTCAGATCATATCATAAACGATGACTCGTTTTTCCATGAATTTATAAATTTGAAATGCCCCATTAACGTTAAAGTCGGAGATGGGAGGATTCTGAAAGAAACTAAAATTGGCAAAATTTTAACATACTTCATTGTTAACGGAGAAAAGAGAGGGATTACAATCCCAAACGTATATTTTGTAAAAGATATGGACAAAAACTTAATTAGTTTTGGGAAAGTAACTAAGGAAAATAAAGTCATATCCATTAGGAACATATCAAAAATCTTTAATAGCGCGGGTGATCTGATCGGAATCGCTCATGTAGAAAATGGGCTCTATAGAATGGTTAGCTATATGAATGAAAAATAGTCGTATGCGAAAAGCGTAGAAAAAATGACACAAAAGGAAAAATTCCACAAAATTCTGGGACACGTAAATTTCAATTACCTGAGAATAATGGGTAAAGATAAGTTAGTGGAAGGTCTACCGGAGAATCTCGAACCAGTATTTCTAAAGTGTGGAACATGTATTGTAACGGTACGATGGTGACAGAACACCCCGTTACGCGTGAATTCGAGCTTCTTATGAATAAAAGGAGCAGGTATGAAAGAAAAACAAGAGTCAACTCAAAGTAATGTCAAAGTAAACCAAAAGAAAGCTTTTATTCAATTTTTGTTGTGTTTGGTGACTGTTGAAGTACAAAATCTCAGCAACTTTCCAAATGGACTGTTCGTAATTAGTTTCTGACTCGCATAATAATTTAACAAAATAAAAGGATAGATTTCTAGTTCGCAATTACTTTTAGCTCAAATGTCGCAAAATAATTTGACCGCATTGATGTTTTTTATTCATTCGCAAAAAGGTTCGCCATAAATTTAATTTAGTCCTCATCAATCGCTCTTGATAATTTATGTTTCGCCAATAGATTCTAAATGATTTCTAAAATAATTCTTAAATTCGCAAAATAATTTTCTATTAATTTCTTTTACCGCAAATGATTCTAAGTCTACACACTATCAGATGTCTCGCAATATAACTCGATCAGGGTTTCGCAAATGAATATCATAATATTTCAGTCATTCGCATAGTGACTTGAACAATAATTTATATTTCACACAATAATTTATATTTCACAAGATAATTTAGTGTTTCGCAAAATGACTTAATGTTCGTAAATGAAATGTGATGTTTCGCAAAATGATTTAGTGTTTCGTAAGTGATTTAGTGTTTCGCAAATGAAGTTTAGTGTTTCGCAAATTATTTAGTGTTTCGCAAATGAAATTTAGTGTTTCGCAAATGATTAAGTGTTTCGCAAATACAATTTGTTTTTCCTAAATGACTTAGTGTTTCGAGAATAAAATTTAGTGTTTCGAAAAATGATTCGATAGTTCTGATTGATTCGCAAATTAATTTGGATTCGTAAAAAATGTTTGTTCAATAACTTTTAAATGGACTCTACTTGAGCTCAGGACGCCAAAAAGAGATTTTTTAAGGATTAGAACCCACCCAGGAATCTTCAGACAGAACGAAATCGAACTGTCCCCGCCCTCCTGGCATGAGTGAGAGGAATCCACCAAGAATCTTTTGATCGAACGAAGCCGAACGATCACCTCCCTCTTGGCAGACAAGGAATAGGTAATCTAGCCAGAAATCTTCAGACGGAACGAAATCGAACCATCCCCGCCCTCCTGACTAGATCGGTGCCCCACACTGACAATCCTGAACCCAAACGAAATCGAATGGGGCCCACCCTGTCAGCATGAGTCGGTGGTATATGATTAAGGGTGCTTCCTGAGCGATATTTCTTTTTTATGCGTTAAGCGGGCTCTGATTTCCTAGGCCAGAGTCGGCTAGTTTGCGTAATGCGGATCCGAGTTGCGAGTCTCGAGATCGGCTAGTGACAGCGGGTCTAGCGTGATGAGGACTAGACTGGCTATTGAGATCAGTTTCCATGGCCTCTTTATACTCGCGCGAAACAACGACCAACCATCACAATAATTTTGTCGCATTGCGACAATTACGCCCATTCACCAATCAAGTTAATCTCAAACCTTCTTAAATTACCCGATTGGTTAAATTTTGTGTCGTATGTTCTTTGCTATTGGTTGATTGGCTCGGACCAATGCCTTTTTTCGGAGTTTCAGCGACGCGCAAACGCGACACTTCGTTGTGCCAATTATCAGTGAATGATTTCTTAATTCGTTGTTCTTGAAAGTTTCGCATTGGTCGGATCTCTTGATTGGCGAATGTGCGCTTGTTCTCTGAAGCGCGCGAAGTACATTTGAATTTGAATTTACCCGAGTTGTTTGATATTGTAAAATTTCTTCAATTTGTAAGTGCTTTTACTGTGAGATTTCCACCTTCCTAATTTTCCCTAATTCTTTCTTAAGTTTCAAATATTTTCATGTCAGACGATTGAATTTATTTAAGTGAATTTTAACGAGATAGTTAACGTGTATGATCGATGCGAGGTGGGTCGATACGCGAGCCCAGGCGCTGGCGCCTCGATTGATTTGTCGCATCGCGCTCTACTTTATCGGTACGTCCGATAACTATTTTATCGACCCTTCTGGATCGTCTCAGTATACAAAACAAAATGAAAAACTTGCCCTTCAATAATAGTCGAACCAGGTCGAGCGAAATCTTGGAATTAGTCCACACAGATGTAAACGGGCCTCACAACACTACTGGGTACGACGGATCGAAATATTTCCTAACATTTATTGATGATTATAGTAAATGTGCTTTGGTCTATACAATAAAATCAAAAGCCGAGGTGCTAAATTGCTTTCGAGATTATATAAATAAAGTCGAAAATCTTACCGGGAGGAAAATCAGAAAATTAAGATGCGATAATGGACGCGAATATATGAACAACGAAATGAAAAACTTTGTCAGCGAAAAGGGAATTATCATGGAAGCATGCCCGCCATACGTTCATGAACTGAACGGAACAGCCGAGCGGTATAACCGCACAGTTATGAACTCGGCAAGATGTTTATTGCAAGATTCTCAAGTCAGCATCAGATACTGGCCCGAGGTGCTAAAAACTGCAGCATATCTTAAAAATCGAGTGAAAGCAAATACGGTGGAAAATAAAACGCCGTTTGAAATATTTTTTGGAAAGAAACCAAATATCAACAATTTGAAACTGTACGGTAGTAAAGTATTCGTTAGAGTACCTGAAACAAAGCGCGATTCTAAGTGGGACAGAAAGGCTGACTTGGGAACACTTGTGGGTTACGAAAGAGTTGAGTATAGAGTCCTAATAAATAACAAAGTTATAGTAGCGAGACACGTAGACATTGTTGAAAATGATCAGAACTTAGTAGGGTTCACAGGCGACGATGAAAACGATGATGAATCGGTAGGAAGCGAGAAAGAAAAGTTGATGGACGAAGCAGACGACGAAGTGTTCACTTACAATGAAAATTATGAACAAGAAGAAAGGTCAAACAATAAAATCAATCGAAATCGAAGCGCTAGGTCTGAAGGACCGACTGATGATGCGGAAAGTTACAGAAGGTCAACTCGCGAACGAAAGAAACCCGAAAGATATGGGCAAAATTCTTTGAGTACAAACTGTATCTATGTTAATTTCGTGAGTGCAGATAGTCCATCAACTTTAGAGGAAGCTCTAAATAGCGACGATTGTGATCTATGGAAGAGTGCAATGAACCGCGAAATAGAATGTCTCAAAAAAAAATAAAACTTGGAAGCTAGTGACAAAACCAAATGGAAAAAAAATTCTAGACGTGAAATGGGTCTTTACAACTAAATCAGATAACCGGAAAAAGGCTAGACTAGTTGTACGTGGGTTCCAACAAACAGAGTTACTGGAGGATACCTACTCTCCAGTAGCGAAAATGCAAACACTAAAATTGTTATTAGCGCACTGTTGCCAGTTCGGGCTAAAAATCTCACAAATGGACGTCGAGACGGCCTTTTTGAAGGGAAACGTAAAATCGGAAGTGTATGTGAAACAGCCCACTGGGTATGATGATGGAACAGAGAGAGTGTGCAAATTAAAAAAGGCATTGTATGGGTTGCGGGAAAGCCCGAGAGCGTGGTATGAATGTTTCGATATAGTCATAAGGAACTTAGGATTTATTAGAAGCGAAACCGATTACTGCCTATATTTCGAACATGGAAAAGAGGAAACGACTTTCGTAATTCTATTTGTCGATGATTTATTGATTTGTAGAAACAACGGGAAAAGGATTGAAGAAATCAAAATAAAATTGTCAATGAGATTTTCAATGAAGGATCTGGGCGAAATAAAAACGTATTTGGGAGTAAATATTGATTACGATAACAAAAACGGCGTAATGAAACTGGATCAAAGTAAATACCTAGAGTCATTGGCGAGAAAATATTACATTGTGAACGCGAAATTATATGGTACACCAATGGAACAGAATTTGAACCTCGAACCATCGCAGGTAGAAGCAAAAAATATTAAATACAGAAATTTAATCGGAGCACTATTATACATAAATACTGGAACAAGATTAGACGTGAGCTACAGCGTAAATTATCTAAGTCGATTTCAAAACAGTTACGAGGAAACTCATTATAAATATGCTCTGAGGGTGTTGAAATATTTATACTTGACAAAGGACTTGAAATTGACGTACAAGCGAAATCTGAAAGCAGAAATTTTGGATTGTTTTGTTGATGCCGACTGGGCAGGCGATAAAGTAGACCGAAAATCAACAACTGGATTTGTAATTAGATTCTTCACTAACGTAATTTACTGGAAATCAAGGAAACAGGGCAGCGTAACCAAATCATCAACTGCCGCTGAATATATAGCATTGTCAGAGTCTGTTAGCGAAATCAAAGTAATTCTAAATTTGTTAAAAGACTTGAGAGTGAGCATAAAGGATCCAGTAAAAATTTACGAGGATAACTCGGGAGCCATTGCGATCGCAAAATTTGGAAATTTAACTAAGAACTCAAAATACATTGAAGTACATAATCACTTTGTTAACGAATGCTGTGAAAAGGGGATTATTGAAATAAAAAAGGTCGAAACTGATAACAACATAGCGGATGTGCTGACGAAGGCTCTGGGCAAAACCAAGTTCGAAAGGTTTAGAAGCATGTTAAGAATAGTCTAAGATGCTGAAATTCTAATGATTGTAAAATGAGAGGCGATAAATACATAAATTCAAGGAGGTGTGTTGAGATGTGTGAATTCATGTATTACGAGCGAAGCGCGTGAGATTATAAATCACGTCGCAGGAGAGTAAGACGAAAGGAGGGAGAAGTATGTCAGAGGGAAGTAGAGGCAGAATGGGTTTTCGGCTTTTGTAAGACAGTGTGTGAGAGATGCTCACGAGGACGAGAACTGTCCCTATGTAAAATAAAATAAAGGATACGAATAAAATTGGCAATTGATTGCGTACTCCTTTCATTCAATTCTCCGGAAATTAAATCTACTTAACATTCTCAATACGGTTTTTGTATCGCCCTAGATTCCATTGAAGCATAATTTATTTGATCGATTATAATGAAATTCATCATTCCATCATGACTTTCTTCATTGACCATCCTCATTAACCTATTGATCCATGAACTTCATTGAATTAATGACAATGGTCTATTATACAAATTGATGTTTGTTAAATGTGGTTATGTTTGTATTGCCCAATTCAAAAAGAAATGATATCCCTATAAAAAACTTTTTAAAAGTAAAAAAAATTACGTCATGCATTAAAAAGTGCAACCTTGTTTACAATAATATTTATTATATTTTTCCCTCTAATTATTTATTCTGTTTTGAGACTTCCGTTTCCGGTGACAGTGGGGAAACAGTGGAGAAAAGTAAGGTGCGGGAAATAAAGGGAAAGAGAGCAAAGAAACAGTGTGGGGAGAGAAAGTGAGGGTGGCAAAGTGGGGAAGAGCGGTGGTATGAGTGTGGAGGGCAAAAGAGCGTAAGTGGGAGGTGGGGGAAGAAATAAAAAAACCGAGGATAAAAAGGGGACGAAAAGATAGAGGTTAGAGTGGCTTAGGGTGAAGTAGGTAGAGAGTGAGGTGTGAGAAGTTGGGAGTAAGCGAGCGAGGAAAAGTAGGTCAGCGGCGTGTGGAGAACGGCGAAAGTAGGAAAGAGGAGCAGGTTGGTAAGGTAGAGGCGGGATAGGTAAGGTAGGAAAGAAAGGATAAAGAAGGAAATAGAGAAGGAGAGTGGAGATAGTGGATATAAGGGAAATGAGTGAGCAGTGTAAGAGAGGAATGGGGGACGGGGTAATGAGAGTGAGGAGCATGGAGGGGGGGGGGGAAGAGCGAGTAGTGTAGGGAATATAATGGAAGCGATTCTGGCAGGGGACAGGGAGAAGAGGGAAAGGGAGGAAGGTATGGCGGGAGGGGAAGACGTAGGGGAGGTGGAGGCGTTTAAGAGAAGTAGAAAAGTGGTGAGGTCGCCGGAGAGAGAGGAGGGAGAGGCGGACGAGATAGTAAGAAGGGTAGGGGAGATGATGAAGGAGTTGTTGAAGCTGGAGTTAAGGCAAGAGTGTGGGAGAATAAAGAGTAAGGTGGACAGGTGGGCGGAAGAGGTGAGAAAGGAGCATGATGTGATGAGAAGGCAGTGGGGAGAGGAAAGGGAAATGTTCAAAAAGAAAATTGAGGAATTGGAGCGAAAAGTGGAGGTACTGGAGAAGGAAAGAGGGGAGGGGGGAGAGGGTGGGGAAAGGATCGGGAGAAGAGTGTGGGAGGTAGAAAAAGAGCTGGAGAGGAGAGAGAGGGTGGAAAGGAGAAACAATATAGCGGTGAGAGGGGTGAAAGTGGCGGAAGGGGTGGAGTGGGAGAGGGAGATAGAGAAGATTTGGGAGAGATTAGGAGTGGAAGGAGGCAGGAAAGAGATGAGAAGAATAGGGAGGGTGGATGAGGGAGGGAGGGGGATGGTGTTAATAAGGCTGGAGGGAAGGGAGAAGAAGAGGGAAATAATTAAAGCGAAAGTAAAGCTGAGAGGGAATAGAGAAAGGATAGAGGATGATCTGACAAAAGAGGAAAGGAGAATAAAATGGCTGGTAGAAGGGCAGGCATATGAGGAGAGGAGAAAAGGAAAGAGGGTGAGGGTAGGATATATGAGGATGTGGGTGGATGGAAAGGTATTGGTGTGGAATGAGGGAGGTGCACGGAAAGTGTGGGAAACGAATGAGGGAAAGGGACGGGGGGGAGGCCAGGGGAGCAGTCAAAAGAAGGGGGAACGTGGTGAGAGAAAGCAAAATAGAAGAGGTATATAAAGTGGGATTTTGGAATGTGGCGGGGGTGATGAATAAGGACGAGGAGTTCTGGGAGGGTATAAAGCGATGAGATGTGGTGGTTATGTCGGAAACGTGGGCAACGGAGGAGGGGTGGGGGGCGATAAGGGAAGGATGGAAGAAGGGATTTAGGTGGGTGATACAGGGAGCGAAGAGAGGGAAGGGAAGGGGAAGGGCGAAGGGTGGTATGGCGTTCGGGGTGAAGGAAGAGATCGAGGAAGAAGAAGGGGGGACAGAGCCGGGGGAGGAAGGATGGATGGAAAGAAGGGTGAAGTTGGGGACGGAGTGGTGGATGATAGTGGGGGTGTATGTAAACGGGGACATGGAGAGGAAAAAGGAGCTGATGAGCCGGTGGATGGAAAGAGCAGGGGGGGGAAGGTGGTGATTGGGGGAGATATGAACGTGAGAACTGGAAGGGAAGGCGGAGGTTGGGACGGATGGCGGGTGGGGGAGAGGGAAGCGGTGAGGAGTTCAAGGGACGAGATAGTGACGAAGGAAGGAAAAGAATGGTGCAAGTTCGTGAATGAGAGAGGATGGAGGATAGTGAATGGAAGTGTGGAGGGGGATAGAGAGGGGGAGTGGACGTTTGTGGGGGGAAGGGGTAAGTCGGTAATTGATTACGTGGTAGTGGGGGAGAAAGGGGAAGGGGATGATGCCAAGGAGTCAGGCGGGATTCAGGGAAGGTATGGGAACAATGGATAACGTATACGTACTGAACTATTTGTTAAATAGGGAAATAACGGAAAGGAGGGGAAAGGTGGTGCTGTTGTTTGTTGATTTGAAGGCGGCCTTCGACTCGGTGGATAGGGCGAAGCTGGTGGAGAGTATGAGGAAGAGAGGGGTAAGGGAGGGGCTAATTGAGAGGTGCGAGGAGGTGATGAAGGAGACGTATGCGAGGGTGAAGGTGGGTGGGGAAAAAGGGGAGAAGTTTTGGACAGAGAAAGGGGTTAGGCAGGGGTGTCCGCTGAGCCCGCAGCTATTCACGCTGTTGCTGGCGGACATGGATGAAGAGCTGGAAAAAGGGCGGTGGGGAGGGGTGAAGCTGGGGGGTGGGGGGAAGGTATATTCGCTGGCGTATGCGGATGATGTGGTGTTGTTGGCGAAGGATGAGGACGAGATGAAGGGGATGATGAGGACGTTGGAGAAGTACATAGAGGGGAAAAGGCTGGAGGTGAATACGGGAAAGACGAAGGTGATGAGGTGTAGGGTGGGAGGGGGAAAAAAAAGAAAGGTGGTATGGCAATGGGGAGGAGTAAGGATAGAAGTGGTGAATAGGTATACGTACTTGGGTTATGTGGTGAGAGCGAATGGAAGTCAGGAGGAGCAGGTGGAGGAGAGGGTGATGAAGGCGGCGAAGATAATAGGGAAGGTATGGGGGATAGGGAAAAATAAGTTTGGTAGCGATTGGGGAAGGGGAGTGTGGCTTTTCGATAAGTTGGTGTGGCCAGTAGTGGGTTATGGAGTGGAGATTTGGGGGTGGAAGGGAAGGGAGATAGTAGAGAGGCTGCAGGAAAGGTATTTAAGATGGGTGCTGGGGGTGTCGAGAGGGGTGGCGGGGTATATGATGAGGGAGGAACTGCAAAGGGATAAGCTGGAGGTGCGAGCGGGGATGAGAGCATGGGGATACGAGAAGAGATTGGAGACGGGGAAGGGGGGAGAATTGGCGAGAAGATGTAGGGGTGAGATGAAGAGAAGGGCAGGAAGAAGGCAGGAAGCAGGAGGATGGGAGAGTGAAAGGAAGGAATTTTACTTAAGGATGGGATGGGATCTGGAGGAGGTGGAGAGGAGATGGGAGAGTGGGGATATGAAGGGGGAGAATATAGTGAGGGAGGAGAGAGTAAGGCAGGAGGAGGGGAGATGGGAGAGGATAATTAAGTCAAGGAGTAACAGGGATTACAAGTTTGTGAAGGAGAGAGGGATCCCGGGATATTTAAAAAAGGGGTGGAAGGAAGAGAGATGGGGGAGGGTAGCCAGGTTCAGGCTAGGGGACGAGATGAGAGGGGGGAGGTACTGGGAGCAGAGGGAAGGGAGGGAGTGTAGGATGTGCACGAGTAGCAGGGAGACATGGGAGCACGTGATGGAGGAATGTACGGGATGGGGGCGGAGGAGGGTTGGCAAAGTATGAGGGAAGAGGTGTTGGGAGGGGAGGGTCAAGGGGAGGAGTGGATGAAGAAGTTTGAGGAGTGAAGAGGGTAGAAGGGAGGGAGTAAAAAGGTGCAGCGGAAACGGTAGTCGGGCGAGGAGTGCAAAGATGTAAGAGTAGGGAGGAATGTGTGTGGGTGCGAATGCTCTCTTTCTCTAGAACTGGAGTGGGTTGTGTGATGTGCGTAGGTTAAGTCGAGAATGTAAATAGGCTAAGGAGAAGAAGGAGGGTAGAATAAGGAAATGTAAAAAGTGTAAAGTAAGTAAAAGAAATGTAGAATGCAATGTGAAAATGGAATGTTAAGGAAGTCAAGCTGTAACCCGAAAGGGAAAAATAAAGGATATATTTTATTACTAGTGATGTTTGTTTTTTATTATTTGGATTACAAATTTAGAAAAAAAACTCAAGCTTTTGAACAAAAACTTGGCGTGCATGGTTTTTCAAACTAATAAGTGTTCAAAATAATTTCCGTAAATAAACTCCTCATCGGCCTGTGCTAGCAGCGACTCTATTGAGCTGCTTTCTATTCCATTTAAATGAACGTTAAATTCAGAAATATGAAAGTTAAATTCAAAATATAGTATAGTAAAAACAAAAATAACCAAATATCATATGATAAAAAAAAACTCCCTTCAAATAATCAGCAGAAGTTTGAATATCTAAAAAAAACTAATAAACTTGTTTTAATCGGCGTACTATTTAGTCCTTAGATTTAAAAAATCACAGACACGAGGTTAGATGCATGTATACACGTGTACCTATGTATGTAATAGAATAAAAGTTTCTTTCAATTTGCCTCCGATACAGGGTAATGAAAAGCATTCTTACTGAACTCATTTGGATTGAAAGGAGCAAGAGCAATAAGAAGAATGTAAAATAGCAAAAATTTGAAAACTGGTGTGCATTTTTCATTTAGGTATACTGTAACGAAACGCTCTTTTGCCGACCTGGCCTTAACGCCGCCACACGTCGGTTCGAGCTACCTTAATTTTAAAAGGAGCAGGTATGAAAGAAACGTGAGAACGCGGAATTTCGATTTTGGCAAATTTAACAATTCGGATTTATTCAACTTTTATCGATTTTACAGGATCATTGATTTTTTGATTTATTATTTTGATTGCGTTCGACAATTGGGGAAATTTTGATTGCGATCGCTGTTTTCGAATTGATCAAATTTTTAATTTACACGTTTTTTGCTCGCTTTTAAAAATAGTAGTTTCAATAATTCAAAAATGTTTCGATTTTATACAATAAAAGAAATTTTTATAGGTTTGACGCGATATAACCTCAAATTCGCACCGCGGCCTTTTTAATTATTTAAAATTTACAAGATTTACAAACTTTACAGAAATCTCGGTTTTGTTTGACTCGGACTCGATTAATTTCAACTTTGAATTTAAAAAGAGAATTTACAAATTTACAAATTAATTTACAAGAAAAATCATCCCCGATTACAGCAAGCAAAAGAATAATAAAAAAAAATAGGTTCAATTAAGGAACAAACCCCAGGCTATGGGATAGAAACGTCGCCGAATCCCTCCGAGAACTCCGTGCAACGGAAAGCTTGGAAAATTTAGAGGTTAGGTGTGGACCCTGGGTTATGGGATCGAGATGTCGCCGAATCGCTCCGAGAATCCAGGCATCCAGGAAAAATTTGGGTAGGTTAGATTGCTTGCTAAAATCAGGAAGAATGTTTGAGGTCAGCCTTTTTGTTCCGAGTCAGAATTTTGAGGGAGGACTGTCTCCCGAATGAGTCGCGCAGCGCTTCTTATACCCGAGTCCCCACCATGAAATTATCAAACGCCGAATTTCCAGTTTTCGGATTGGTTCCGCGCATTTATTTCTAACGCCTTCTCTTATTGGCCCATTGCCATGATTCACGCTCGCCCGTTGGTTGCACGGGCTAACATACGATGCGCGGACTACCGCTTTTTATGATTTTCAGCTCATTGCGATTTTCAACAACGAAAACTTCAATTTGATCAGTTATTATTTAATTTCTTCTTTAATTTGGCATTGTTACTTCGTTTAATATGATTCGAATAATTACAATTGCTAAAAGTCACGTACGCGTCTTATAGCCCATCAACGCTCTACCCGCGCATGCGTCATAAACACGCGTCTTGTTTTATTTGAATTGACACCAATTTTCTAAAAGAAATAATCTTTTCATTACTTTTCTTCGATCCGTTATAATTTTCCGCATCTTTTGAGCCTATTTACATAATTTTACGAAATCGCGTTGAACTTTAATTAACAAAAGAAAAAAATATAATAGTTCGAGTTTTTAATACGCGGCGCTGCTAGTGTCGCGCTCCGCCGCTTGTATCGAGCCTTTGTATTGCCCACCAGTATGGCCGCCGCCGGCCAGCAGTGATGCGTCTCACCGGTCGTTGTACGCGCTCGGTCAAAAACATCGGGCCACGTCGCAATGTTTTTCGAGGTTAGGTTCGGGTTCTAGTCGATTCGGGTCGTTCAGGAGGGCGTTACGTTACAGTACATCTTGAAAAACCATGCACGCAATTTTTTGTTCAAAAGCTTGAGTTTTTTTTCTAAATTTGTAATCAAAATAATAAACAACAAACATCACTAGTACTTGGCTTGATTAAATTGATATGATTATATTTTTCCAAAGAAACAGAATAAATAATTAGAGGGAAAAATATAATAAATATTATTATAAACAACGTTGCACTTTTTAATACTCTGCGTAATTTTTTTACTTTTAAAAAGTTTTTTATGCGGATTTTTTTATTCATTACGCTTGAAATGGTTTTTTTATAAACATTAGTAATGAATTGCTCATTTGAAGGAAGTTTCGAGAGAATAGATCGAACAACATTACAGACACATTCCAGTCATCATTCAGAATCTGTACACAAACTGGAACTTGTCAGACTATGACAAAATTTTATGGTTAAAATGTTTCTTTGTGAACAACAATAATTTATTCATTTCCAAGAAATGCTGATGGCTAAATCTCTTTGAAAAATTATTCTGAAATGCTCCAGTCAAGAATCATTGAATGAACTCGAACTCGTACGAGTACACGGCGTCTTCTAGTTGATGTTTCTTTTTATTAACAATAGTAATGTTATTAGTTTCCTAGAACGCTGAAGGCTAGAACTCTTTGGAAAAATGTACAGAAACACTCTAGTCATCATTCAGAATCTGTACACGAACTGGAACTCGTCAGACTACGACAAAATCTTATGGTTAAAGTGTTTTTTTATCAACAACAATAATTTATTTATTTTCACGAAATGCTGAAGGCTAGAACACTTCAAAAAAGTTAATCGACTATGCTCCAGTCATTGTTC
Organism: Venturia canescens; assembly: GCF_019457755.1. Classification (NCBI taxonomy): domain Eukaryota; kingdom Metazoa; phylum Arthropoda; class Insecta; order Hymenoptera; family Ichneumonidae; genus Venturia; species Venturia canescens. The sequence goes on from NC_057427.1 coordinate 17,406,787, forward strand.
AGAATCATTGAACGAACTAAAAGTCGAACGAGTACGACAGCATCTAATAGTTAAAGTTTCTTTTTATCAACAATAATAATTTAAATAATTCCATAAATCGCTGGAGGCCAGAAATTTTCAGAAAACATCCAAAAAACTCCAGTCATCATTCAGAACCATTGAATAAACTGGAACGAGTCGGAGCCCGACAGCTTCTCATGGTTGAAGTAAATTTTTATCACCAATCATAGTTTCTTAAGTTTCACGTAACGCTAAAGGCTAGAACTCCAAAAAAATTATACAAAAACATTCAAGGAATCATTGAGAACCATTGAATATAATGTAACTCATAAGAGAATGACAGCATTTCATGAGAGGAGTTTCCGTTTACCTACAATAATCCTTTATCAAATTTCACGGAATGCTTAAACACTAGAACTCTCCGGAATGTTATACAGGAACGCTCCAGTCATTGTTTGGAATCATTCAATGAATTATAACTGGTCGGACTATGACAGCATCTTTTAGTTAATGTTTCTTTTTATAAACAACAGTAATGTTATTAGTTTCCTAAAACGCTGGAGTCTAGAACCTTTTGGAAAGATTTACAGAAACACTCCAGTCATCATTCAGATCCATTGATCGAACTGGAACTTGAACGAGTACGACAGCATCTCACGGTTAAAATATCCTTTTATCAACAATGAAAATGTAGTAAATTTTACGAAGTCCTAAAGAGTAAGAACTCTTCGAAAAGTTATACTGAAATGCTCCAGTCATTGTTTAGAACCATTGAATGAATTGAATTTGATCAGACTACAACAGCATCTTATAGTTAATATTTCTTTTTATCAATAACAGTGATTTTAATAATTCCAAAAGCGCTGGAGACTAGAACTCTTTGAAAAATTATACAGGAACGCTACGGTCATCATTTACAACGATCAGACAAACTGGAACTCGTAAGAGTATGACAGCTTTCCGTGTAAATTTCACGATGTTCTAAAGGTTAAGAACTCTTCGAATAGTTATACAGAAACACTCCAGTCATCATTCAGAATCTGTACAGGAACTGGAACTCGTCAGACTACGACAGAATCTTATGGTTAAAGTGTTTTTTCATCAATAACAATAACATATTTATTTTCACGAAATGCTGAAAGCTAGAGCTGTTCAAAAAAGTTAATCATAAACGCTCCAGTCATTGCTCAGAACCATTCAATGAACTGGAACTCGTCAGAGTACGACAGAATCTCAGGGACGAAGTTTCCTCTTTTCACAATAATATTTTATTCAATTTCACAAAATGCTAAATTCTAGAGCTCTCCGAAAAGTTATACAGAAACACTCAGTCATCATTTAAACCATTGAATAAACTGGAACTCATCAGAGTACGGCAGCATCTCATGGTTGACGTTTCATTCTATCATCGATGATAATTCTTAAAATTTCGTGAAGCGCTGGACGTTAGAACTCTGTGGAAAGTTATACAAGAATACTCCAGTCTCCATTAAGAACCATTCTATAAGCTGGATTTCATTAGAGGATTGGAGTTTCCTTTTATCTACAACTATAATTTATTTAATTTCACGAAATGCTAGAGGCAAGACCGATTTAAAAAGTTATACAGAAACACTTCAGTCAATATTCAGAATCATCGAATAAACTGAAACTCGTACGAGTACGACAGCATATCATGGTTAATTTTTTTTATCGCCAATTATCTATCATTTTTTTATTTTCCCCAAACTCTAAAAGTTATATTTTTTCAAAAAAGAATACAGAACCACTCCAGTTATTATTTAGGATCATTACGTAAATTAGAACTCCTCAGAATACAACACCATCATATAGTTGAAGTTTTTTTTATCTACAATAAAATAAATTCAAAAGTTACATGATGCGCTGAAGACTAGAACTCTTCATTCAAAAAATTTGTGAGATACGAAATTCAAATTAAGCGCCTTGATCGACATTCCAAAAGTCGTTCGTCGATGGCCCCACTTATTTCATTTGTCTCACCCCCACCAAACTTTGTCACTTGACGATCCCGACGATCATCTCGTCCTTGCTCTCTTCGCTCGGGGACGTCAATGAGGCCGGATCATCAAAGGATTTAGTCCAACCACAGAAAAATCACTCGTTTCCGGCTGGCCAGCCACATTATACTATCATCTGACCGATTTCGACACATCGCATTTGAGCCTCCAGTACTCGGGCAAGAGCCAACGAGGTAATATTGCCAATTCTTTAAGATAAGTCCCATTTTTTGTATACACCGGTTCAATTTCTCACTATAACGAATAATCTATCGACGTCAAGGCTCTCCTGTTTGCACGAGCGAGAACGAAATCTCAAAGATTAATTTTTACGTGTGCGTGCGTGCGCGTGTGTGTGTGTGTGTGTGTGTGCGCGCGTGTGCGTGTGTGCGGGTAATGTATGCGAGATTGTATGTTTCGATAAAACTTTCTGTTCATAATCAACTAGATCCGATATGATTATATTCGCAATATTGAAAATTTTGACACCAATAAAATCTCGGTGATCGTTTGATGAAAATATTATCGTTATATGAGTGTATAATTTCTTGTAACTTGAAAATTAGTGAAAATATCTCACAAACTATACAGAAACACTTAAGGATATTTGGTACAGGCGATATAATGTTGCCATGCTAAACTATGCTAAAAACATAAAAAATTTCAAAATTATCAGAATTTTATAAAATTTGGTGAACATATTCTTTAGTGCCAAATTTGACAATACACATTTTTTAAGATTTTACTTCTGTACAGTTATCGAGTAATTGATCACTAAAGGCCACGAGAGTAGACTGGGCGCCAGGTACAAATTACCGTCGAATTATTCGACTTGATTTTTGTCGATTCTCGTGATGGTAACGCAATACAGAATTAGAGTGTAGGAGGCACGAGGGAAACGAGTGACCGAGGACGGTCCGACTACTCAGCTCATCTGAGATACAAAAAGGTAGAGGGGGGGATTCTTGGGGCAAAGTAGCAATCATGAAACATAAAAGAAACAGCCAACAACAAAACACAAAATTCGAAACAATATGCGCCATTTATCAAGAGACTTGGTAGAGTCTCGGGACAAGTACTTTGACAGCCCTGTCGTCTACTGGCCCGAGGCTTGCCGAGTATACTTTCTCTGAATAAAACGATTCGCGGTAGTGGGGGTAAAATTGAAATACCATTTCGTTCATTTACAGAGCTCATGAGTCATTTCAGGTTTTCAAAATTGAACTGGACATTAATTAGAAAATTATCTTTCGAATGAGCCCAAAATCAGCATGATTGGTGGCGTAATTGCTGAGAAAAAACTTTGCACGGGCTCAAGATTATGCAAAAGTTACTAACACATTCATGAACTCGACGTATCTGTTATACATTTTCTGACCAGTACATATAAGAGCATTTTGATGCCCTTCTTAGCCAATCCCCGCCGAGGAAATACCGGCTTCAGTCAATCGCCGATGAGAAAACTTCTCATTGGTCTTGTCGGCTGTCTTCACATCGTCGGTCTTACTTTACTTGTCATATGTTCGTTTATAAAATAACATCTGTTTATTATGGTCTTGTGGACTTTCTTCACATCGTCGGTCTTACTTGTCATATCGTTTAAACATCTGTTCGTTATATCGGTTTACGGTTTCGTCGGTTTTCCGTTATCGTTCACTACATCGACTGTTCGAAATAATTTCGTTCCTCCATCGTTTTTTCTAATTCGGCCATCGTTTTGTTTGTTCGAAAATTTTCGGGAAATAGTGCGAGATGTGTGAATTTGATTATCAAAGATATTTATAAAATGTGTTATTATTGTAAGTTTTGTGAAAACAGTGCGGGTTGTCCACTTCCATGGCAATTTGGTTCACGAGTGTTTGTTAATTCTATAAGCTAATGTTTCCTTAAACATGGACTTCTCGCTATATTGTGACAATTGGTTTTCATTCCTTTGAATTTTGAACATAACCTATTTTCCATATTTTCCATATCCATTCTCATTCTGGTTTTGTATTCTTTGTCAACTCTTCAATAGAAGGAATCGAAATTGATATTGAAGACATTCTGGTTTTGTTCTGTTCGAAATTGATATTGAGGACAATCTTCCCCACTTGGTGTTGGATGAAAGGGGATGGGATTGTAACAACTAAAATTGCCTGTGTCAGAAGTCTTCTCAAACTCTTTCAACATTGAAAAATGTATGCACCGTAAAAGAATTGGAGCAGGGTTCGATTTGCCTGTCCAGCATCAGAAGTCTTCACAAACTCTGACAAAATTGAAAAATGTATGCACCATGAGGAATTGAAGCGTGGTTTGATTTGCCTGTTCAGCGTCAGGTCTTCTCAAACTCTGGCATCGTTGAAAAATGTATGCACCATAGAGGAATTGGAGCGTGGTTTGATTTGCCTGTTCAGCGTTAGGTCTTCTCAAACTCTGACATCGTTGAAAAACATATGCACCGTGGAGGATATGCATTGGAGTGGGGTTTGATAATAAATGAACCACCTCGCGGTCATACTAAAATGGATGAATCTCTCTCCCAATTTATTGAATTTCATCACTATCCCTGCTTCCAACTGGGTAAGCATTAGTTATGAAATTTTTCAATTTGTTAGGGTAATTTCATTTCATATGTATTCTTGAAACAGTGAGAGTCATTGTACCTCCTGCTGAATATGCTGGCACTTTGGTCGAGCATGGTCATCAAGTTTGAACAATATTTGTTAAAAAAACTTGTTATTTTTAAAAATAAGCGTCAAGAATTGAATGACAGAATAAATTGTCAGATAGAAGAAGAGGAAATGCTGAAGAGGAAAAAGGGTACGATGTCCTGAACAACAAGATTTTTGGCTCTGATAGAATGGAATCAACATTGACATCAAGGACAATCTTTCACACTTGATGCTACATGAAAAGAATGGGATTGTGTCGGGGCCAGGCGGCTGGGAAAGTCTCCCAAATTCGTCCAGCGTCAGAAGATTTCTCAAACAAATAGGAAAAAAAATTGTACATCCGTCCCACCATCAGCATTACGGCTACCTCATCTACAATTTATGCAAAATTCTCAGGTTCGTCCAGTGGGAAATATTCAAAACCTTTAAAATTTTGATATTCTAAGTGCTTTCGAAAGTTTTTCATATATATTTTCGAAGTGTAGTGTTAGATGTTTGTTTTGAAAGTATTAATCAATTGAAAAAAAATTCATTTTATTTACGTGCAGCATTAAAATTTATTATATCAATTCGAGGCCAAGTATTTTCTAATGAATTGAAATAAGTTACCACTTGAATTACGTGCAGCACTAAAATTTGTGATATCAATCGGTGGACAAGTATTTTATTAGTAACTTCAAAGTTGAACATTATGGAATTGTTCTAAGAAGCTTTTAAATCCAAAAATATCATATGCAAGCTAATCATTTCTTGCTCTATGGTGGCAGAGACTTATAAGAAAATCGATTCTTTTCAGACTTTCAGGAGCTTCTGATATTATTCACAATATTCGACGTCGATTGGATCGTTACAAATTATGTTTAAATATGAGTTAAAAGTACTTGTCCGGCCCATCACTATTTATTGAAATAAAAATCAATCATAAAAAAACGAAATTGTACGGCAGAATCCGGTTAAAAATGTATTGAAATGCGATTTATTATTAGTTTAATGTTCTTAATAATAGTATAGGTTAGTTATACCGAATGAAATTCGTTCGCTGGAAGAAGTGAGAAGTAAAAATTGCCGTCATTCCAATACAAACTGGGGAGTTATTTTTGTAAACTTGAACATATTTAATGTGCATAATGTTTTTTATTTATCGATGCACAAATACATCCCTTGTGTAGTACAGGACAATTCGTTTCCATTCTTATTAAATTAGTGCACTTGAGGGAAAATTACTTGAAGATAACTCTCTAAATTCCCTCTGCATGAATATTTGTGCTCCATCAGTTCTAGAAAAGCCCTGATTTTTATTTGAATAAACAATTTTAATGGAAAGTGATGGGCCGGACAAGTACTTTTAACTCATATTTAAACATAATTTGTAACGATCCAATCGACGTCGAATATTGTGAATAATATCAGAAGCTCCTGAAAGTCTGAAAAGAATCGATTTTCTTATAAGTCTCTGCCACCATAGAGCAAGAAATGAATAGCTTGCATATGATATTTTTGGATTTAAAAGCTTCTTAGAACAATTCCATAATGTTCAACTTTGAAGTTACTAATAAAATACTTGTCCACCGATTGATATCACAAATTTTAGTGCTGCACGTAATTCAAGTGGTAACTTATTTCAATTCATTAGAAAATACTTGGCCTCGAATTGATATAATAAATTTTAATGCTGCACGTAAATAAAATGAATTTTTTTTCAATTGATTTAGCTGTTCGAATCAAATAAGAAGAAAGAGGCATCGGTTTCTAAGTTTTTTTTATGGATGGAATTATCAGCAAACACGACACCATCAATGTACTTGTCCCAACCTTTTTTTCCCTAGGGGAAGTTTATGGTTTGATATCACGTCTTTTTTCTCGAAAGTTCCTTATTTATGTTTTGACGACTATATAATTTTAATTTTAATTTCTATGAATTATTTACGATTTAATGCTTGTAACATTGGTTTCCACGAAAAAAGACCTATTTTTCAACAAAATTGTACTGGAAATATTTCGTCACAGGTCTATCCTTGGACTTTGGCGATTTTTTTCCTTGTACTCTAATATGTTTTGTCAATTAGGAACCCAAGAGCATAGTGGAAAGCAGGTTGGAAGCCGAGATATGATTTTGGCTTGTATCATCTGATTCGTCGAAAAAAGACTGATACCGCACAATCAGTATACTAGTGAAGAGTATTATACACGAATGCTGTAGGATTGTCATATATTTGATATTTTCTTACGGTTCGAAATCATTTTCGTTGTGTGACTTAAGAAGTTTTGTTTACATTCTTTGTGGTGTAATAAGAAAACGGGCGATCATCAATGTAATTGTCCAAATTTTTTTTCTCCGAGTGAGGATTTTTACGACTTGATATCAAATCTTTTTTCTATGGCAGTTCTAAACGACAAAAAATATTCTTAAATAAGATTTTCTAAAGTTAACCAATGTTTCTATTGTGATATTTTAAAATAAGTTCTCCAATGATTTTCTTTAAGTTTTGTACAATTTATAACAGTTTGATATTCTTCGAATGTTTCAAATGATACCCTCAATTTTTCAACTATTTCGAATGTGTCCATAATTTTGTGGGATTAAAATCATATTCCGTAAGGTTTTTCAATATTTTGTATCATTGTGGAATTTTCCCCCGTCATTTATAAATTTTGTTTTCAATAGTTTTGATGAAATCATTGTGAATAAAGAAAATATGAAGATTTTTCAATGAAATGAATTTTTTGATTGATTTTCTTTAAAATTGGATGGAAGGAGAAAGAAAAAAATATATACAATGTTCACCAAGTCCACCAGAATTCGCAATTTTCACATATGTTTATTGAATTCTAATGCTACCAATTTTTATTTCATTAAAAAACGTGTTTCCAAGGACTTTTTGAAGCAATCTTTTTCATTCGTATTATCATACTCAGAGATAAAAGTTGACACACCCACGTCGATGCACAAAATTTTTAAACTCTGCATGTAGCCACCAAGGTTCAACCGGACAAAAGATAAACTATGAAGTGCGTCAAGACCAACAGAATTGCTTATTTATTAATATGTTCATTGCATTTTGAAAACATAACTTCTTATGTCATTCATAAATAGGCCATCGCTGACATCTTGTATCATTTATCATTATTTTGAGTTTGTTTTTGCAAGGAGTCTGGTGTAGGTGGTAAACGAAGAATAAGTACGCCGGTGGTGCGAGAAAAATAGTGAGGAATTTATTGTTCCGCTGTTCTATGTTAAAGTACAGTATTTGCCCGACAATTAGTGCGATTAAGCCCGATGATGAAAATGGCGAGTTGACCCGGTGTTCGTCGAGCACGTGCGAGACGAACAAGATGGACGACCGAAGCGTGCTCGTGAGAAAGAACCCGATGATTTTTTGAGATATTCCGTTAAAATGAGTCCGAGAGAATGTTCCGTTAAATGCGCAGAGTCCGTGTAATGATTTGAACCGAAAATGAATAAGAGAACCCGAATTTGATACCGAAAACTGGTGAGAAGGTGAGATGCAGTGATTAGCCGTATTGCACGCTTCAGCGACCGGATCAAGACTGAGGCATCAATCATGGAGATCGATGATGAAGCCCCGCGCACATGCGCGGTGTGCTTCCCCGGTCCCGTGCTAATTACTGCCCAGGAGGTGGCGACGCCTCCCGTGAGCACGTGAAACGAGCACCCGGCTGCTCTAATTGCACGCGCCCAAAATGTCCGAACCCGCGAACTGGCGACGCCAGCGGCGGAGCGCGAGAGCCCGGCCCGAATTCTCTTGCGCTACCGTCGAGGCCTCGCTCAATCCTGAACAGAGTTATTTATTACTAGTAATCCATATCGTAATTCTATAATTCTTCTACAATTTTTATTAATTGTAAGTATCCATATTTCATAATCAAAAATAGGAAGTGCTAATACCTAGCGTGCATGTCAATACACAGAATTTTCAAAGTTTGCAAGTATCCGCTGCAATTTATTCATCTAAATTTTGATACAGAAAGAAAAAATTGCCACCGATTCATAAAATTCATTATGCCAAAACTAAAAGGAAAAAAGACAGCGCACTTCAAAGTGAACAGAACTCAAAATTGTTTCATGTATCTTCGTTTATATATTGCAGTCGGAACCAAAAAGTGAAAAGATTGGCACACCTACGCTTCACAGAAATATCAAAGTTCATAGATATTTGCTGCATACCAGTAATACAAACTTTGGTGCTATGGGGCAAATCATTTCAAAATTCCATGAACCACATTCTTGAAACTTATTATGTCACATTCAAGAAAAAAAGTGACAGATACGCTGCATGTTGAAGCAAGCAAAATGCTGTATTCCTGTATGTCTCCATGGTTATACGCAGACAAAATATTTGATCACATCCAAAAATTATCAGACGTAGATTTACACACATGAATTTTTCAACCCATGATGCCAATCGCAAACATGGTCTGGAAATACTCAACATACATGTCGCTTCATGACTTTGTCGCACTTTAGAGGTGTTCATTGCATTTCGAAGATACGAATTTTGATATCATGAAAATTAACCACCCAATGACTTATTGAAATAAATTTCCAAATTCATTATGCAATAACTCAAGTGAATATATCTATGCACTTACATGGCCCAAAGATTTTTCTAAAACTCGGGTGTATGAACAAGCAATCATGTAAACTTTTTGTTATGAATTTTCCAATTTATTGAAATCAATATGAGGGAATAGAAATACGAAAGTCACTCGAATTAAATTGATATGGATATACTGTAAGCTAAGGAGGTGGGAAAATTAAAGGGGCCGGTGAACACAGCCAAACGAAATGAAAGAAAATATGACAACAATACAATGAATTAGACACTTACTTGACCAAAGTTTTTCAAACTTTATTTGCATTCATTTACATACAACCACGCAAATTTTTTCTATAATGTAATTACACAACATAAATTTTCTGTTTTTAAAGAACGTTTGAGAGTTTATAATGAGCGAAAGTTTATTTTTCTCACATAACTCCCGTTGAAAATTTTTGAAGAACCAGAATCAGGATTGCAACAAAATTATGTCATAAATAAACGTAAAATCAAAGAATTTGTACAAGGAGAAATTTCCCAATACTAATATATGTTCTATATAACAAACACTCGCGAACCGATTGCGATGAGCGTAAACTAACCCACATGGTTTTCACAAAACTTACATAACATTTTTTTTTATAGTCATATAAGAATTTTGAATACAGCTCGCACTGTTTCTCCGAAATTTTATCATTTAGATCGCTGTTGCTATTAATTTGATCATGCCATCAAAAACTGACAGATGGTTGAACATATCACGCCAAAGTCACTATATATCTGGTTTTCGTAATACACTGCATGTATGACACCACATACCACTACTTTGAATAAAATAAATACATATTGAACACTTGATTAGATGAAAAATATTTTTTTTTCACGCCGCACTTCGTAATGTCGGAAATCCGATTATTATAACATCAAAAGCTGACAGCTGACTGATGGGATTGTATATATAGGTATATATTCATAAACTTTATTCCGCTGGAACGGTACAGCGAGTATCCTGACCAATCACAACTCATTATTTCTGTAGCCGGGATCCCGGGACTCGAGCTTCCATAGAAATGGGTTATAGCTGGCATCAAGAGGCCTTTGATGGTGTTCTGTACAGACACGGCAAATCCTTAAATGAGTTAGTAACTTTTGCATAATCTTGAGCCTGTGCAAAGTTTTTTCTCAGCATTCACGCTACTGATCGTGTTGGTTTCGTGCTCATTCGAAAGGGATTTTGAAAATTAGTCTCCAAACCAATTTTTGATTTATAAAAAATCTCCTGAGCTCTGCAATTTTAGAAAATGACATGCCAGTTTTACCCCCTCCACCGCGAATCGTTTTATTCTCTTGATTGGTCATCTCGTTATAAAAACACCGTGACTTTTCCGTTTATCCGTGCCATCATTCTATCTCAATCCCTGTTTTGATTGCTTAAAATTTTCAACATAAAATATCTTTGGTTGTGGAATTCATTTTTATTTTCAATACTTTAGGTGATATTCCGTTCGTTAACAAGTATGGCTTACTTGTTCATTCATATGAGTACGGAGATGTGGGATTTTTTTAATATTGAAAAAGAGTGATCACCAAGTTATTAACCCTCTCAGACCGAGACCTATTTCGCGTTGACGGAAAATGATTCCCTTCATAATTTTATCTCAAAATACTTTCTAGTTTCCGAATCCATTGTGACAGTTTAGTTTTTTTGTTGGGAAATATGAATTTTTGAATGTTCGCTACGGGCAGCACCAGGTCCTTGGGGAGCAAAATCAGGAAAATTTACGAATGAATCTAGCACCAAATACCTTAAATACATCATATTAGCTTCCCTTTGAAAGGAAATAACGTTCGGAGTACGAAAAAAAAATGTCTACTCACTTTTCTTTTGCGATAACTAAAGCACCTTTTCACACAACGCCAACTCAACATGAAACGCCGACTTCATATTGATATTTCGATGGGTTAAAGCAGTTTATCTCTTGGTTTAGGAGTTTCTATGGTGCAATCTAACCTTGCTTGATGGAAATAGTCAGTTAAAACCCCGACCTTACTGACCGATGCAGTTTTATTGGGCCTGGAAGCGCGTGTTGCGTAGAAGCAACATACGGTCCGAGAGGGTTAAAGAAGAGTGGCCGTGCAAAATGTGAGATTCAGAGATTAGTTATTCTTGTTCAACAAAAAAAAATTATTCACCGATTATCAAAATCATGAAAAACTAAGAATCGATATGTAGAAAGTAACTAACTGCACTGCTGCGCAAGGAACTTTTTTAGAAATCTCAATAAGAACAGTGAACATCAAAAATATCAAATGTTTTATTCTTTCAATAGCTCAGTTGGACTAGAACAGTGAATATCAAAATTATCAAATTTTATACTCCTTCAATGATTTTATATTTTGAGAAACTTTATCTGGTTCCATTCATATCTCAAGTAGAATAGAATTAGAATCAATTATCAAATTCCTTCAATATTTGAGAACCATCATCCAGTTTCATGAATATACCTCAATTATGATAGTGAATTTTCAAATGTTTTATTCCTCCAATTATATTACAGGTTTTGAAAAACTTTATTTGGATCGAAGCTTCAATAAAACTGATCAATTGTCTGATCCTGCGGTTGGAGTTTTCGGGGTCGATAGAGAGCCTTTGGGTGTACCAACAAATAATTGATTACGATGTTAGTAGTGATTCAGCCTGCATCAGGGGAAAAGCCATTACACGCTGTTCTATTGTTGAAGGTACGTTCGTTTCAAAATTTTATAAAACCCTAAAATTTTGATTGTTTAATTTGGAAATAAAGCGGTGTAAAGTTCAAAGTCTGCATCTCTAAACTTTGAAATCAACTCCTTTTTCATTAGTTTATCAGTTTTCACATTCATACTGACAATTTGTATTCCTCGTCATTATTTTTCTTTAGTTCTTTTATTTGTTGAATTTTAGTCTCTGACAATTATAAATCAAAAGATGACTACGTGGACATACTCTAATTTAGAAATTAAAATTAATTTTATTAAAACAAATATTTCATAGTAATAACGATTATTTTTCAGACATACAAAGAAAGAAATTATAGAACTTGTATTTTTTTTTCAAAGGAGCAGCGCGAACTTTGGTGAAGCGTGACGTGATCGGTACTGAAATTTCCGCACCATTTAGGCTGGTAGTGCTGGAAATCCTACGAACCCTATCGCCGAACTTGTAAATTTGCATCGACCTGGCCGAACATTCATAACTGACGTTAAAAACGACATTAAATGAATTCATCATTGTCATCGATCAGTCTTTTTTTTTTAGTGTTTCCCGTCTTCCACTTCCACACCCAAAAACCAAGAAACACACTGAGGTCAATGCCTCTTTACCTTCGTGGCTACACTCTCTCGCCACAAGGGAAATAAAGAAATACCATTCCTTGTGTTCGGTTAAATACATATTGAAATGACGGGTATCTCCGATTGGCGAAGATGGGTAGCCAATCGGGAACGCGAAAGATAGAGGGCGACAATGTCGGGAAAAAAGGCGGGCAGCGTAGCCTAGGAGACGTCGTTGTTATGTTTTTCGCTTCGAGTGAAGGAGAGGGGCATATGGCGTTGCGAACGTTGCTAAGGAGAAGTGTGGAAGCGCGGGGTAAATGTGAATTCTCTTTTTTTGATAATAAAAATTGATTGATGTGCGGGATCAGAAAATCAGTCAGGAGTTCGGAAAAACACGTGGCTGAATATGGACGCCACGGACAAGTGACGACATTTGAGTCTGAATAATAATATCTATAAACCAAACAAGAATCACAGTCGGAAAACAAAAAACCTAATCGAAATAATATAATTCGGGTTCTGCAACGATAAAAAGAAGTGTTATTTTTGACCAGGTTACACAAAAATAGAGCAAAATTTACCAAGGAAAATCAGATAAAACGGGAGCGAGTGGCCGAACAGGCCTCGTGCATGACTCGACCCGAAATCACAATTTGAAGTCGAACATGAGAATCTAAAACTAAATATAAAACAATAAGGGATTTCAAATAGGGGGCTCAACCTATGAAAATTTATTTAATAACATCATTAACAAAGCCGAGATGGCCGATAAATTAATAAGTGACGACTCGTGTGCAAAAGAGAGCACAGAGATAGATTCTTCAGTAGCGTTAAAAATCGATGAGATGGACGTAGAATCAATTAATGAGGTAATTTGCGGTTCTCAGGAAGGAGCATGGCAGGAGGCGCCAGAGAGGAGGAAAAGAAGAAGGAAGGTGCCCGCGGAGACGAACGGTGGAAAAGTCCTGAACAATAGTTCAGAAACCGTGCTGGGTCTCGGACCAGAGGAACCGGAGCAAAAAAGGAGAAAGGATTATAATAGAATTTTCAAAGAGAGAAGGAACAGGTATTCCGCGAAAGCGGTTGAGCCATACATAGTACTAATAACGCAAAATCTGGAAACTCGCACTCCAGAAAAGGAAAACGTAAATGATAGTACTAGTTTAAATAAGAACCCAACTTCGAGAGGACTAGGGTTGGTGCACCCTATGATTATAGGGAAAAAGTTAAGGAAAATCAGTGAGTCTATTAGCGAAATAAAAAGGAAGGGGAGAAATTTAGGAGAAATTAAATTAAAAAGTTTTCAAGAAGCAAACAAGCTGGTAGATAATCAAGAAATATACCTGCCGAAGGCATGGAAGGCTTATATACCAAATAACAGAATATCAAGAATAGGTATAGCAAAGGATGTGGATGCCTCGTTATCGGAGACTGACATTCTGGAAGGCGTGGAGTGGCTTAGCGCTCCCACGCGCATTCTAAGAATCGAAAGAATTCAAAGAGTATCCCGTAGAGATAACAGCGCAAATCTTTTGATTCCCACTAATCTGATAAAAATCGTATTCGATGGTAACGACTTACCAGAGTACATTTCTATCTACAAAACTAGGGTTAGAATAGAGCCTTTCGAGTACCAGGTCAAAAGATGTACAAAGTGCCAACGCTATGGGCATTCGCAAAAACAATGCAAGGGATCGCAAAGATGTGTTTCCTGTGGGGGACAACATCACCAGTCAGAGTGCAAGAGCACCACACTGAAATGCGTTAACTGCGATAAACAACATGCAGCAAATGATTCCAAGTGCGAAACGTTCGACAAATTAAAGATCATAAACAAAATCATGCCTCATCTTAACATAGATCGGCCAGAAGTCCTAGAGATAATCAAAGTAAATCATTTAGATAGTTTGTATTGAGCAGACTCGTGGTTGCAAAATAGGAACAATAGGAAAACAGCGAGCCTCTACTCAGGGGGCGGTGCATGGCTGGCTTCGGTTCAAGACTCATTAGACGAACTAACCTTTCCCACACCGGCGGAAGTAGAGGAAAAACGTAAAAGCACTATCAATAGAAAATCGAATAACCTGAAAATTAAATCCGTTAATACCAGGAGAAAGATCCCAAGGACAACACAAAATTCTAACCCAAATTCGGAGGAAGTAAACAATGATTCTTATTTTTCAGGAGAACAGATGAAAAATCCAGAAGTCCAAACCACACATCAAATCCCAAGGACATTCCCAGAGGAAAGGATCCCTGTACTGTTCTACCAACAAGGTGACACCCAAGGAAAAGCCCTTCCAAGGGATGTCAATAAATTCCAACTCGGGAAGGATCAGAACACAACCTCCATTAACACTTTTAATCCAAAAACCCGACTTAAACGTAGTAAGGTCGCCGAAAACAAACAGTAACTCAAAAAGAATTTACATGAACAGTGAACCAAAAATAACCAGAGAGCACATAAATATTAATACAATAGGCAATAACAGAGAAGTAATATAAACCGTGATATCAGAATCCTCAAGGTTCCAGTAATCGCAGAAGAAAAAAATATAAAAAAAGAAAAAAAAATTATTGTAAAACCACGCTCTCTCTCTTACTTCAGTTACAATGAACAACGTATTGAGAATAGCACAATGGAACTGTAGAGGAATTCGAGGCAAATCACACGAATTTCCAATATTTACGGATAAATTTGACGTACTGTTACTTTCGGAAACCTGGCTACGCCCAAAGAACTCCTGTAAAATAAGAGATTTCAACCTCCTAAGAAAGGACAGAGTTACAGAGATCTCAGGTGGAGGAGTAGCAATTGGGATAAAAAAAGGAATCCCCTTCACAATCATTCCCATAAGTGACCTTTTGAGTAAAGTAAAACAAATCGAAGCCGTGGCAGCTGAAATAAAATTGGCGAAGAACCAAATTATGATAATCGTACTTTGGTTCTCCTGTAGCACGGGTTGATCAAGCCACCTGGAACCTATTTTTTAGCGGTATCCTTTCCCTCAGTACCAAGTGTAAGAACTATGTTATGACCTCAACATAGTCAATGTAAATAACAAATCTCCTACCTACCTGCACCAAAACAAATCATGGGACGTCCTGGACCTCGCCTTTGTGAGCGCTAATCTAGCTCCTCATATTAGCTGGAGAGTCTCAGATGAGAATTTGGGAAGCGACCACTGTATTATTGAACTGCAAATTTACGGCAAAAGCATAGATAGGCAGAAACGCCGTTCAGCATTAATTACCAAGAAAGTAGATTGGATAAAATTCTCTAATTCTTTGGAAAATCTGGAAAATAGAACCCCAATAAGGAACCAAAACCTTACCCAACAATATTCCGATTTTCAAGATACAATAAAAAAAAGCCTATTAGATTTCGGAGCCAAACACAACAATAGCATAACCAAAAATAATAAAAATCAAAAGACAAACCAAAAAACATGGTGGAATTTAGACTGTGCTCAAGCAGTAGAGGAAAGAAGGGAAGCTTTCAAAAGATGGAAAGTAGAGATGAGCAAAAGCAATTTGGAGGCCTGGATAAAACAAGATAAAGTTACTAAACAAATATTGAAACGCATAAAAAGGGAATCCTTTAAAGAATTTGCTACAAACATAAACATCAATACCCCTATTAAAAAAATTTGGGAAACGATTAGAATGTTCGGTGGACACGGTAGGAACTTCAACTCAAACAACAACAGAGATGACAACGATAAAAAAAGAGAATCAGAGATTGAGAATGTAATAAACAAACTAGCCCCCCCCCCAGCTTTCTTACCCCCAACATTAAACAGGGGGAAAAATAAGATAGTTAAAGGTATCTGGCATCTTTGCTCCCTTGGGAAACTAAGATATATTATAAAAATAGCTAATCCCCGTTCAGCAGCCGGCATTAGAAACTCTAAGAGTAATCTATAACAAAATAATGTATAGCGGCCTAATACCAAGAGAATGGAATAATAATGACATCTGCCTTACAGAAAAACCAAAGGGAGGATTCAGGCCGATAGCCCTAGCATCGTGCTTACTAAAAATTTTTGAGCGGTTCATTAAAACCCGGTTAGAATATTATCTGGAATCGGACTTTATAATTCCGAACTCCCAATTTGGGTTCAGGAAGCAGCGGTCATGTAACGACAATATAAACATTTTGACCACAGATATTCACAACGCTTTCATCAGAAAAGAACACGTTCTAGCCATCTATATAGACTTGGAAGGGGCGTACGACAACGTAATTCCGCAAATATTAATTGCAAATTTGAATAAACTGAGAATACCTCCGTTTGTAATCAGAGTAATTGCAAACCTGATATGCCGATGGGAAGCGTATTTTTATGATAGTGGAGAAAAAATATCATCCAGAACTTTATATAAGGGTCTCCCACAGGGGTCGGAGCTGAGCCCTACCCTTTTTAATATTTACTTAAGGAAATTGAATGAGCACATAGGGGCGGATAGCAAATCCTTGCAATATGTGGATGACATTGTGGTGTACATTCGAGAGAGAGACATTAACGCAGGTATGAGGAAATTGGAGGAGAGCGTTGCAATCCTATCGAGGTGGCTAAGAGATTTAGGCCTGAATATAAACTCAGCGAAAAGTAAAATGGTCACTTTCACTAAAAAAGCAAGTCCCTTAGAAGATATATATTGTAACGTAGATTTTCCCCGCAAGGGTACAATCCAGTCCCTTCTCGGCTCACTCACCTCGTCTCGCGCCACTCTCCGGCTACGAGAATAGACTGGGCGCCAGGTATGAAGTACCGTCGAATTATTCGACTTGATTTTTGTCGATTCTCGTGATGGTAACGCAATACAAAATTAGAGTGTAGGAGGCACGAGGGAAACGAGTGACCGAGGACGGTCCGACTACTCAGCTCATCTGAGATACACCTGGGGATACACCTGGGGAGACTTTTCCGGAGATACGATTGGAGGAAAAGTCGCGCGAGGTTTTCTCGGAATTAGGGAAAGTGTGTTAAGCGGAGTTCTGAGATGTGCACGTGTTGCACTTGAGATAAGAGCATCTGTTTTCGGGACTCGTGGGAAACGCGAGTTTCGGAACGCGTCTCTGGAATCTCGTGTGAATTTAGGAAATGTTGCATTGATAATAAATTCAAGGATAGGAAATCGGTCTTGGAGTGTTTATTTCTGGCTTTCCGTGCTCGTCTTGTAGGATTATTTATGGCGCTGGAACGTCGGGGAGAGTCTAGGGCGCGCGTTGTGAGTGTTTAAAGAATGGACGGTTGAGGAAAGAAATATGTGCGAGCGCCGAGTGTCTCGCAGGATGTATTTGTTATGGGTGGTCTGGATACGCTCTGTGTTTAAATATATTCCTAGATAAGAACTATGTATCGACAAATGATGATAAAGGTTGGAAATATACTTGTGATAGCGATTGAGTTGAAGAGAAAAAGTAAGGGGCGTTTAGCGTAATGCTAGGACGTAACAGTAGCAATCACGAAACACAAAAGAACTAGCCAACAACACATACAACCTTCGAAACAATATGCGCCATTTATTAACAATTTTTACGGGGAAACAAATTATACAGGAGAAAATTATGAGATCGTCAATTCATGGTAGACAGAATAATATTTCGGAAAAACAATAGTTTAGATCTCGCCGCTTAAATTAACCACGATAATAATTCGGAAAAATGATGATTTTAATTCGCCATCGTGTTGGCCCGGTTTACAGGCAGGTAACTAAACGTCGTAAACGACCTACCCGAGTTCGCAAGGTAACTACAGGTAAGAGGTAATAGGTAACTGCATGGCGGAAATTGTAACGCATTGGTCACTACGGCAGGGTAGGCAACAAAGTGATCACTGCGAAACAATTTCAGGTAGATTACGCGGGTGTCGTCGGTAGTGCAAAGGCAAAAGGTAATCGACACCTGGTAATTTTCTACCCAATAATTCAGCCGCGAGCTAACTTACCACACGGCGATAGAGTTCACGAAAGATAGAAATCCGCGATTCGGATCAAGCCCCGGACGCAACGCGAACGGCAAAAGATAGGCGAAATTAGGATCGACGCCGGAAGATAACGTAATTCTACAATAGAATATTTCAAGAGAGGTCACAGAAAATACGTCGACCGTGAGATAAGACATAATGTAATAGAATACTGGAAGGAATGCGCAAGATAAAAGAAACGAAAGAAAAATACCCACAAATAATGTCTTGAATACCCGCCGTACATTCCGAGCGCGACAATGAGAACGAGAGAGACACAACGAAAACATCGCGCGACGAGCGCGCTCGCTAGAGCCTTCGACACGTGCAGGGAGAGAGAGACAAAAGAGAACTCGAACTTTACTGCGCGTAATATTCAGCGCTTCATCAAAACTCGAACGAATAACCATTCACATAATTTACGAAATCAGATAATAATGCATTGAACCAATTAAGATCGAATTCTCTGATAGAGTTGAGCGTCTAACTAAACTACACAAAAAAGCGGGGGCATGGGAAGTAGCGGCCACAATCTCGCTCACTATTTCGTCACACATGCCTCCCTCAAAGAAAAATGCCACCAGGCAACAAAACTCAAAGAAAACCGGAACTAAATTCCGAAACAATACGCTCAATTCGACCAAAGGATTCGGGGAGAAAGAGTAGCGGGCTTACCGAGGAGATCACTCGTCGCACACGAAGAAAAGACAAAAGAGCCCTAGATGACGGCAGGCTCGGACTTCTGACTCGCCGGTGAGGTGATCGGAACAAGACTCATTGTGCGAACGAGTGGTCCTCAATATTCGGCGCCATCCCCACCACCAGGCCCACGAACCGCACCGCTTACCCGCTAGGCGTGAACTAGAGCACGGGCTCATGTCCATGCTTTCGTGGGAATTCAAATTTCGAAGCGCGACACGTCGATAATTTACCTTCCTGTTGCTCTCGCCTCTCTCGTCCACTCGAAACATTCCTCCCGACTGGATTACCGTGATTTGAATGCCTTTCCTCTTGGGGATCCGGCGGGCAGCTCTGGAAGACCGAGGGGAGGCCTCCCTCATGACTTCGGACGTCTAGAAGTCATGGTGGGCCCACAACAAAAACCACCATGCAAAACAGCACCTTGGCTCCAGAAAACTCCCCCGAATCCCACCTGACGAGGCGCCGTATCGCACGGACCGTGGCACCCGAATTTACGGTGTAGCGGACGGTGTAACTTTCGGTTACTACAGCGGGAGAGGCACGGGCGGCGTTCAACAAATGGCCTATGCCAGCGTGTCCTCTCAGCCATCCGCTGGTCGAGAATGATACTCGTAACTCGAAGACGGTGTGAGAGGGTGTTTCTCGCGAACGAGATCGGGTCGAGCAACCGCAAAGCCTCGTCTCGATAAAAGATGGTTCGCGATGCCCAGCCGCGAAGGCGACACCAAATATCCCAAAACGACAATGAAATTTATACTGTAAACAAACGTCAAATTAAACTCAAAATAGACAATGAAATTCTCTGTAAATAAACGTCAGGTTAAACTCAAAATAGACGACGAAATTCTCTCTAAATAAACGTCAGGTTAAACTCAAAATAGACAACGAAATTCTCTCTCTTACGGCCACGTAGGTAAGAGGTAGCTAAAATTAACTAAAATCTCTCAAATCGGTAATGTAGGCGGTTTTCTAGCTTAGTACCATAATTACGCAAAATGAGTCCGGCTCCGACCAACACCCGACGAGTCAAAAAGTCGTGGAAAATGGGCCGTAAACGCGGTCCACTGGTCGACACAATTCGTACGAGTGGCGGGGCAAAATGTCACGTCACAATATATATCCATTAATGGTGCGAGAGTATACAATTCTAGAAATGCAAATTTTCTGGGAGTAATTATGGATTACAAATTAAACTGGAAATCCTTTATTAACGAGATCAAGAATAAGGCAACAAAGGCCACAAATATCATAAAATCTCTTACACAAAAGTCGTGGGGAGTGCATCCCACAACCCTCCTTACTATATATAAAGGCTTGATCCGGGCTAGACTGGAATGGTCAATCCCGTGCTCGAGTTCAGCTGACCGGTCTTGTTTCCAATCGCTGATAACGGTTCAATATGCCGCACTTCGACTGATCCTGGGGTGTTTCAGGTCAACTCCAACCAACGTCCTGCTCGACCTAGCAAAAGTCCAATCACTAGAATATAGGGCACAATTATTAACCTCCAGATATCTTGCTAGAGCTATTGCAATACAAAATCCCCCAATCATTCCCAAAATAAAACTTATGGAAGAACTAGTAAGTAGCAATAGAAGTATCCCAAAAGAATGCTTCAGATACACTATCTTCACAATATGGTCAAGATTTAAGCCTCAACTTAATCGAATCAAAAGATTCAATTTAACACCCTGCTTTGACACACCACTGATAACTCAAATCTCTCCCTTAGAGTTCGACAGATAGGGGAAAGAATTATTAATAAGGACAGAAGTCGAATCAATGTAGCGTTTCAAAGAGAATTAAACGAAAAATACTACCAAAATAATCGACACCAGTGGTTACCTATCTACACAGATGGCTCAAAAATGAAGGGAGCAGGGTACATAGGTTTTGCCTTCCATATCCCAGAATTCAAAATCCGAGGTGTTTTTAAAATGATAAAACTAACATCAATTTTCGAGGCAGAGGCAGGAGCAATCATCGAGGCTCTGAAACACACAAAAAACAGGTATACATATAAAAACTAAATAATAATAACAGACTCCCTGAGCGTACTAACAGCTTTACAAGAGGTAGGGACTAATGTAAAAATGCACCCTATGATACTAGAGATAAAATCACTTAACTACAGACTCGCATTAGCTAATAGGAAGGTAGAGTATGTCTGGTGTCCCTCACACAAAGGTGTCATCGGTAATGAAATAGTGGACGGCCTAGCGAAGGCTGCTATAGACAAAGGCACACTTAGCAACTGTATCACATTACCAAAAACAGTAATAGACGAGATAAAGAAACAACTCAGGGGAGAATTCCAAATTAAACTAAACGAAACATTTAAAACAAAAGGAATAGTATACGGAAAGTATCGTCAAGTTGATTCAAAGGCCCCATGGTGGCTAGAAAAAACTCTAGAAAGGAAAGCTATTACATTGATAAACAGAATAACATCAGCCCACATAGGGGTCAATAAACACCTTCATAGGATAGGGCTAGTAGACTCAATGATATGCCAATACGGTGCCTTGGAACAAGACATGAATCATGTTTTCTGGGGGTGCGAGCTCACCAAGGAACATACAGACAAACTAGTAAAGGAATTAAAGAAATTACAAGTTATGCCACCTTATGAAATCAGAAGCCTTTCCTTCTCTCAATCAGACAAGATCCTAAAAGCAATAATGAGGTTTGCAGCAGAAGTTAAAGAACAAGTCAATATAATTTACTAGTCACCTTCCTTCTTTTTACTAAACACAAAATGAATAAAAGAAGCACAAAACCAATAAAAAACACGAAAACACAGAGATATAAAAATATATATAAAATATAATAAATTGGGGGAAAATAAAACAAATAAAATATATATATTGTGACGTGACATTTCTGCCCCGTCACTCGTACGATTTATGTCGACCAGTGGACCGGATTTACGGTCCATTTTTGGACGCCCCTCGACTCACTGGGCGATGTTCGGAACGAGACTCAGCGTCACGTATCTTTAAGTATTAGTTTAGTAACCCGTGTATTACCTTGCTAGCGAAATTTACCTGTTTTACCATCTGTTACCTCCGCGTGCAAAGAAGAGAGATAGAGAATTTTAGTCTGCCTGCTTTGAGTCCTAATGACGTTTATTTTGACAGCTTCATTCGATATTGGAGAGATTTGGTATTGTCGCCCCGCCGAGGGCCCCTCCACCAGTGTTATTTTGGTTAAAGCTCTCCGATTGTTTGAACCAATCTCGCTCATAAGAATCGCTCCTCTCACACCGTCAACGAGCATCGAATAACACTCTCGACTTGCGGGCGGCTGAAAGAGCACGCTGGCATAGGCCATATTTTGAACGCCGCCCGTGTCTTTCCCGCTGTAGCAACCCAGGGGGGAGTTTTCTGGAGGCGAGGTGCTGTTGTACCTGGTGGTTTATTTTGTGGGCCCACCACGTCTCCGTGACGTCCGGAATCGTGAGGGAGGCCTCCCCTCGTCCTTCCAGAGCTGCCCGCCGGATCCCCAAGAGGAAAGATACCCGGTCGCAGCTATCAAGTCGAGAGGAGTGTTCCGAGTGAGCGAGGGAAGTGAAAACAAAAGGTGAGTCGTTATTAATCTATTCGGGCAAAAGGTGTAATCAAAATTACGTTCCTTACGCGCTCCTCATTTGAAAACCCCGCGCGAAAGCGCGAGTCAAGAGTCCATGCTCGGGCTCGCGCCTAACGTGAGAGCGTTGCAGTGCCTGGGTCCGGTGGTGGGGACAACGCCGAATCGCGAGGACCGCTCGCACGCACAATTAGTCTAATTTCGAACATCGTACCAGTGAGTCAGCGGCCAGGCCGAGTCCGACGAGCCATCTGTTTGTGCGGCGAGCGTGTTCTTCGGTAAGTCCAACTCTTTATCTCCACCGAATTCACTGGTCCAGTCGAGCCCTTTTCTTTTTCTCTTATTGTTTCGGAATATAGTTCCGGTTTCTTATAGATTATGTGGCGTTTTAGTAGAACACGTGGGCGAAGTCTCGAGCGAGATTGCGGCCGAGACTTCCCGTGTTTCCAGTCTTTTGATAATGTCGTTTTGTGGGGTTCAGCTTGATCAGTGTTTCGTTATTAATTTGGTCTCAGTTAATTCTTTAAAGTTTTCGCGTTAAGGTATGACTATCGCCTATGTCACCACTAAGAGTAGGGACGAGCGAGGTCCGAGAAAAATTATCCCAAACAGCCCAAAAGAGATAGAAATTGTTTAATTCAAAATACTATGCAATCTTAATAATTCTGACTCTCGAATAAAAATATAATAGTATATAGTAAAATTAAAACAAAAATGTTTATAAATTAGTTATATATTTTATGTGTTGATTGTTCCATAAAAACTCAAGTTCCAACAGGGCGGTTCCACATAACCAAAAATAACGAGAGACATTCGGACATCACCACTGGCATCGTCTTCGGTAATTGTTTTTTTTCTAACTCACTCATTAATTAGTCATCAATATCCAGTACAATAATCATAGAAAAATAATTTTTTTAATTACATATTCTTTTTATTTACTCGACAGGGGCTGTGCATGCAGGTATCGGTTGCAGTACGTTAAATAAGCTTCTAGCTTGTGCTGATATTCCTACCATCACGGACAGCTTATTCAAACGTTATGAACGTGAAATGGGACCGATGATAGAGGAAGCTGCTAAAGAGAGCTGTAAGCGAGCAGCTGCAGAAGAGCGAGAGCTCGTTTTAGAAAAAATGGTTCAGTTAGCGCAGGAGTTGTAAGCTTTCTTTTTTTGATATCATGAAACAATCATTTTGTTAAAAAAGTTCTATCGTTATATCATTTTCTTAAAATTTTGCTGAAAATTTCGATACTTATGGGTAAAACATAAAAATTCTCAATAGTCGCTCAAAAGAGTGCTTGTTAAAAGTAGCATTTTCATCAATAAATATTTTGACTTCTCCCCAGTGCCTTCTAAAACTTTGCATACATTTTTATGAAATATTAAAGAAACAAGTTATTTTTTCAAAAAAATGTAAAGAAAAATTTTTCCGCAATTTTTGTAATTATACAGCAAGTATTTACTAAATTTTTTGATTTAAATGTCACGATAGAACTACCTCAAACAATTTACACGTTTATTTGGTTTCAAATATTACGGATTTTTTGACTCAAAAATATAGTATATATTTAAAATTTTAAATAATATAAATATAGTGTATACTTTAAATAATAGAATATGTTTTAAATAATATAATTATTAATTCGAAGAATTGTGGGATGTCGAAAAATATAATTACTTTATAATTATAGATATTTTATATAAGTAGTTATTAATCCGAAGAATCATGGAATGTTTTAATTAATTTTTTCGCAAAAATATTTTTGTATTTTTTCTACGAGAAAGATTTTGTCATTTTGTTTAATCCGAAGAATCGTGAGATGTTTTGATTATTTTATCGAAAAAATATTTTCGTGTTATATACGAGAAATATTTGCATCGTCAGTTGATGAATAAATTGAACCAGAAACAATTGGTTGTTTATTTCTTTTTCTTTTTTTTTACTATTTTCTTTGCTATTTTCTTTCTTTTTTACCTGTCCTATTTATATTATTATTTAGACCTGAAGAGTTGAGGTACGAGGTGTATCCGAAAGAACAAATTCTGCGAACATCGATGTACTATGGACCAGCTAACAAGGATTTTGAAGGCCGAAATAATAGAATTTTTGATACAGCCTTGTTGGATGTCGTGAACATTTTGGTTTCATACGACATGGGTTGGAGTAGGCGTGGGAATGGTCGAAGCTATAATAGCTTGAATGGCTACGGTGCGATTATTGGCTTCTTAAGCGGAAAAGTGTTGGATTTTGCAACACGAAATCGCAAGTGCAAACGCTGTGATAGTGGTATCACTCAAGAACATCACGATTGCCGGTTAAATTTTACTGGAAGTGCCAAAGCGATGGAAGCCAGTGTTGGTGCAGAGCTGGTCAATAACAGCACAATATTAAAAGAAGCCAAGCTGAATGTTCGTGTACTCATTGGGGATGATGACAGCTCCACGATAGCTGCTGTCCAACGAGGAAACCCTGAAACGATTTTTAAACTCTCTGATATGAATCATCTTCGGAAGCACTTTATAAACGATTTATACGACCTCAAAAAAGATTATAGAGAGATGAGAGCAAAGGAAACAATTCCACATCTAAAGAAATGTTTTGGTTATGCAGTTAAGTAAAACCAAGGTAAAACAGCTGATTTGGCAGCTGCCTTACGCAATATTCCTGATCATGTTTTTGGAGCGCACGAGAATTGTGGACAGTGGTGTCGCGGATCCCAAGGACGTCACGTCATTCAAGTAAAAGATGAGAAATTGAATGAAAAATTGATTCAACTTTTTGAGAAATATGCAAAATATTCTCACAAATTTTCAATGGCTGCTTCCAGTCAAAGCAACGAGAGCTTGAATAATATAATGGCTCATAAGGCACTAAAAAATCGATGTTACAGCCTCAGTGAATCAGCTGATTATCGTATGGCGAGTTCTGTGATTGCGAAAAATGATGGAGAAAAATATATATTGAATGTCCGAGAAAAACTATCGATGCCAAGTGGAATACATGCGTCACGTCATGCAGAAAGTCGAGAAAAAATCAAACAACGAAGAATAGTTAAAGCTCGTTTACCATCAACCAAAATTCAGCGAAATTTGTTGTCTCTGAAACGAGATTCATGGAGAAAAAAGAAAGAAGAAATCGAAGGCGTGTAGTATCAGTCAAACTGTGGTATGGATCTTGATACAGAGGATTTAGATTCTATTATCGATTCACCTTTCATTGTTAATGATCTACCGACTATTTTCTTGACAACCGAAAGTTGTAATATCGTTTTCTTTGATCTGGAGACGTCGGGTTTAGCGAGTACTAGCGATATTTTGCAAATTGCTGCCAAGTTGGGAGAGCACACGTGCAATATCTACATAACTCCCACGCAACCAGTAGACCCTCGTGCATTCATGGCTACAGGGTTACAAAATGTCAATGGAAAGCTGTACTGTCGTGGAAAACAAGTCAACTCTGTTCCTCTGACAGACGCATTGATTCAATTTCAGCAGTTCTTGAATTTATCTTCCATGCCCTGCATACTTGTTGCCCACAATTGCAAATTCGACTCTTCTCTTTTACTTAGGGCAATAATATATAATTCAGTGGTAGAGTAATTCGCAAAAATCGCTGGTTTCTGTGACAGTTTAAATTTGTTAAAAAAGCGTTTTCCCAATCGCAAAGGTAAAGGTTTGTTTAAATTGGAAATTTTAGCCAGAGATTTACTTCAGGTTCAATTAAACAACAAGTTTCACGAAGCTACGTATGACGTCCAAATGTTGGAACAACTAACGTCTACCTTTCTTCTAAAATCAGATTTGATCGCTAATTCGCAGAGCAAAACCGCGAAGGTATCGCGATATTATTATCTAAAAAAGATGTTAATAATAAGACAACCGTTACCAAAGACAAAAGGGTGATAGAGAAAATTGTTAATCAACTACAAAAAGACATTTAATTTTATGGATTGTTATTTATTATGAACCAATAAAGAACTGGTATTGAAATTTAGAAAAAAATTTATTGTAAAAATTCGAATCTAGAAAAGTGAAACGATTCGTCGCATTTAAAATTCGAGCGGGAAAGTACATACATATGTCATCACAGCGGGGCGGTGTTGCCACATGTTATAATCGCCGACTTCTCTCCGATGGACTACTTATAAACTGTATTGATAATTTATTTATTTTCTAAAGAATGAGACGTCAAAAATACTTCATTTTGACGTCAAAAAATTCTAAAAATTCCTGACTATGAGTTCAATTTTTTTGAGAAAAATCCTAAATCCATTTTTCTCGTAATTTACGATAAACGAAACGCAACTTCAATTTACATGGGTTTAGATGGGGAAAATAGAAAATTGGAAATTAAATATCTCAAATTCTAGACGTCAGAAAATGTTTGGTCTCATAGAAAAGTTGTTTGTTTTAATGCCAAGAACATCTACACAAAGTTTTAAGAAAATCCTAAATCAGCCCATTTTGTGATAGTAATACCTTAACGTAGAGTGAATTATAGAGTTCGAGTCTTTGTGAAATTGCGTAGTGAGCGCTGGAATATTCCACGCAACGACGCCTCTCTCTCTCTCTCCCTGTACGCGCCGAGGCTCTAGCGAGCACGTTACCTCGCGTTTGTTTGCTCTCTGTCTCTCTCGCTCGCGCTGGCGAGCATCGTTTATACGGCGTTATATTTTGTCTTTCGTATCGGATCTTTTTTAACCGTTATTTTTACATTCGCCTATATTGTTCTTTCTTTATTTCGTGTGACGCTTACCTTATTTTCTGTTACCTTATTGCGAGCATTATTACCTGACGAATGCGGGCGCGCCCCGCGCGAATTCCCTCGTTACTGCGTGAGGGGTAAAAGTTATGCGATCTGGTGTATCACCGAATTAATTTCGTTCGAATTTTATTTTATATCGAATCTACCTTCGTCATAATGTATCTTTTTCCTGTACTCTAGCTTATTCGGCAATTTCGAATAAAGTCTGAACTATTTCCTAAATTTTTCTTAGTCTTGGCTCATTTTTTTTGCGTTGCGAATTGCTACCTTTTCCCCAAGGATCCCCCTCTCTACCTTTCAGTATCTCAGATGAGCTGAGTAGCCGGACCGTCCTCGGTCACGCGTGTCTCTCGTTCCCTCTGTGTCGTACATTATTATTTGACGTTACCATCGTTGAGAGCGGATAAATTAAAAGTCGAGTAATCGGCGGTACTTCGTACCTGGCGCCCAATTCACTCTCATGGCCGGAGAGTGGTGCGAGAGGACGAGACGGGTGAGCCGAGAAGCCCAGATAGACAAACGTGCTGTGAAAAAATTGAAAACAGCATAAAGACAGCAATACGACGTCACGATTCAGAATAGCATGACACAAATATTGCTTAGTTTGCTTCCGAATTGAACAGCAAACTAACGGCACGGTTATAAATTTGGCAGCAATATTGCGAAAAATAATGTCGCCAAGATGGCAACACTATGTGAGAGCGAGTAATAGCACAGCTACGGCAACGGAACAGCACGATGTACTTTTTTGTTGATCAAAAAACTAATTCAATGAAACAGCGAAGGAACGGCAATAGGATAGGACGCCGTGCAGTTCTCTTTGAGTGGTTATTTGAGCACCCTTCTTGAGCAAGAAAACATTACGTCAGAAACACGGAGTAACAGCAAGGGAACAGCAACAGGAGAGCACGACGTGCCGTTTTGTTGCTGTTCCCTTGCTGGCACACTCCTTAGGCGAAAGAACATCAGATTTGAAATACGCAGTAACGGCAAGGGAACAGCAACAGGACAGCACGACGTGCCGTTCCGTTGCTGTGCCCTTGCTGGCACACTTATTTCGTGAGAAAACGTGTGGCTTGTAATACGGATTAACAGCAAGAGAACGGCAACGGGACGACACGTAGTGCAGACCGGATTGAGGTGCAAAATAACAGCATCGAAACCAAGAATCAGTGACAGACTGTAGCAATGAGATAAAGGCGTATTCTCAGCGTGCTGTGCCGTATAATTTACGATGCTCGAGCGATTCGCTGCTGTTGTTGGGTTTTCGGAGCAATGACGCGGCTCTGTTACCGACAGTCGAGCAGAGTGTCGACGGTACATTACCTTGTCGACTCGCGATCACCCGAAGAACGCAATGTCCCGTTCTCGAGCTATTCGAAAAAAGAAGCAATCATTGAATCGATGAGGCAGTATCGCCAAATCGGTAAGTAATACAGTAATCGTTATAATTATTTAATCTAACATAAAGTAATAAAAATGAACATGCATTTAATCGGGTGAATTCGTATCGTGACTTTGGGCCCATGGTACGATGAATGTGGGCATACAGTAGAAAAACCCGAGTTTTGCGGAGTTGCTAGCCATCTTTTAATTTACGATGGAATCCGAACCACTAACTGATTCATACGATGCACTCTGTTCTTTTACTCGCAAATAATTATACTTCGTAGCTACTACCTTATTAAATAACATGCATTAAAAAAATGAATTACCTATTTGTGCGACACAAAGCTGTTTACCTCTTTGGCGGGATACTACCTATCGATTAGATCGGAGAACGTGACCTTGCGCTTGACAGCATCGAATCTAAGGACGACCTTGATACGCTTCGTTGGCGGGATCGTTGGTGAGCGGCGTTGTTGCGCGTGCGGTGTTGAAGGCTGCGATTTCGTCGTCTCATATCCTCGTCAACATTCTCAATATCCGAATTACCGCTTCCATCATGCGTCTGCGAATGAGATGGCGTACGATTCTCAATACGCCGGGGCTGATCATTGGGTGGAACATTTCCTCTGGGGTCCCTTTGATTTTCCCTTGCGTTATTCAGGCTGTTCCGGTGGCGCTGCTTCGAACTCCTGAGCGCGTTAGTCATTGCGTCGGTGAATTGGGACCAATCTGGTTTCGGATAATTTCTATTCCTCGCAACTGCCGCTATATTGCAAACGTAATGACAAAAATGATTAGTTTACTTTCGGATTGAGAAAGAAAAGTTGATTAATTCATCACATTACTTACCATAAAGGGCTTTGGCAAATCTTGTTTTGCCAAGAGCTATCTCATTTGGTTTTCGGCCGAGCCAGGTCAAAGCCGGCGATACCGAATCTTCCATGGCGTTCTTCAAAATCTCGTTAGCCGTTTCAACTAATGTGTGGCCACCGAGCGACCCCAAGTATCTGACCTGAAATGGTAAGTTATCGAGATTGTGACAGCTATGATAGAAACGTTTAATGAAATTTTAATTTAATGTACATTTTTTTTCCGATTTCTTTTCGGTCGCGTGTACACGTACTTTTGAACTTGACCGTTTTTTTATAATTTTTCTCTTCATGACAAACATCCAGGGGGGGGGGGGGAGCAGTCGCTCTGATTTCCGTTTTTTGAAAAGTTGCTTACAATTTTATTTGGAGCATTATGTAATATTCTTTCAAAAATAGAAAAGTCTCGTCGAGTGGTGTATAATTTGGGTGATATTATAAGCTTACCACATTCTTGTACTCGTCGTCCGGTATGGCCTCGAAATCATTTATTTGCTCGGGGCTCGTAAGTGGTAATGATCTAAGTTTTTCGGGAAATTCCGTGGATAGTTCCCGCTCATATAATTTCATATAATTTCTTGAGATCGCTATTCGTTGAATTTCATTTAAATGGAGAAAGAGAAAATGTATCGATAACAATCATGTGGCAACGACTATATTGATATACGTGCTAGTATTTCGTAATAATTACCGCATTCCCTTTTTCACGATTTTCGCGAGCGACCTAAATATCAAAAACAACAGAATGAGAGGAACGTAAATTATTTAAAAAAATCCTGATTATCACGAAAGACGCGTAAATGATACGAGGGGCAGTTTCTTACGTTACATCCTCTCTCAGTGCTGTCACCGACTCTTCCGAAGCGAATTTGAATGCCTGATTGAATTGGGGCCAAGGCCGTGGGGGATATTGCCATTGTTGTTGTTCATAAGAACGACCCCATGGATTTTCATACAACGGCTGTTGATATTGATCCGCTTCATCCTGAAATTGAGAGGGTTGCGGTTGTAGTGATTGTGATCGATAGTCGTCTCGTTGATAATGTGGAAATGAATTATATTGTTGTGTTAGTTGCGGTTCTTGTCGATGTAGTTGACGTTGTTGTTGTTGTTGTTGTTGTTGTTGTTGTTGTTGTTGTTGTTGTTGTTGTTGTTGTTGTTGTTGTCGTTGCTGTTGTTGTTGTCCCATTTCGTGCTGCGTCGTCAACGTCTCGTTAGGTCTCGTCGTGCCGCAAGCTGAGTCGCTCGTCGTTGTAATTCGCGTTGGCGTTTTCTCCCCGTGCGCGCGGATATCATGATCCGATGTCGTCTGGAATTGTCCGGGGGTTATAGCCGATATTTCCTCTGATGTCGTTGCATCTTGTTGGCATGGCGATGTTCCGCTCCGATGAAGACATTCCAACGTTATTAATGACGACGGTTCGGGATGCTCAGATCTCGGCGTTGATGACGGAATGTATTCCGGTTCAGCGGTGTCCTGAGATTCAATTTGCGAAAAACGAGATTACGCGTTTTTACGAAGAACTCTTACTGCGGATATCGTCATTAATTAATTTTTTGAACGCACAGTATTGTATTGCCTATGCGTGGCAATTGCAAGTGACGTATGATTGTTATACAACGGTGGGAAATTTTGAAGGGCCTCCATCGCACCCCGTAGATTAGCCTCGGTTTCTCGAGGCGTCGAATTCGTGCGGTTTTCTGGAACAGGTTCCCCGCTCTGATCTACCGAATATTCCTCCGATGACGTAGTTTGAAAAGTGGGATTGTAATCCCGAAGATATGAAGGTGGCCGTTTGTTTCTCGTCGGTCGTGACGTATCCATGCTGTGGATTAAAAAAAAATCGCGAAAACATCTACTTATGGGGGGGGAGGGGTATTGCGACAGAGAATTACTAAACTTTCGAAGTACGATAAAAACATGTTAGAAACGGTAGAACGCTTAATGCGATAGGACATGCAATTAAAAAATGGACAAACAATTCTTTGACCCGAAAACAACTTCTCCAAGAAGCGAAAATTCAACGGTAAATAGAAAAGAGTAAATAAAAGTCGAGACATTGTAGCCATAGAGTCCCAATGGAAAAGAGAGAAGTCAATACGAATGAAAACAGCGACAACGCATTCCTCGGTTGCGTTATCAGTAGGGATTCATTGCGGCAACTACGAATGTATCTTCAGCAACCGTTTCAACGTCGCTGTTGCCGGTGCGACGAGGTGACCATAGAGGCATCATATAACACTTTGATTGAACATCGACAAATGGAACCATTGAAACATTTTCAGTGAGCGTTTGACACTTGAAGAACCTTACATCACTTGACGATATACCGACGTTGAAGAAAGCTTCCACTGAATCGAATTTTTTCACAACGAGGTAAGTGACATTACGATAAACAATTATGTTTTCTACTAAACAAATTCCAGAATCCTTAAGGATGCAGCAGCGGTTGCGATTTTTTGTACTCAACATGAAATTTCGACCTTTCAAACGGCGGAACTGAGCAACATCGTCAATATGAATATAACGCGGTAGCGGACCAGTATTATGTCGATCGAGAACGATAGGAGTTTCTGTATTGCGTATGCACGGACGGGAATCAACTGTTACTCGTGTACGCTCAGCAATCCTATTAGCGATTTGCTGTAATGACAAATGCGGCTTTCTGACGCATCGGCGAAAATGTTGCATCGCGTTTTCATACGGGAAGGAGGAATATCCGTCGGCAGGGCCGAAGAATTCAACATCATCGACCAAGTGCAACAAACCATGAACGTTGTAACTGAGAAAATCGTAGCCATAAAGGCACTGGCTTTGAACAACGAAAAGTTTTAAAGCAATTCTCGCATACGTCAATTCTCGACGGGAAGGATTGGTCGACACCAAGACACGCGTAGCACTGCTAAGCAAAAGGAAATGATCATACAATTCAACGGACAATATACCACGCAGAACGACCGCTCCTCTATACAACAAAAATTGATGAAACTCTGTAGCTTTCCAGCGAAAAAAACTTTCCAACGAACATGGTCGACGAGCGAATTCCTCAGGACACCAATCGAATAAGGATCTGAGTCTTACCGAAATCAACAAAATATCTCGAGCACACAATTTAGAGATTTTCGAGAACTTTCCTAAAGCCCAAGCAATCAACAACCGCTTCATAACACCGAGATATAACAAATGCATAAGATCGAACGGAACCTGCGACACTGGACCCATGGGAAGATGCTCGAGGGGACTCTCGACGTTACGTAAGTGATAATCTTCATCGATTTCGTTAAAATAATCCTGATCGGTCCACGGTACATTGTCAATTTGTTCATAACACATACGAGTTCCGGTGTGTCGACCGGTTACTTTGCATTTCGAGCAAAGATTTGTTGAAGTCGCGTTCTCATGAAACAATGCGAAAGAACGAGCGGGTGCGTCGGCGATAAAAGCTCGAATAACCACGCAATAAGTCGATTCTTGGTAACGAATGCCTCCCTCTGCTATGATACGTTCTACGTCTTCCACAAAGGAGCTGAGAAACTCCACTGCGTTTGCAGGTTTCTTTGTCCCTCGATACACACCTATAATTCCGACAGGAGAATTCTTCACATTCGAAATTCTACATTGGATCGGCCATATATGACTATCACCCGAATTATCAAGATTAGCCCCGTCAATGCTCCAGTCAATTTCTAAGAAAGCTGGAATTTCATCTTTCGGCGTGGAATCGAGAATACTCGTAAGCGCGTTCTCCAACCCTAAATGAAGATATTCCCCGGGGGGGCACTTCACGCAGCTCGACCGGCTTACGCGGAGTACTCAGAAGCGTTTTTGTATATTTCGGAAGAGTTGAAAAACATGAATGCTTCCTGAGATTTTCAAGAAGATCATCCCCGACACGATGACTAATATTATTTTTGACCAACCACGAGGCTAAATCGTCGCGAAAACCACCCGAGCACTCTGCAACCGATTCATCCGTAAGAGCAGACTCCCCGCTAGAATCGATAACGAAACCGGACGATCCTTCCGTATTGTCATCATAATCATCGTTTTGACTCACGTCGATACCAGGATTAATGGAATTATCGAACGAGTGTATGATCGAAGACTCTGTTTGTTGCATGGATGGCTCCCTAGCCGAAGAAAATACGACCGACGAGCTAGAATCATCGATTTCAGCATCAGAAACAGTTATATGAGTGGTCCGATCGGCTTTTGACGACCTATTTGCACGACCGTTGCAGAATAATAGCCTATTTTTTCGAAGTTCCCTCCTAACTGAACGTTGCTGCCTGGACGACAAAGCTTCGAATGACTTTCGACCACGTGACTTTTTAATTACCCGCGGCATTGTACCAATTATTCGACCGAGCTTAGTAATAATTAATGCAAACAAATTGAAAGGTATGCCAAAATAACGTATTACTCCCTTTTTTTCCGATGGAAACAAAAACGCCACCCGCAGTTTGGTCTTTTTCGTGGCTGAATAGCTCGTGATGATGACAAACTGAATGAGCAGAACGGATCTCTATGTGAAAAAAAAAGTTTCGGAATTAATCGAAATCTATACCGGGCCTAAAAATCTAATCGCCGACACCGTAGCTAAAGAGCGATTTGTGAACTGAGACGAAATTGTATATAGAACATTTTTTTTGTTTCAATTTAAAACGGAGGAACAACTGATCACGTACTCTGATCAGTATAATCTTTACTCGATTCCTCTTTGATTTCGAATTATTTTACTTTCTCGTCTTACCGATTGTTTCTCCCATCGGTCACCGCCTCTCAGAAAAATTCTCGAAATGAAATTATTACCGAGAGCATTCCCACGAGACGGTGGTCACAATGACTTTGGACGAATGGGGAAAATGCAGGGACTCAGTTGGGTAAAAGACTTTTATTCATAGTAGTTATCGTAGCATTGAAAAGTCGTCTTTGAACCGCCATTAGTCTGCGTGGCGAAAGAATTAACTTTTTAGATTATCAAGATAATCAAAACTTTGAGATTATCGGTAGATGCGAAGCATGATATTAAATTAATTTTTAAGATTTGTTTTCGTTTCAGCCTATTATCTGAAAAAAAAATAAAGAAAAGAAGCAGTCGAATCGGAGACTCGACACTTCGATGAGA
This sequence comes from Venturia canescens, assembly GCF_019457755.1. Taxonomy (NCBI): domain Eukaryota; kingdom Metazoa; phylum Arthropoda; class Insecta; order Hymenoptera; family Ichneumonidae; genus Venturia; species Venturia canescens. The sequence goes on from NC_057427.1 coordinate 17,441,749, forward strand.
GCTTTCTATAAAAAAAGGAAAATACGAAATTGGCACAATCATTAAATGCCAAGGAATAAGAACGTGATGAATATTTATGTTCTAATTGCCGTGGGGCGAACATATTGAATTATTCAATAGGAAAAGTTAAAGGTATGAAAATACCTTTAAAATCATCAAAACAGGGATTAACTGAGAGTGATTAAAATTTGTAATTAAATTTTGGTCAAAAACAAGCCTTCGGTTGGTCCATATCGACTGCTGTCGACATTCAAAAACAAGAGAATAAGAAGCCACTGAACATTCCAGTGAAAATAATTGAAAAATGGAATTCTTTATTTTCCTTTCATTGAAATGCACGGAAAGTTTTGTTCCGAAATTTTTATTACAGACATCATTAACTGAGCGAGGAGCGTAGCTTTGAGCAAGTGAAAGAATACGTAACTACCGAGAAGTTCTCTTTGCACGAAAGAATTTAGTTAAAAAAGTTCCGACGCCATTGAAAAAAAAAGACTTCTCAAATAATATTGGCGGTACGAGGATTCACATGAGCCTATACAAACGATATATTGCGACCGAAAGCCTTTTAAAATGAAGGTAAAACAAAGAAAAAAGAATTAAGGAAGCTCGGTCGCGTAGGGCCGGGTTCTGTGGGTGCATGAGCAGGGCACCCCCCTTTTTTTCAAATACGCATATTTGTAATACCACAATGCATTATAAAACCATTATTAATCATTTAAAACAGTAATAATCAGTCACACATCAATAAAAAAAGAACAGAAAAAAAGGTGCAATTTAATGATACGATCCTGCTCACAAAAAAGTGGCAACGTCGCAATTTGCTATCTCATTCTGTCAGCAGATTTTCTTGTTACATTGAAAACTCCGAGTTGGTGGTCGTCGCATGGTTTTTATTGTGCAAAAAAAATTGTTTCTGAGCGTTCTTCGAAAAACTAAAAGAATTACAAAATGCCGTACAACGTGCGGGCTGTTGTTGGTAAAAAAAAAGGAAAATTCGTGAAAGAGAAAGTGAAACGAGCAATAGAAGCTGTTAAAAACAATCTATATCGACACACCGAGAACAAGGTTTGCTATTATCATAAAAAATATTATTATTGTCAGAAAAAAGTACTTGACAGAGAGAAGATGCTTCAATATATTAAATAAAAATAAAGGATATTATCGGAAAAATTTTTCAGTACGATGATTCTGTCAAATCTAACCTCGAAGGACGCAGAATTGTCGAATTGAAAACGCTGGGACTGCAGTTGTGGTGTCAATATTGTGACCTGGCATTATCTTTGAGGGATGTCACGGATGAACAACGATGTGGATTTGCAAGTGTGTTAAGAGTTGCTTGCAACCATTGTGGAAAAATAATTATGGTTCACACGAATATACGAAATTCCCAGACAAAATGTCACGATGTAAATTTGAAAGCAGCAATAGGTATTTGAATTAAATATATTCTAATAACATTTTGATAAAATAACATTGGACGATATAAAAGTAACGTTAGAAATGGTTTGAATTGTTTCTGTTGCAGCAATCATTGATTCTGGTATAGGCGAGAGCCAAATGAACACTATCTGCTCAGCAATGAACATACCAAGTGTTTCTGCAAAGCTGCTGAAACGGAGCGAGAGGATTGTGGGTTCATTAAGCTTGAAAAACAACTATCGGTTGATAGGGATCAGGTTCAGAAGTAAGTTTGAAGATTTATATTTTCAGTAATTATAAAATCTGTTTCATTTGAGAGATTTTTAGAGTTTGGAGTTTCTTATTTATGGTTCGAATCTTTTTTTCAAGTTCAAAAAATGAATTCATTATTTCATCTTAGTTATTGATAATGAAATTCGATCAATCGTCTGCGATTATTTTGAAAATGGATAGCCGTATGCACTTTAAATTTTTTTATTTATACAATTATAACATTTTGTTATATATACAATCATGAGATTTTTTTATATACACAATTATACAATTTTTTGAAATTAGAAAATATACAATAATTATTTTTTTCTTAATTAAGGTTATTTTTTGCGCATTCTCGATGCATTTTTTTTTTTTTTAATTAAAAAATTATCCGTTATTGTATGGATTGATAAAATGTTGTTTATGACCATACAATAAGCGTTATTTATACAGTATTATTGATAAAGTTCTACGATTAATTCTACTGCTTACCGCCACACTCAATTTTATTATGTATCTGTACTTGAATTGATTTTTTAATAAATACATTGCAGACACGCATTTTTATATATGTCGAAATTATGTTCGAGTTTTTATTCACAGTAATGAAAGTGCCGATCCGATTCCAACAAAACCCGAAAGTTCCGAATCCATTTCCGACACGATAGAAAATCGTTCCCCTGAAAAGTCTCCTGAAACTAATATAATAGCTTCTATTGATACGGGATGGCAGAAGAGAGGCACCGGTCATGCGTACAACAGTAATTCTGGTCTCTGTGATGTTTATCCAAACTCCTCGAGCCATAAATGCAGCAATAATTTTTTTCTAATAATTAATTATATATCCTACAGGTCATAGTTCACTAATCGGTTATCACTCGGGTAAAATATTGTCCTATTCTACGCGCAACAAGAAATGTAGGCTTTGTGAAGCAGGACAGAAGAAAGAAGACCATCAATGCAGGTGCAACTTCTCTGGGTCTGCGAAAGCTATGGAGCCTGATATGGCTGTGGAACTAGTCAACAGAAATGATCTTCTTAAAACAGAAGGGACCAGAATATCAGTTCTCATTGGCGATGACGATTCGTGCACTATTGCAGCAGTTCGTAGAGAAGCTGGAGGACTGATAGAGAAATGGTCTGATTTTAACCACGCGCATAAAGCATTCAAAAATGCTTTGTACCGAATGAAGCTGCAGCCTAATTTGATAAAATATTTTTCGAATTGTTTTTCTTGTGCGGTTAAACAAAATGAAAAAAATCCCAGAGGTGTAGAGGCGGCACTGAAGAACGTAGTACCTCATGCGTTTGGTAACCATAGTAATTGTGGTGAATGGTGCGATTACAAGCTCATGGGAGAAGATTATGTACACAAGTATCTTCCACGGGGGCAGCCTCTGTCCGACACAAACCTCAAAGAATCCGTTTCGAAATTATTTGATCGTTTTGCTGCCAATGCCGATAAGCTTGCACCTTGCGCATCAAGTCAAGCAAATGAAAGTTTTAACAGTCTTGTTGCTAACAAACACCCGAAATCAAAATTCTACGCGGGATCAGAATCTTTCGATTATAGGGTTGCAGCTGCAGTAGCTCAAAAAAATATTGGAACTAAATATGTCCTTGAAGTTAATAAGTTAATGGATTTATCACCGGGCAAAGAAACGCATAAATATCGGGAATCCAAAGATAGAAAGAGGGAGACCCAAGCCAAATACAGAAAATCGGTGGAATTCAAAAGGAAAAGGCTTTTCGCTACAAAAAAAAGATCTGCAAAAACTATGGCAATATCACAGCGAGAAGGAATTACGTACCAAACGGAAAGTGGATTCAGCAATGTATCAGACATTTTACATGATTCGTACATCAGCGGTAAGCAATTTATAAATTATCGATGAAAAGATTAATAACCGCAATATCGCCAGAATTGAAATATTTTTTTTTTTCATCAAGAAAACGTTGATTTCGAAAGGTGCTCTATCGTTGTATTTGATTTGGAAACTACTGGATTGCACAAAACAGCTGAAATATGCCAGGTAAAAATTAATGATCATTTTGCCATAACAAAGTATGAATTATTTATGTATATTTTTATAGATTGCTGCATGTACCAAGGAAGCTTCATTCGATTCATATATCATACCGTCAAAAGGTATGTCACCTGGATCCACTCAAGTTACTGGGTTGCGAGTTTTGAATGGGGAAATGTATTTGGAAAATACTAAATTGGATACTGTACCAGCAAAGACTGCGTTTACCAATTTTTTAAATTTTCTACAATCTCAAGACCAACCGCTTATTCTTGTAGCACACAACGCTTTTAGGTGATTATTGTTTCAATATGATTCATGAATTTATCATAATGCGATATATGTGTTCATGAATCTTATTTTCGTTGGCAGATTCGATGCACCGAGGATTCTGCAGTTGGCGGCAGATTTGGGCTTGAAGGACGAATTTTGTTCAAGAGTAAAAGGATTTGCTGATACGTTACATATTTTTAAAGAAAAACTTCCAGATCGGAAGCTTAGAAAACAGAAATTTTCTCAGGAAGCACTTGCTACAGACTTCATTCACCCCAGTCAAATACAAGAAGCACACAATGCGATCAACGACGTGCAAATACTCCAAACATTAATAGATAATATTGGTGTTGAAAAATCGCTAATTGCTAAACACACGCGAAGTGTTCCTTGTATTTTAAAAGCGGGCACAACTGCAAAAATAACTGCAAGCAATAAAGCTTCCTTGCACAAGTTTACCGATATTTCCGAACATATGAAAATGAAAATATCAAAAGCCGGCATCGACGAAGCTTTGCTCAAAAAAGCTTTTAAAACTGGATGTGACGAAGGTGTACGAATTTTATTAGCAGAAGATGTCGGAGGTAGACCAAGAGTGACAAAAAATAAAAAGATTATAGAGAAAATAATTCAACAACTGAAAATTACTTGATTTCATACAGTCCACGATATTTTACTCCACGATCTATTACGAATTTTTTCTGGTCTCATTACCTGTGATGTATAACATAATTTATTATTGTTGGAAAATAAATACATAAATTGTGTTAATCGTTGAAACTTGTCGTTTTTATACAATTGATTCGTTTTTTTAACCTCTTTATGTACGCGTATACCCACGCCCGGACGTGCATGTGTTTTTCACAAATTCCAGGTTAGGCAGTCGACGCTTCAAATGTCGCGCATGCGCTTCAGCGCTATGCTGAACATCTGATTTCTGCGACGTTGCGGAATCGTCTCACCGTCACGAAACGTCCCAGAACATCGAGTTTGTAGACATTTCAACATTCAATATCTTTTTAGATAGGTCGATAACCTCAAACTTTTTTGATATATTCTGAATCCTTACAATTTGGAGAACAATACTCTATTTTTTTGTTTATTTCTGTTGCGCGAGTGCATATATATCCCTTAGAACACGCGTTTTGAGAGTAACTCTTCCATAAGACCAATGTTAAAAATCCTAACTTTCACTATTTTTTTCGTTCTTAAATGGTCGATGACCTCATCTGAAATTTCGCACATATCTTTATTGATAATCTAACTATGAGATATTAAAAAATTATTTTTTTCTGCTGCGCAGGCATTCGCGACCGAGCCTCCTTAATAAGAAATGAAAATGAGATGAAACCGGTGATGGCGCGTAAGAATTTCAGTCTACGTGTAAATAAAATAAAACTTTAAATTGATTGCGTATGAAGTAAATATTTGACAAATTTTGAAGTAATTCAGCGTGCTGTAGATCAAACTATTCTTCCAGTTAAAAAGATTTGAGAGTAAATAAAAATGCGATAGAATCGGTGATGGAACGTTAGAATTGCAGACCACGTGTAATTGAAATAAAACTTGGAATTGATTGCGTATGAATGAAATATTTGACTAATTTTGAAGTAATTCAGGGTGCTATTGATCAAATTATTCTTTCAGTTAAAACAATTTGAGGGTGAATGGAAATGCGATAGAATCGGGGATGAACCGTTAGAATATCAGTCAACGTGAAAATGAAATAAAACTTTAAAATGATTGCGTATGAATGAAATATTTGACAAATTTTGAAGTAATTCAGCGTGCCGTAGATCAAACTATTCTTCCAGTTATGACTTTTTTTTCATTAACTTTTTTCGTGAAAATAATTATCATGAATTTCATTAAAGTTTCCAATTTGTTCGATAAATATTCCAAATTATCAATAAAAACTTGGCCTCCAATTGATATCATACATTTTTATACTGCATGTAACTTGGATAGTACATTTTTCAATGTCTTCAATATTTATGAATTTTTTTGAAATTTTTTTATTTTTCTTTACAGAAGTTTTTCGATTGTTTTTTATTTTTGTTGAATTTTTTTGAACTTTCCAATTTTTCGTTTATTATTTTTATAGAATTTTTTTCCTGGTTCTAAATCTTTTTTCTATGCTAGAGTATATATGAATAACCATATATGAATAACCTGCTAGTGTTTCCCGAATGTTCAACGATAAAATAGAAAGCGCGAAATTTTATAAAGAAATCAATCATTGAATATTGAGACAATTCGTACATATCTAGTTGAAGGAAGTGTCATAATTAAACCCGTTGAATATATCTACATAATAAGCAGGGGTTCAAAATTTTTGTACCAGTTTTGCGCTTTGGCTATAAATCCCCATTGTAGTCTCGGTGCTAGCGCACAATACTCGTAATCGGAAGGTTGAGCTTTCGAACCCCCACGTATAACATTTTTTTTTTTTTTTACAGAAATCATTGTATTATATATGTCCATTAGGGTGGTCGTTATTTAGGGTTATAATTTTTTTTCTAAAAATTTTAACTTGACAAAAAAATTTTAAATGACAAAAAATGTTTAGAATCATAAAAAAAAATGTCTAAATTGAAAAATACAAAAATAGCTAGAAAATTTTTGAAAAAAATCACACGGATTTTTTAGATGATTCTCAATACGTTATCTGGTGTAACATTTCTTTATTAAGTTAAGACTTTCGAGAAAAAAATCATGCACATTTACATCATGCTGTTTTGCAAAAACCGCCATTTTGCAAAAACTGAATGAGGAAAAGAGTTCATATAGCCAATGTTTTGGGAAGGTCAGACATTAAGGACACCTTTACTAGCAATAACATAGTTATTTGAGTGCAGCAACAATAACGAAAATCGATTTAAAGAAAAAAAAACGTTAAAAAATCTTGACTTTTTAATTAAAAACGCAAAAATAATATAGATTTTCAGTTAATTTTACAAAATAAATGCGATATTCTGAAAGAGCACCCTCAAAAACCTCCTATGCCAGATTTTGAAGAATTTTCTTTTGTTCCTCAATGAAAACTGGGTACTTGAAATTGAGTGTCCATAATTGTCGTTTTGCGCATTAATGGATTAGTACGGCGATGCTATACAACATTTTGAGGGTAGAAGTTTTGGAAATCATTCCCATATAGCAACATGCTTTTAAGTAATTTCTGAAAATTTGAAGATTTTCCAAACGTATTGAGACTCACAGTAAAATCGTGACCACAATCCCAGAAAAATTCCATGTATTTTGAACGGAAAACTTCAACCCCCGTGATCAAGGATTAAGTATGTTTTAAAACTTTGAAAAAATTACAGCATTACTTTTTATGTATTTCAAACCGATTTAGTGGCGGAAAGTGTAAAATAAATTTTGACCCCAAATAACGACCACCCTAATGTTCATATATAAAATACATTCATTCAAAGATTTTGGCCATCTTAATAAAAGGAAAAATCCCGATACATCAATACGAATGGCATACACATTGGATGAGTCTGTAGCGATAATCCGTTTTGTTTCATTTGGATTTTTTTTTATTCAAGCATTTTTATAACTGAAATTGATGGAATGATTTGAATAATAGATGAAAAATATCGATAAATCAAAAACTTGAAATTTCTTTGGAAATCGTTTTTTCATATCATTTTATTATGTATATTTACATGTTCCAATCACGAGAGTACGAATGAATATCTGGTGACAAAAATTTATAATTCTTTAACCGGTTGACTGGTATTGGATCATATATGTACAAAAAAAAGTCGGGCCCATTCTGGTTTTGTATCATATGTGTACATTGTTGTGTCCGCGAAGACCGTCGCGAAGGGACGAGTTATCAAGGACGAGTATTTAAGGGATTTAGGCCAAAAGAGCTGAACTCCAACTCGATACTTTTACAACAAGTTAACAATAAGTTTATTTAAGAAGTTACAAATTCGAGGTTTTATTGCCTCGAGACCGATCGTTACAATTCTCGTCAAAGACTGTCGAATTTTGGTTAGTTGGTAAATTTATAGACTTGGGGGTTTTTCCCCCTCTCGCGACAATATGGCGTGATATTCTTTCTCGAAGTTTCGGTGATGACATCGAGGGTCGATGCGCTCGTTCGGGAACGTCGATATTTCGCCGTCGATGCATTTATGCTGAGAACGCTTAATTTATATACTCTTTATTTTAGGAGTGCGATGTACGGGCATAACATCCCTCCCCCCTTCGGGAGACGAAATTCATTTCGGCTACTTTTTCGCACGGAATAAAATAATTAAATTTGAATCATTTTGTAGTTATGTTTGTTTTCTAGTTCCTTTTTTCTAGTTCCCTGTTTAATGTAATTTTTTTTTTTTTTTTTTTGAGGTTACAATGAGCTATTTTTGTTTGCGTTTTTCGATTTTGCTTTTCTGATGACAATTTTGTTGTTAGTAGATTCAGATGCGAGTTCTTCTATAATTTTTGGTCTTGCCACGAAAGTCGGGGCTAGTTCGATATCATTAGTTTGTTGTATTAATCGAATTCCTTGACAATGTTTAGCTTTGAAAATTGTTAATATGATGATTATTAAAATGATCATAGTCATGCTAGTGGCACTTATAGAATAATTTCCGATTATGTGATAGGGATGTGCCCAAATATTTGGTTCTTCATCTAGTTTTTTCTTAAGGATTTCGATTCTTTCTCCTAATGCGTTCGTTTCTAGTGGATTGATAAATACTTTTGATGGTACGCTGTAATTGAAAATAGGGTGATTAGCGTTTACCATTCCGATTGCGTTCGTTAAGTTATATAATGGTACATATGTTATAAATTCATTTTGTCGCAGTTCATTTAAAGAAAACAATTGAAAATTAATTGATGTGGCGGAACATTTTCCGTCCAAAGCCAGTAATCCTGTATTGTGGATTATTTCGTGTGTCGTAGACTTATTTTTACAATCGATTCTAATATTTTCGGGTTTTGGGGCTACGAATAGCCATCTACCTTCTTTTCTAGTGCGATTATTAATGTTTTTTTCCGATTTTTACAATTCATTGATTACGTGACAATTTTTCGGGATTATTTCCTAAATAAATCGCTATTTTGCATGATGTATTATCGCTTATTGTTTGCAGTGATTGCTTAGGTTTGTAATAATAGATGTTGTGAACTTTTTTCGCATTGTTTAAATCTTCTTCAGTCATTATTAAATACGTTCTTTTGTAATTATCCACAATTATTATTTTGGAAGTGGTTACTATAAATTGGAATTGTTTTTCATTAATTTTTGATGTTAGTGGATAGACTTTGTTGACTTTCAATATTTTTAAATAATAATTGTTCAGGAATTAGCGAGGTTTCGGTGCCGGCGAACGCTCTCGGGATCGAGCGCTCGCCCCACCGCGGGCGTCGCTAGCTCGCGGGCTCGGGAATTCGGGAAACGAGAGACAATGGGCTTTTCGTGCTCTAGTTCTCACGCTCTCGCGGGGGGTCAGCACGTACTGGACATGCAATTCGGGCACGATCGACGCGACGTGTGGCGCATGTCCATGGCGCGTCTTCATCGATCTCCATATTGATTGATTAGTCTTTGATCCGGTCGTACAGCGTGCTGACGTGCTCCGTGTTCTTCATCTTTACCTTTTGGCAATATTTCACACATTTCGGGCGCTACTCTAAAACTATTGTGCTCAACGCATTCGGGACATTCTCTGCTACAAGTTGACACGTTTTACGGGACCTACAACCGCGGGATTCCTCATATATTTCGGGATTATCTTTCGGGCAAGCGCGAGCACGCGTCGGCTATCCTTACGGCATCGTTGAACGTGCGTTCGACGACGACGACCGGGTCACTTCTCACGTGTTCTATCTCACCGGGCCAATATTTCGGGCCTATCATTCATTGTCGGGACATTCCTTTATTGTAACTTTACCATCGACATCAAATAAAGCACCACCTTGTTACACGTTTTACGCCGACCTGCATTGCGTCATCTATTTTCCCACCAACACCAGATCTTCACGCAACATTTTGGTCCTTCGAGCCGGATCTGGTGGGTGACGCAGTTGGTGTGTGTGTGTGTGTGTGTGAAAAGAGTGGAAAAAGTGCTTCGGTACGGACTCATCGGGAAGTTGCACGAGTTTTTTCATCGGGAATCTCATCTTTTCATCGGGCTTCGGCGTGCCGCCGCGGGCTCACGTGGTTCGACCACACGGCGGCCATCTTGGGAATCTACTGGTGCACCGGCGCTTCTCAGCGTTCTCTCCCGGGTTCTCGACCGCCCCTCAATCTTTTCTTCGACCATACTGGTGAGTTCGGACATTACCTCATCGTTTTCGGGAAACTCAAGTGCGGTATTGAGAACATTTTTCAGTGCGCGAATTTTCATTCGAGCCAGTGCTGTATCGGGCATTTTTTCTCGTCTAAATTCTCGAACAGTGTCGTTTCACCGGGCTGTCGATTTTTTTTCGACAATTCATCGGCGGGTGCCTACGGGTTCGGGACATTTTTTGACACTTTTTCAAATTTTTTCGGGAACATTCGGGCGGCTCGGCGCAAGTGACACGATCAGACATTTCCAGATCCTTTGGCGGTACTTTTGGTGATTTTCTGGCACTAGTCGGTTTTTTTTCGGACGCTTTGCTCGCGCACGCAGAAACGGCCATGCCAAGCGACGAAAAGTTCAATGTTAAATCACCGGGTCTCGGGTCTGGTTCACAGCAACTTACAGTTGCAACGCAAAATTCTCGGGTGAAATTGCTTCAAACCATTCACGGTCGGGTCACAGCGGGCGAATCGAAAGATTTTTCATATTCGGAACTACAGGACATACACGCCTCCTCAACTGCAATTTGGGAAAAATTCTCTGCAGTGCACGACGTCATTACTGATGCCTGTGCTGCTGAGTTTTTGGCGGATCGCTACGTTGTAGACGATGTGTATTCTCAGGCGCTCAGCCTCCATGGCGACATCACCGCACGAATCGCCAAGCTACGGGACGAAATTCAGCCACCTCGACGAGCGGGATCGGACGAGGCACACTCGTTCTGGAGTCGGGAGCGTTTACCGAAAATTACTCTTCCTTCGTTTGCGGGAGCTTATTCGGAGTGGGCTTCATTTCGGGACATGTTCAACTCACTAGTTCGGGACAACGGGGACATCACTGACGTAGAGAGGATGCATTACCTACGGGCATCTGTTACGGGAGAGGCTGCGAAGTTAATCGCTAGCCTGGCTATCGAGGCGGATTCGTTTTCGACCGCCTGGGAGACTCTAGTGGAACGCTACGAGAACAAAAAACTCGCAGTGTCCTCACATTTGGAAAGCCTCCTTCGCAGTGACGTCATCTCACCACGGTCAGCTCGGGATCTACAGGAACTTCTTCACACGATTACGGAGGCGTGTAACGCTTTGACAGTCTTGGGAGCCCCTATCGAACATTGGAATTGGGTTCTCGTCTATCTCATCGGGAGACGCTTCGACCCAGAAACGCGGGAAGCCTGGGAAATAGAAGCAGGTCGGACGCGGGAACCACCGTCTTTCTCACTCATTCGGACATTCATTACAGACCGGGCGCGCGCACTCGAGAGTGCCACGATGGGCAGAAAAACTCAGAAAAACGGGTGATGACTTCAACGGCTACGCCTTCAATTTAATCGGGCTCCATTTCTTGACGGGATCATCTCGCATCAATGCGAACTTCGGCAGTTCGAGAGCATATTCATTAGGGCCAAGGGAGCCTCTACCTCGGGCGGGAAAATTCGGTTTCTCATACTTCGGGCGGGAAACTCACGTGCTAACCCTCAACCAGCTATAGCGATTTCAACCTGGTGGCACGGGCCACACCGGTTAGCACAATCTCCTCCCTCGGCTACAAGCTTCATCGGGACGGTCAACTCGGCGATACTCGACGAGCAACCAAGTCCATTCTCACGAACTCACGATACTCACCAGCCCTTCATCACGGTTCATGGGTACTCGGGGCTCATACGGTTGTTGGGACACTAGTTCTGGCTTTCCAGGCGCTTACAAACCTGGTCAGCAGGGTTACGGGTCGTCCGACACACTCATTTCATCGGGAGACTTGGCATTCACGGCTTCACGGGGGAAGCCAACCCGGGAACGTACTCCTCACGGGAGCTCCGGACACTTCAGCGGGCATTCTTCGAGTTGAAGAAAGGCGGAAGCTTTCAGCCTTACAACCTGGATGCAACTACTCCGTCATTCTTCACCGAACCTTCATCAATCGACAGCACGGCTGCCGATGGCGGGCGGAATGTTCAGGAATTAGCGAGGTTTCGGTGCCGGCGAACGCTCTCGGGATCGAGCGCTCGCCCCACCGCGGGCGTCGCTAGCTCGCGGGCTCGGGAATTCGGGAAACGAGAGACAATGGGCTTTTCGTGCTCTAGTTCTCACGCTCTCGCGGGGGGTCAGCACGTACTGGACATGCAATTCGGGCACGATCGACGCGACGTGTGGCGCATGCCCACGGCGCGTCTTCATCGATCTCCATATTGATTGATTAGTCTTTGATCCGGTCGTACAGCGTGCTGACGTGCTCCGTGTTCTTCATCTTTACCTTTTGGCAATATTTCACACATTTCGGGCGCTACTCTAAAACTATTGTGCTCAACGCATTCGGGACATTCTCTGCTACAAGTTGACACGTTTTACGGGACCTACAACCGCGGGATTCCTCATATATTTCGGGATTATCTTTCGGGCAAGCGCGAGCACGCGTCGGTTATCCTTACGGCATCGTTGAACGTGCGTTCGACGACGACGACCGGGTCACTTCTCACGTGTTCTATCTCACCGGGCCAATATTTCGGGCCTATCATTCATTGTCGGGACATTCCTTTATTGTAACTTTACCATCGACATCAAATAAAGCACCACCTTGTTACACGTTTTACGCCGACCTGCATTGCGTCATTTATTTTCCCACCAACACCAGATCTTCACGCAACAATAATTATTATTATTAATTTTTTCGTTCGGATTATAATTTATTTATTTATTTCGTGTTATTATACACGTTCCGTATTATTCGTTTCGTTCTGTTTATTATTTTTGTATTTATTTTCGTATTTTTTTGTATATTTAATTTCTTTCTTCATATTTCAATTTTATATATTTGTTCTTCTATCGTTTTTGTACATTCTCTTTTGTTTATTTGCTGTAATACCGGCAAGGCTCACTGCGATCGGCTAAAGGGTAACGTAGGGCTTGATCCGCTCTACGTGAACTCGAACAGTTTTGCGTCCCTTGCCGATGCTGTAGTTTACCGGTGAATCTTTACTTTTGATTTCAAACGGTCCTGTCCATTTTGGTGTTAATTTTGCTGATCTGCCTCGACGAACTGTTGGATCGAGCAGCAGTACTTTATCGCCAACGCGGTATTCGGTGTTTTTTGCTGTTTCCCATTGTTTTTCCGCTATTTTCTCCTTTTTTTCCATTAATTTTTCTCTCGCGACTTGCCAAGTCGCCCGGAGTCGTTCTCGAAGTTCGGCTGCATAGTCGTCGTACGAGTATGTGGTTCTCGGCGGCTCTTTGAGTGCAGTCGGTAAAACAGGTTTTTGACCATACCTCAATTCATACGGGGTGAATCCTGTAGATGAGTGAAGTGTTGTATTGTACGTATACATGGCGTATGGTAGCCATAAATCCCAATCCCTTTGATCCTCTTGAACGAAATGTTTTAAATATTCTGCCAGAGTGCGATGGGATCTTTCCAATGCTCTGTTTGATTGCGGATGATATGCGGTTGTTTGAATTTTCTTGATGCGTAATAATTTGCACGTTTCCTTAAAAACGTCGCTCAGAAAATTCGTTCCTTGAATGGAAAAAATGGTTTGAGGAGGTCCATGTTGGCAAATGATCCGAGTGGTCAATGCCCTTGCTACTTCTTGTGCCTCCTGATTTTCCAATGGAATTGCTTCGGAAAATTTTGTTAATAAACATTGTGCTGTTAGAATATATTTATTTCTCCGGTCGGTTTCGGGTAGAGGTCCTACTATATTGACCGCGCATTTTTCAAATGCTCTTTCTGGAGTGTCGGTGATAATCATCGGTGCTCGATTTAGCTTCGTTACTTTATTCTTTTGACATTTGTCGCATTTCGCTACGTATTCTTTTATTTCCTTTTTCATTCCCGGCCAACGATACTTTTCTTGAATTCGTTGAGTCATTCTTTTTACTCCGGGGTGTCCTCCGAGAGGCGTGTCGTGATACTCTCGTAGTATTGTTTTTCTGTCTTTCTCTGACAGGTCCGTCGCGTCGGAGTCGAGGTGTTCGGTTTCACTCTCGCTATCTCCTTCGTCGCTGTCCACTATATGCGTCTCATTTTTATCTTCAGCCACACTCGGCTGATTATCAAGTCGGCCATTATGATTAGGGCTGGACCGATTGTCCGAGGAGGCTGGTGTTGTTAAAGAAGATGGAGTCGCGTCGGCTCTGATTTTTCGCGGCCTTCCTCTTCCTTCTTTTTGCAGCTGATCTGTGTTTTTGTTTTGACTGCGCGTGATTGCGTATATGCGGCTCAGTACGTCAGCATTAGTGTTCTTTTTGCCTTCTTTATATTCAATTTTGTATGTGTATTCTTCTAATTTTATTCTCCACCGCATTAGTCTGGAGCCTGGATCTTTTACGTTGAATAACCAGGTGAGGGGTTGATGATCGGTAACGATAGTGAATTTCGTTCCATAAATGTACGGGCGAAACTGATGTACAGCCCAAACTATTGCCAGCATTTCCTTT